>NC_081410.1:513385241-513703541 GCF_030272615.1 Cryptomeria japonica
TGTTTTGAGAACACAAGTCCAACATTTCAAGGACAATGTTGTTGTACAATGTGGATGGATACTTCAAAGCTTAGACCAAGGTTTTTTGTAAAGTGTTTCAATTTCAGGTGTGGTGTTGATTATGAAATGTTCTTGTTTATTTGTGCACACATTCAGAAAACATGGCAGACAGAATGTTTCTTTGATTTTGCAATAAAAACACATTTAAGCACAATCCTAAGGCTGGCCAGGACAATAGTTGTTGAATCTCACTTGGGGGGTTACCCCGAGCTACACAATTCAGAGCGGATACTTAGATGCTTGACCCCACTAGCTCCACCCTTGGCACTCACTTCTCTAGGGCAGCAAAGAATCAGTCCCCATGAAAACCCCCCATGGCGAACTTTGTATCTCTACTAAGAACCGTAAGAATGTGAGCCGCTTCAGAGGTCTGACCTCCTGCGTCAACAACTAGAAGGATTTTGGCTTCTAACACAAAAGGTGTCTAGTAAGGGCACCCATTCAAGTGGCCATACATGCGGCGACGTACGCTCCGTTAAGGAAGGCTCCCAGCCTATAGAGGTTGCACTCTATAGGGTTTATGGGGAGACATGTCGTCAGTATGAACTAATCAACACTCATTGTTTGCAACTTTCATCACAAACACATTTATTTATAGTGGTTCGGAAGAGCTTGGCTTTAGCGCATTACCACTTGGGTCGTTCCCTCTCACTGAGCCTTAAGGGCTTCTCAGGAGGTAGGCCCTCTAAAAGGTAAAACAAAAAGAGCCTATTGCTCAAGACACAAAAGACACTGGTTAATTTTAAAGCACCAATTCAAAATCTGATCTAAGCTAAAAAAATCAGACAATCTGTTTCAAATCACCATTTCTTCAACATGCGTCCTGCATCAAGATGACATTAGTAGTTTCAAGATGTGATCTTTGACAAGCAAGAATATCATGCATGATAAGGAAAGCCAAAAATTAGTTTCCAAAATCAAACCCAACACAACCAACAATCCCACCACATGACTAACATATTAATGCAAGTAAAAAACAGAAAAACAAAAAACCAAAAAAAATGAACTAATATAACTTAAAAACAAACTTTATCTAAAAACAAATTTAATCTAAATAAAAAACAAATTATCTAGATTAAAAACAACTTAATCCAAATAAATAGCTAAAAAAGCCAAAAAACTATCTAATAATAAATAAAATAAAAGAAATCCAAATTTAAAACTAAAAGCTAATTAAAACTAACTAAATTAGATTAACAAAATCTAATCTAAATTAACAAAATCAAAGTCTAATTTAAAAACTAAGCAAACTAATCTAAATAACAATTAACAAATCTAATCTAATAACAAACTAATCTAATTGAAATGAAACTAACTAATTAAATCTACATTAACAAAAAAAACTATTTAACATAAACTAAAAACCAATGAAATTAAAACTAAATCTAAAAAAAAATAAAAAAATAGAACAAAATTTAAAATCTGAAAACTAAAACTAATTTAAAAATCTAGACTGTAAAATTAAAACTAACTTCTAAGCTAAACTCACAAGCTACGTGAGGTAAAAAGAGGGCAGGTGAATATAAGCTGGGCTGTTTATCTACTGAAAATATGGGGCATAGACAAGAAATGCTTAATGATTTAATGAACTGTAACTAAAATCCTGAAAGAACCAGTACCCCAAATGCCATAATGGCAACCTGCAAATGAAAACAGAAATCTAATCAACAAAAGGACAAAGGAGAGTCCCATCAGGCATGCCAATTGTAGATGGAGGAAATGGATTGAATACGAGATTCAATCTTCCAACATCCAACAATGAAGTACCTGGAAAACACACACATGCAAATGCAAATATCTAAGCTAAAACACACATGCATGTAACATAAATTCACTCCATTGCACTCCTATTCCTCAAGATTTCACATTTGATATATTTTTGCTCTCAGAAGCACTTATGCAAAAAGCTATGAGGAAATAGAGATTTGAGAATGCAAAGATAGCAGATAAGATGTCAAGATAATGGGATGCAAACTGGCATAAGTTCGACGCATAAAGATGAGATGCCCAAATAAGAGAGAGGGGCTTGTTTATTTCTCCGGGCGAGTGCATGTTGTGGATGAATGTGGGATAATGCAAGATGAGTGGTAAATGAGAAATGGTAAGTGGTAGAAGGGGATATTAAAGGGGTTTTATTAAATAAATAGAGAAATATATATAAGATGAATGCATGAAGGCATATAAATGAACATGATAAATGTTTTATTTAATAAATTTAATGGATAAATGATGAGAAATTAATAATAATATAATAAAAGATGGAAATTATGAATAATGAATTATGGAGAAATAATAATGTAATAATAAGGACTCGCCCGATGTTCGAAGAAATTTGAAATTAAATGAGGACAAATTAATGGAAATTTTTATGTGTCTACACACACAGTGGACATTGATACTCAAAAGGTCAATATTGTGGTAGATAAGGATTCAACTGGGAAGACAGATATGGCTAATGAGCCACTGGTAATAGATGGTACAGAAGGTAAACCGACAGATGATAACACTGAGCAATAGACAGAGCAACAGGTTCACACAAAGACAGTGCCACCGACAATAGCTGAGCAATCCAAACATTTGCTTAAAGAAATGGAAACACAAACTGACCTACCAGAGGTCACCACAAGCAAGAAAATTGATCCCACTGGTGGGATACAGAGCATTGGCTCTTCAAATGTAGAATTCAAATCAACTAATGTGACAAAAGTTCTTTTGGATTCCATCAAGAAGATAACAAATTGTAGCTCACAAGCATACAAGGCAATAGATGATACCATTCCAATTTTGAAAATGATAGCACCTAAATGTAATGTAGATAATAAAAATTATTTGAGTCAACTTGACACTTTGTCTAAGTATATTACTGAAAACACTGTGACAGATGAACAAATAAAAGAGGAAGCATTTAAAGAGAGATTAGAGAAGAAAAAACACAAATTCTTTGAGGAAGAAATAAAGAAGTGTACAAGGCAATTTGACACACTTCTACTGGAACTATGTAGCACATTGAAGGAATTCAAAACTTTGTATAGGGATACATGTAAAACTAACTTTTTGATAGTAGATATAGACTGGAAGATCAACAAGATACAGTAAGAAATAAATCAACTAGCTAACGATTTCATTAATTCATCTGATTCATTATCAGTTTTTGAGCAGAAGATAACAGTTTTTTAAGAAGAACAATTAAAGTTGGAAAGAGAAAAAGAAAGAATAAAAGGTAAGGCTAAAGATTTTAAATGGAGACTAAGTCCAAAATTGGACTACCTCGCCTCTTTAAGGAAATAAATATTTGATGCTTTGATTCAAGGATAGAAAACACCGATAGAGCAAATGCAACACCTCAGTAGTATAGTTCAGAGGACAAAGGCCGCAATAAAAGACAGCAAAAAGTTCCTTGAAAGCCTGAATCTGGTTTTGGCAGATATTTTTTAGATTGTAACCAACTGGTTACAAGGATGAAACAGGAAACCACACTCAATTGACACTTTGACAACCTTTGTCATTGATGCCAAAGGGGGAGTAGTGGAATGAGAAAAATAATCAGTAAATGACTCATCAACTTAGGGGGAGTACACATTATTTTGGTACACAAGTTTTGGTAAGACAATACCGACAAATTCTTTTTGGATGACAGCTTTTGGATTTTTCTCATGAGTGTTGCCATCAATGCCAAAGGGGGAGATTGTTGGCAAATGCACACTCCAATGAGACATTGTAGGTGATTGAATTTTTCATCATTGATGGAAACCTTACAATCCTATGACACCGGAACGACAATCCACCAGCACTAGCAAGGCCAGACTCTACACCGACACATAGACCACCGACATAGAGGCTAACATGAATTTTGTTTGTAATTTATTTTGTTAATTATTGTAAAATCATTGTAAGCCAACTTGGAAAGTTGTAAAATGACTCATATATATAAGAGTTCATTGTAGAACATAGTTGTAATAATGAGTGAACAATGGAGGAATGTAATAAGGCGAAATAAGGCAGACCTATTATGCGAATTATAGGTTAAGGGTTTATGTATGAAGTAGCGCTATAAACCGGTACTGGATCTCGCATAGTAGATGCTATTTTGAAGTAGTACAAGGCATTGGATTTATGTAATCTATTTTGTAAGTCAGTGAGACTTCCCATTTTGTAATTGAGCAGTGAGCTCTAGGCATTTGGCCTTCTTGCATGTGCAGACCCCTATTGTAGCAGTAATATTCTCTTATTGGCCAGTAAGTGAATATTATGGGTCACAAATCCCACCGAGGTTTTTCCCACACCAGGTTTCCTCATTAAACTACTATGTTATGGTGTGTTTTTCATGTGGTTGTTGTTATCTCTGTTTATTGCATTATTTCTTGTTTACCGATACACATTATTCATATGCTTTACATGTTTTAAGTTAAGAAAATCTTTTAACCAGTCAGATACTGATTCACCCCCCACCTCTCAGTATCTGTGGGAATCCTAACAAATCTTACCATACCATATTACATTCTATATGTTAATCTCACAAATGATATCTTACATATATACCAAAACCTAAGACCAAATGTGTAGGTCAGATCACTAAGAATATTACAATAAAATCAATTACAAGTGAGTCAACATGTGATGCATCATGTCAGCTCAACAACAATATCAATTGATTAAACCATCTCCATTACATGTCATGCTGATCTGGAATAGATAATGCATGCCAGTCCATAACCTAGACCAATTTACCAATAACAACAAATGTGCCAACCCAATTAGAGCAACAACCAAATCACCAAAACCAAGTGTCCAAACCATATCTTTGACATAACCAAGTGATCTATAGATGATAACAAGTCATCATCTATGCTAGTGAACAATATAACCTATTGGTGAACCAATCACTGGTGACTGTGCATAGGTCACTGAACTTGCTGGTGAACACAACCAAAGATCTCCAAAAGGATAAGTGTTGATAAGTGTTGACATCAATGATAAAACCAATGCAACATATCCATAATACCAACAATCTCCGCTTTTGGCATTGATGGCAACACAACTTGGAAAAACCATCTAAGTGCCAAAGCAGAAATGCCAAAAACCCAAAACCAACAATCTCCAGAATAGATCAATACCAGAAATCAAAAATACAAATGCAGAGAGTAAGTATCTCTCCCCCAAAGGATAATATTTTAATGTTTTTCCATAGATATCCCTCCCGCTTTGACATCAAATACCAAATAAATACAAATACCAGATAAAACCAGTTCATAGAACCAATTACAAATACCAACTACTCCCCTTGAGAAGTAGCTCTCCTCCATCAAATCCAGAAAAATGTTTCTCTATAAATTATGTTGGTTTGACACCAAGCATCAACTGTCTAAGTCTCTACCGATGAGGGTATAACCCCAAGCTTGTCTCTAAGATATTCAAAATTTTCCTTAGGCAAAGGCTTAGTAAAGATATCTACAATTTGCTCTTTAGTATTCACTTATACCAATCTCACTTCTTTTGCTTCAACATTATCTTTTAGAAAATTGTTTTTGACAGAAACATGTTTAGTTTTAGAGTGAAATGTCAGATTCTTAGATATATCAATTGCTATTGAATTATCACAATAGATGATTATAGGTTCTTTGCATTTTACCTTTATGTCCTTCAACATTTGCTTAATCCATAATACCTAAGTACAATTAGTTGTTGCTGCAACATATTCTAATTCTGTTGTTGATAATGATGTACAACTTTGTTTCTTGCTCTACCATGAAATCAATCTGCTACAAAGAAAGAATGCCCCATTGGTAGTTCTCTATCTATCATCTACATCTCTTGCCCAATTAGCATCAGTGTATGCACATAAATCAAAATTTTCATCTTTAGGATACCATAAACCAAGATTTATTGTGCCTTGTAAATACCAAAAAATCCTTTTTACTGTTGATTCATGATTTTCTCTAGGATTACTTTGAAATCTTGAAATAATACACACTGCATTCATTATATCAGTTCTTGTTTGTGTCAAATACAATAATCCTCCAATCATAGATTTGTATCTTATTGGATTAATAGCAGTTGAATCATCCTTCAATGATAGTTTATCATTTGTAGTCATAGGAGTACTTACCGGTTTAGAGTTTTCCATACCAAATTTCTTCAATAAGTCCTTCAAGTACTTTGATTGACATAAGAATATACCTTTATCAGTCTGTGAAATCTACAATCCTAAAAAGAATTTTATCTCCCCAATCATAGATATTTCAAATTCTTCTTGCGTCTTGTTAGAAAAGTCTTTACACAATCCATCTTCTCCTCCAAAAATGATGTCATCAACAAAAACTTCAATAACCAAAATATCTTCATTAGTCACTTTGAAATATAAGTTGTTGTTAGCATTACCTTTAGTGTAACCAAGCTTCAAAAGATATTTGTCCAATCTAGCATACAAAGCTCCAGGAGCTTGCTTCAATTCATATAAAGCTTTCCTTAGTTTGCAAACCATATCTTTATCATTTGTCAATGAAAATCCATCAGGTTGTTCAATGTAAACTTCCTCTTCAAGATCACCATTTAGAAATGCACATTTAACATCCATTTGATATACTTTATAGTTCTTGTGTGTTGCAAATGCAAGAAATAATTTGACTACCTCAATTCTAGCTACTGATGTAAAGGTTTCATTGTAATCAATTCCCTCTTTTTGTGAATATCCTTTACACACTAATCTTGCTTTGTTTCTAATAGCCTTACCATCTTCATTAAGTTTATTTCTAAATACCCATTTAGTTCCAATTACATTTTTATTTTTAGGCCGGGGAACTAATGTCCATGTATTGTTCTTTTCAATTTATTCCAATTAATCTTCCATAGATTTAATCCAATGTTTATCTTCACATGCCTCAATGACAGATGTTGGTTCAATTTGAGAAATTAGACATACCTCTTCATTTGCCAATCTTCCTCATGTCATAACTCCTTGATACTTATTCCCAATTATCTAACTTTCAAAGTGATTCAATCTTACATACCTGGGTGTGTTTACTTGTTGTTGTTCTTTAGTCACCATAGAATTTTATGATGATGTCAGTGTGATTAGATCAACATTCTATACCAGTGCACTCTTTATAGGTTCATTTGTGATTATATCAACTGTCGGTTCAAAATCCATACATCTTGAATTTCTTCTAAAGTGTTCATCTATCTTCACATTTGCACTCTCAATGATTTTCTGCAATCTTTAATTAAAACATCTACATGCTTTTCTTTTAGATGAATAACCAAGAAATATTCTTTCATCACTTCTAGGATCAAATTTACCAATATACTCATCTCTCCTAATGTATCATATACTTCAAAATATTCTAAAGTACTTAAGAGTAGGAATATTACCAAATCATAGCTCATAGGGTGTCTTACCGGTTTCACCTTTGATGTGAACTCTATTAAAAGTGTAAACCGATGTATTCATTGCTTCTCTCCAATACACATGAGGTAGATTTGTTTCTAATATCATGCTTCTAGCTACATCTAGAATAGTTTTGTTCTTCCTTTCCACAACTCCATTTTGCTGAGGTGTTTGGGGTGCTGATGGTTGTCTTCTAATTCCATTCACTTCATAAAATGTATTAAACTCCTTAGATGTAAATTCACCTCCTTGATCTAATTTTAGACATTTGATTTTCTTGTCGGTTTCATTCTCTACAAGTGCCTTGAATAATTTGAATTTCCCAAAAGATTTTGATTTCTCCCTTAGAAAAGTAACCCAACACATTCTAGAATAATCATCAATGATTAACATAAAGGGGGGGGGGGTGAATCAATTGTCTAATGAATTTAAACCCAAAAATAATTAACCAACTTAATGCTTAATACCGGTAAACCAGTTAAGTGTGCCGATAGACAGTGTTAACAGTAAATTGCTATACCGGTAGAGATTAATGCATGAAACATAAACATAGAGTCATCCACAACACATAACACCAATATTTTGTACATGGAAACCTTGTAAGGGGAAAAACCACGGTGGGAAACCTTAACCACAATCAGATGATACTACTGCAGATAGTAAGTGTACATAAATGGGGTCTGCACATGCAAAAAGGCCAACAGCCTAGAGCTCACTAATCAATCACAAAATGGGAGTCCCACTAATTACAGTTGGATGGTTAAATCCAATAAGAATGTACTACACAAAATAGCATCTTCATATGCTGGATTCAGTACCAGTGTAATGCTGATATGCTTCTACAAAAACCTAAATTCACCTTCAAATGATGTCTTCATGTATATTTCTGCTTAATCTCGCATATACCTTCACACAATTCTTTTTTGCATTCCACATTCGATCTTACAAATAAGATCTTACATTTATAGCATAACCTAAGACCAATTTTAGTAGGTCGGCTCTACAAGATATTACAATAAAATTTTTTTACATACAATATAATATCCGATGCAATAACCAATTAAACATGTTGTCTTAATGCATTTACAACAATAATAAATCATCTCCATAGTGTGCCATGCTGATCTGGAAAAGATAAACCTGTCGGTGTAACCCTAGATAACCCTGGACCTATTTGTTGATAAAAGCAAATATGCAAATATGAATATATCAATGATCAATTCTTCAAAACAAAGTGTCCATACGATGTCTTCAACATTATCAAGTGTCTTCCATATCATTCCAGGTACCGGTGAACATTATATCCTACGGGTGAACCATATACCAGTAACTGTGCAATAGTTACTTGCTTGCTGGTGAATGTTGTTGGATCTCCAAAGTGCTAGTGTTTTAGTAGGTGTTGACATCAATGACAGAACCATAACAAAATACCAACAATCTCCCCCTTTGTCATTGATGGCAACACAAGATGGAAAAACCATCAAAGTGCCAAAACAGAAATGCCAAATACGAAAAACCAACAATCTCCTTTAAACAACAATTTCTCCCCTTGGCAACAACATGTGTTTATCCAAAGATTAATCTTTAATACCAATCTCTCCTCAAAAGATAATGTGTGTTTTTCGATAGATATCTCTCCCCCTTTGACATCAAATACCAAAGTTACAAAAATCAAGTTCATACAAAATACCAACTACTCCCTCTGAGAAGTAGCTTCCTCATCAAAGACCGGAGTAAAAGATTTGTCTTTCTATTCTACCAGTTGATGACAATCATCAACTGTCTAAGTCTCTATTGGTGGTGGTATGACTCCAAGCTAATCTTTGAGATATTCAAAGGTCTCCTTAGGCAAAGGTTTTGTGAAAATATCTACAAGTTGTTCTTTAGTATTCACATAAACTAGTTTTATCTCTTTTTCTTCAACTTTTTCCCTTAGAAAATTTAGTTTGATAGAAACATGTTTTGTTTTAGAATGTAATACCGGATTCTTAGATATATCAATTGCTGTAGTGTTATAACAATATATAGTAATGGGTTCCTTGCATTTTACCTTTATGTCTTTCAACATTTGCTTAAGCCATAGTACCTGTGTACAGTTAGTTGCTGTTGCAACATATTCTGATTCCGTTGTTGATAAAGATGTACAACTCTATTTCTTACTCAACCAAGAAACTAATCTTTTTCGAAGAAAGAATGCTCCTCTAGTGGTGCTTTTTCTATCATCCACATCTCCTGCCCAATTTGCATCTGTGTATGCACATAGGTCAAAATTTTCATCTCTAGGATACCATAATCCAAGATTTGTTGTGCCTTGTAAGTACCGAAAAATCCTTTTTACTGCTGATTCATGATTTTCCCTAGGATTACTTTGAAATCTAGAAACAATACATATTGCATTCATAATATCAGCCCTGGTTTGTGTTAAATACTGTAAACCTCCTATCATAGATTTGTATCTAGCTGGATTAACAGGTGTAGATTCATCCCTTTGAGATAATTTGTCATTTGTAGTCATAGGTGTGCTTACCGGTTTAGAGTTCTCCATTCCAAATTTCTTTAGTAATTCTTTCAAGTACTTGGATTGACTCAAAAATATACCTTTATCAGTCTATGAAATCTGCAATCCTCGAAAGAATTTCATTTCTTCGATCATAGACATTTCAAATTCTTGCTACATTTTAATAGAAAAGTCCTTACATAATCCATCTTCTCCTCCAAAGATTATATCATCAACAAATACTTCAATAATCAAGATGCCATCATTAGTTATTTTGTAATATAAATTGCTATCTGCATTTCCTTTAGTAAAACCAATCTTTAAAAGATACTTATCCAACCTTGCATACCAAGCTCTTGGGGCTTGTTTTAATCCATACAGAGCTTATCTTAACCTGCAAACCATATCATTGTCATCTGTCAAATAAAATCCATCAGGTTGTTCAATGTATACTTCCTCTTCAAGATCTCCATTCAAAAATGCACATTTAATATCCATTTGATAAACTATGTAGTCCTTGTGAGCTGCAAAAGCCAAGAATAATATGACTGCCTCAATTTTGGCTACTGGTGCAAAGGTTTCATTGTAATCAACTCCTTCTTTCTGAGAATATCCCTTACACATTAGTCTTGCTTTATTTCTCAATTTGTACATCTTTAGGCTGGGGAACTAATGTCCAAGTAATATTTTTCTCAATTTGTCCTAATTCTTCTTCCATAGCTTTAATCCAAAATTTATCTTCACATGCCTCATTTATAGATGATGGTTCAATTTGAGAAATAAGACATACCTCTTCATTTCCCAATCTTCCTCTTGTCATAACTCCTTTAAATTTGTTTCCAATTATCTGATCTTTAGAATGATTCAATCTTACATACCGGGGTGTCTTAGTTTGTTGTTGTTCTTCAATTATTATGGAATCCTCTGATGATACCAGGGTAACTGGATCTTCATTCTGTACCGATGGATTTGGTGTAGGTTCATTTGTCACAATTTCTGTTGCTGGTTTAGAGTCTATATACCTTGAAGTTCCTCTGAATTGTTCATCAATCTTTACATTTGTACTCTCAACAATTTTCTGCAATCTCTTATTAAAACATCTATATGCCTTGCTCTTAGATGAATAACCAAGAAATATTCCTTCATCACTTCTAGGATCAAATATTCCAATATACTCATCTTTTCTAATATAACATTTACTTCCAAAAATTCTAAAATGCTTAAGAGTAGGAGTATTACCAAACCATAGTTCATGAGGGGTCTTACCGGTTTCACCTTTGATGTGAACTTTGTTGAATGTATAGACAACAATGCTAACTGCTTCTCTCCAATACACGTGGTAGATTTGCTTCAGATAACATACATCTTGCTGCATCCAAGATAGTTCTATTTTTCCTTTCAACAACTCCATTTTGTTGTGGCGTCCGAGGTGCTGATAATTGTCTTCTAATTCCATTCACTTCATAGAATGTATTAAAATCCTTAGATGTGAATTCTCCTCCTTGATTTGATTTTAGACATTTGATTTTCTTACCGGTTTCATTCTCAACCATTGCTTTGAACAGTTTGAACTTTCCAAGTGCTTCTAATTTTTCTCTGAGAAAAGTAACCCAAAACATTCTAGAATAATCATCAATAATTAGCATGAAATATCTATCACCTTGTAAGATTTTAGTTCTAGCTGGACCACATAAGTCAGTGTGAATCAAATCAAGAACATTATTGGATTTTTTTGGAATACTTTTGAAACTAGCTCTAACTTGTTTTCCAAATTGACATTCCTTACAAATTGTATTATGAGGTTTCACAATTTTAGGTAGATCTCTAACTACCTTAGAAGTACTAATCTTTACCATGCAATCAAAGTTTACATGACATAGTCTCTTATGCCACTATTCATGATTTTGCATTTTGCATTTTTAAATTGTAACCGAAATCCTTTCTCAACTAATTGACCAACACATAAAAGATTATGCTTTAATCCTTCAACATAGTAGACATTGTCAGTGTTATCCTTGCCATCAAGAGATATTGAACCCTTACCTTTGATTGAACAGTCTTTGTCATCTCCAAATCTTACTAAACCTCCATTGTATTCTTGAAAGTTCAAGAATTTACCTTTTTCTCCTATCATGTGATGTGAGCATCCTGAGTCAATGATCCATTCATCCTTTGCTTCAACTTTGGCTACTAGGGCTTATTCTATCGGTTGAGCAGTAGGTACCGGTTGATCTTCTGTTATAGCAACAAAAACCCATCCATTGTCTGCTGGATCCTCATCAGAATCATCAGTCACACTTTCATCAGCAATGTAACAGGATTTGTCTTTGTTCTTCTTAAATCTATATCTCTAATATTCAGGATTAGGCTTGTATGTTCTTCTAGCTTCTTCTCTTAGTCTAGCATGTCTATAAGGGCATCTTGAAGCCATATGACCAATCTTATTGCAGTTAAAACATTTAAAGTGTGTTTTACCTTCATACTTACTTCCAATTGGACCTTTTGGCATTTTTCTTGCAAATAGTGCTTCAAGTTCTTCAAGCTCTTCATTCTCCTTCTTGGTTTCTTCAAGTTCTCTTGCATAAAAGGCTTTCCAGTCTGATTTGTAAAATGATGGAGAAGATGATGTTGATGCTTTAAAGGGCAAATCAGTTTTTATAATAGCAATTAGACTAAATTCCTCAATTTCAAAGGCTGAAAGTTTTCCAATCAATGTATCCCTAGTTACTGATGTATTAGGCATTGTTCTCAACTCATTTATAGCAGTAACCTTCATTTTATATTCTGGTGGCAATCCTTTTAATATTTTTGAAACAATTTCATCCTCACTCAAGGTTCCTCCACAACATTTAATACCCAAAACAATTTCATTTACTCTTTCCATAAAAGCAGAAATCCTTTCATCTTCCTCCATTTTCAGATGTTCATACCTGACTCGGAAGCTTTCAAGTTTTGTAATCTTGACTATGGAATCTCCTTCATTTAGTGTTTCCAAATGATCCCAAATAGCTTTAGCAATAGACCAATTTGATAATCCCATGATTTGTTGATCTGATAATGCACTCAAAAGTGATTCTCTTGCTTTGCAATCATTTTCTTCATCTTTAGCTAACGTAGTTGGAGCAGTCTGACTAGCTACAACAGTAGTATAACCATTCTTTGTAACTTCCCAGATGTCTTTACCGATGCAATTCAGATGTGTCTCCATCCTGATCTTCAATATCCCATAGTTGGTTCCATCAAGTTTAGGACTATCCTTCCTGAAATAATTAGAAGATATTAGATCTCCTCAAGTTGTTAAACTTCTGCAAAAGAGGACTAGGCTTTGATACCAATTGTTTGGTCCTAGAGACAACTGAGAGGGGGGGGTGAATTAGTTGTCTAATGAATTTAAACCAAAAACTAATTAACCAACTTAATGCTTAATACCGGTAAACTAGTTAAGTGTGCTGGTAGATAGTGTTAATAGTAAATTGCTATACCGGTAGAGATTAATGCATGAAACATAAACATAGAGGTATGAAACCACGGTCGGAAACCTTACCCATAATCAGATGATACTACTACAAATAGTAAGTGTACATAAATGGGGTCTGCACATGCAGAAAGGCCAACAGCCTTGAGCTCATTGCTCAATCACAAAATGGGAGTCACACTGACTACAGTTGGATGGTTAAATCCAATAAGAATGTACTCCACAAAATAGCATCTTCATATGCTAGATTCAGTACCGGTGTAATGCTGATATGCTTCTACAAAAACCTAACTTCACCTTCAAATGATGCCTTCGTGTATATTTCTACTTAATCTCACATATACCTTCATACAATTCTTTTTCGCATTCCACATTCGATCTTACAAATAAGATCTTACATTTATACCATAACCTAAGACCAATTTTAGTAGGTCGACTCTACAAGATATTACAATAAAACCTTTTTACGTACAATATAATATCCGATGCAATAACCGATTAAACATGTCGGCTCAATGCATTTACAACAATAATAAATCATCTCCATAGCGTGCCATGTTGATTTGGAAAAGATAAACCTGCCCGTGTAATCCTAGATAACCCTGGACCTATTTGCCGGTAAAAGCAAATATGCAAATGTGAATATACCAATGATCAATTCTTCAAAACAAAGTGTCCATATGATGTCTTCAACATTATCAAGTGTCTTCCATATCATTCCAGGTGCCGGTGAACATTATATCTTGCCGGTGAACCATATACTAGTAACTATGCAATAGTTACTTGCTTGCCAGTGAATGTTGCTTGATCTCCAAAGTGCTAGTGTTTCAGTAGGTGTTGACATCAATGAGAAAACCATACCAAAATACCAACACTATCTCCCTGTAAATTTCTTGTTCTTTCCGGACCACATAAGTTAGTATGAATTAAATAAAGAACATCATTGGTTTTCTTAGAAATACTCTTGAAAGTTGTGCTAACTTGCTTTCCCATTTGGCATTCCTTACATACCAGATTATCAAGTTTTACAATCTTAGGTAAATCCCTTAATGCTTTAGATGAACTAATCTTTACAATGCAATCAAAATTCACATGACCGAGTCTTTTATGTCATAACCAACTTTCATCAATATGTGCAATCAAGCATGTCTTTTCATTGTTATTCAAATGAAATATATTACCTCTAGTTTCATTACTGGTTGCAATTTCCAAACCAATTCTATTCATGATTTTGAATTTACCATTCTTGAATTGTAACTGAAATCCTTTTTCTACTAATTGACCAACACTCAAAAGATTATGCTTCAAACCTTCAACATAATAAACATTGTTAGTATTGTTCTTACCATCGAAAGATATAGTGCATTTTCCTCTTATCAAACAAGCTCTGTCATCTCCAAATCTTACTAGACCTCCATTGTATTCCTGAAAAGATAAGAATTTACTTTTATCACTAGTCATATGATGTGAACATTTGGAGTCTATAATCCATTCATCCTTTTCATCTATTTTAGCTACCAGGGCCTACTCTACTAGTGGAACAGTAGGTGTCAGTTGGTCTTTTGTTATTGCAACAAAAGCCCATCCATTCTCTCTTGGTTCTTCATCAGAATCATGAGTAACTCCTTCATCAGCATAGTAACATGATTTGTCTCTACTCTTCTTAAATTTGTATCTCTGATATTCAGGGTTAGACTTATATGTTCTTTTATCTTCTTATGTCAATCTTGCATGTCTGTCAAGACATCTAGATGTCATATGACCAATTTTATTGCAGTTAAAACATTTAAAGGGTTCTTTACCTTCATACTTACTTCCAATAGGACCTTTAGGCATTTTCCTTGCAAATAGTGCTTCAAGTTCTTCCAGTTTTTCATTTTCCCTCCTGATGTCTTCAAGCTCTCTTGCAATCATTCTCCTGATCCTTACTCAATGTAGGTGGATTAGGTTGACGTGGTGTAGGACCAACATAGACATTCTATGTAATATCCCATATGTCTTTTCCAATACAATTCAGATGTGTTTCCATTCTAATCTTCCATATACCATATTTAGTTCCATCAAGTTTCAGATTGTCCTTCCTAAAATAGTTAGTTGCCACCAAATCTCCTCAAGTTGTTAAACTTATGAAAAAAGCGGACTTAGCTCTGATACCAATTGTTAGCACTCGGGGGCAACTGAGAGGGGAGGGGGGGGGTGGGGTGAATTAGTTGTCTAATAATTTCAACCCAATTATAACTTAATCAAACTTGATACTTAATACCGGTAAACCAAACTTAATGTTGGTTAATAGATTAATAGTTAATATTAATGCCGATGAAGCTTAATTCATGAAATAGAAAGAGAAACAAAATCCACAACACATAACACAAATATTTATATGTGGAAACCCTATAAGGGGAAAAACCACGGTGGTAAACCTTACCAACAATCAGATGATACTACTGCAGATAGTTTGTGTGTACAAATGGGGTCTGCACATGCAAAAAGGCTAGCTACCTAGAGCTCACTGCTCAATCACGAGAAGGGAGTCATACTGACTACAATTGGAATACCTTCAATGCTCGATTCAGTACTAGTTCAACTCTTATTATCTCCTTCAAACCTTCCTTGAATATTCAAATGATGTCTGCGTGAGTAGCTCTGCTTATATTCGCATATATCGAATATCACAATCTTACCATACCATATTACATTCCATATGTTAATCTCACAAATGAGATCTTACATATATACCAAAACCTAAGACCAAATGTGTAGGTCGGATCACTAAGAATATTACAATAAAATCAATTACAAGTAAGTCAAAATGTGATGCATCATGTCAGCTCAACAACAATACCAATTGATTAAACCATCTCCATAACGTGTTGTGTTCATCTGGAATAGATAATAGATGTTGGTCCATAACCTAGACCAATTTACCGGTAACAACAAATGTGTCAACTTGATTAGACCATAACCAAATCACCAAAACCAAGTGTCCAAATTATGTCTTCGACATAACCAAGTGATCTCCAGATGATAACAAGTCATCATCTATGTCGATGAACAATATAACATATCGGTGAACCAATTACCATTAACTATGCATAGGTCACTGAACTTGCTAGTGAACATAACCAAATATCTCCAAAATGATAAGTCTTGATAAGTGTTGACATCAATAACAAAACCAATGCAACATATCCATAATACCAACATAGAATACATGTGTGACCCCTTGCAACAACATTTGGGTTTATGTGGTCCTGACAGGTCCTAAGGGGTGCACATGTGTCGCAAGGGGCCTTAAGTGGTCCCAAGGGGTCATGCATGTTTTCTAAAACATGCATGACTCCTTAGGGCAATATCTCACCCCTTGCAACACCATTTGATCTTTTATGGTCATAATAGGTCCTAAGGGGTGCACATGTGTCATGAGGGGCCTTAAGTGGTCCTAAGCGGTCACGCATGTGTTCTAACACATGTGTGACCCCATAGGACCACATATGACCCCTTGCAACACCATTTGGTCTTATGTGATCCTAATAGGTCCTAAGGGGTGCACATGTGTTGTAAGAAGCCTTAAATGGTCCTAAGGGGTCACGCATGTGTTAGAACACGTGCATGACCCCTTAGGACCACATATGACCCCTTGCGACACCATTTGGTCTTTTTTGGTCATAATAGGTCCTAGGGGGTGCACATGTGTCGCAAGGGGCCTTAAGTGGTCCTAAAGGGTCATGCATGTGTTAGAACACATCTGTGACTTTTTAGGACCACATATTACCCCTTGCGACACCATTTGGTCTTATCTGGTCCTAATAGGTGCTAAGGGATGCACATGTGTCGCAAGGGGCCTTAAGTGGTCCTAAAGGGTCATGCATGTGTCGTAACACATGTGTGACACTTTAGGACAACATATGACCCCTTGCGACACCATTTGGTCTTTTGTGGTCATAATAGGTCCTAAGGGGTGCACATGTGTGGCAATGAGCCTTAAGTGGTCCTAATGGGTCACACATGTGTTAGAACACATGCGTGACCCCTTAGGACCACATATGACCCCTTGCAACACTATTTGGTCTTAAGTGGTCATAATAGGTCCTAAGGGGTGCACATGTGTTGCAAGTGGCCTTAAGTGGTCCTAAGGGGTTGCGCATGTGTTCTAACACATGCGTGACCCCTTAGGGCCACATATGAGCCCTTGCAACATTATTTGGTCTTTTTTGGTCATAATAGGTCCTAAGGGGTATACATGTGTCGCAAGGGGCCTTAAGTGGTCCCAAGGGGTCACACATGTGTTCTAACACATGCGTGACCCCTTCGGACCACATATGACCCCTTGTAACACCATTTGGTCTTATGTGGTCCTAATAGTTCCTAAGGGGTACACATGTGTCGCAAGGGGCCTTAAGTGGTCCTAATGGGTCATGCATATGTTATAACACATGTGTGACCCTTAGGACCACATATGACCCCTTATGAGACCATTTGATCTTTTATGGTCATAATAGGTCCTAAGGGGTGCACATGTGTCGCAAGGGGCCTTAAGTGGTCCTCAGGTGCCCCACATGTGTTAGAACACATGTGTGACCCATTACGACAACATATGACCCCTTGCGACTACATTTGGTCTTATTTGGTCCTAATAGGTCCTAAGGGGTGCACATGTGTCGCAAGGGGCCTTAAGTGGTCCTAAGGGGTCAAATATGTGTGAGAACACATGCATAACCCCTTAGGTACACATATGACCCCTTGTGACACCATTTGGTCTTTTGTGGTCATAATTGGTCCTAAGGGGTGCACATGTGTTGCAAGGGGCCTTAACTGGTCCTAAAGGGTCACACATGTGTTACAACACATGCATGACTTCTTAGGACCACATATGATCCCTTGCGACACCATTTGGTCTTATGTGGTCCTAATAGTTCCTAAGGGGTGCACATGTGTCCCAAGGGACCTTAAGTGGTCCTAAGGGGTCACTCATGTGTTCTAACACATGCGTCACCCCTTAGGACCACATATCACCCCTTGCGACACCATTTAGTCTTTTTTGGTCATAATAGCTCCCAAGGGGTGCATATGTGTTGCAAGGGGCCTTAAGTGGTCCTAAGTGGTCACACATGTGTTCTAACACGTGTGACCCCTTAGGACCACATATGACCCCTTCCGACACCATTTGGTCTTATGTCATCATAATAGGTCCTAAGGGGTGCACATGTGTAGCAAGGGGCCTTTAGTGGTCCTAAGGGGTCATATAAAATAGTTATATACTCCTTAAGATGTATACATAAACATACATACATACATACATACATACACCTCAAGACACACTATTAGGGGTCATGTGTGATCCTGAGGGGTCACTCACATGTGTGACCTCTCAGGACCACACACGACCCATGGTAGCATGTCTTGAGGTGTATGTATGTCCTAAGGCATATATAATTATTTTATGTGTATTTATGTATGTATGCACATATGTATCTATGTATGTGTATGTACATGTATGTGTGTGTATATGTATATAGACATAGGTATGTATGTGTATGTATTTTTACATATGTGTATGTCCTAAGGTGTACATATAATTATTTTATATGTATGTAGGTTGGTAGGTATGTATGTCTGTGTATGTTTGTATGTATTTTTGTATGTATGTGTATGTATGTGTATGTAGGTATGTATGTGTACGTATGTATGTAGGTTTGTATGTACATATGTGTATGTTTGTGTATGTATTTACATATATATGTGTGCATTTATTTTCTAATATTCTAAACTAATATGATAGAATATATATAATATATATATATTTTAAAAAGTTAAAAAAACCTAATTTTCTATTTAAAACTATTTAAAAAAATAATAATATAAATTAAAATGTTTAAATGAATACATTTAAAAAAAAAGAAAAAGAAAAAAGTACTTACCACTAAAACCCTTCCGGGCAGATCTTTGTGATTTTTTGTGCCCTCCTGCTTAACTCCAACCCACTCAATGCAAAATGAGCGTCTTGGGGTAGATTTCGGCTCTTATATAGGGCAAGGGCTTTCCGACCAGAATGGAAAGGCCTTGCCATGAGAGCGCAACGTGGCTACCGAATGGGGCCAAATCGGTCTGGCTAGAACCCTTCTAGCCAGAATAGGCATTGTTAGCCTAAAGTGCGACACAGTTCTGTACAATCACCCTGCAACTTATCCTATAGAGCCTTTCCAGATTATTTATCTATTAATCCCATTTTTTCCTGATCAGAAAGTGCACAGAAGAGGGCTTTTCTTTCTCTATAATCATTCTCATGCTCCTTGTCTCGGTTAGCTAGAGGAGGATTGCCACATCCAAGATTAAACGGTGTGACACCATTTTGTGTGATCTCCCAAATATCCTTGCCAAGACATCTCAAATGAGTCTCCATCTGAATCTTCCATACTGTGTAGATTGTTCCTTCAAGTCTCGGTATATCCCTTCAAAATATAGCTCCAGAAGAACTGAATGAACTCGAACTGTTAGTCACCATAGGATCTTCCTCAAGCGGTTAAACTTTCTATAGAGAGGACCAAAGCTCTGATACCAATTGTTAGATAGTTCAGATAACCGCAAGACAACTAAGAGGGTGAAGGGGTGAATCAGTTGTCATAGATTACTAGAAGCATTAGCAATTTAAAATTTAATATCAAAATGCAAAAAATAATATTGGAATAAAAGTTAATCCAATTAAATATAAACAATAATCACATAATAAAATCCATCCACACAACACCAAGATATGTACGTGGAAAACCTAGTAAAGGAAAAAACAACAATGGGAAGGCTACCCACAGTCAAATAATATTTTTGTAGTAAGAATGTGAATTACAATGAAGGGGCCTGCACTTTCAGGAAGGCCAACAACATAGAGCACACTACTCATCACAAAAGGAGTCTCATTGACTACATACAAATATAGACTACTATCCAGAGAAGTGTTGAACAATAAAAGATAGCATCTCCTATGCCTGAGTACAATTCTAGTTAAGCTCAATACCGAAGGACTAAATCCTCTTATAGAAACCCAATTCGATCTTCAATGGTCGACCAAATGCTCTACCTGAATGAAATTACATTATCCACACATTACATTCCTTGACCATGACCTCCTATAATAACCATGATGATCTATAATGAGATCTTACATATTATTTATACAAACCCTTGACCATAAACAATCAAGTCAGCTACTAGACAATAAACCAATTACATAATTACAAACCATGTTGGCCTTAGACCAAAACAAATAATATCCAACACATAAGACATCCCAGAAATACAAAAATAGGTCCTATCCGCACGTTACATTAATGTCGGTTCATAACTTAGATCAATCGAGACCAAGTATAGGTCCACATGCTTCAACAATGATCTCCAAATGCCAAGTCTCAAACATGATCACCAACAACATCCTGAAACTCCATCAGAAGTTGCACCAACACCAAATATGCAATGCATCAAAGATCTCCACCAAAAGCTCTACCGCTGAAACCCTCGCTAGAACCAGAAACCAATCTTCTAAGTAAGCAGGATAGCATCCAATCAGTAGGCTGAAACCAACTAACCAAATATGAATATGAGTATCATGAACAAGCCAATTCCATCACCAGATTATATCAGAGTATATCGGATCATGTTGGATCTAGATTAACTAGAAACCACTCAACCTACCAGCACTAGATGGGTGTTGAACTTCAAACAAATTATTCAAAATAGGGTTTGAATACCTAGAATACCATCTCCTCTAGGGTTGCCAATCACAACTATCATACTGCTTGATCACTTCGCACAAATAGCACTAGCAAGATTTCGATCACCTTAGGTCGCACGAGAGCTCAAAAATTCTCACAAGAAAGCAAGGTAAATAAAATGTATTGACATGTTTGTTTATTTATCCATTAAGGTTTATCTGTGCTTCAACACAACGGCTAGTTGGACCATTTACAACTTAAGTTATATCGATTTACTTCTGACCAGTTGCTTGATATCGATACCAGCACACAAACAACATTTATACTAACCCAAAAGACATTTGCCAAATAAGAGCTTTAAACAAAATTTTATGCATCTAAACTATGCAGATAGACATATCCTCATATCGGTCGAGGGGATTCAAAAATTATCTTACCATATGTGCTCCCCCTAAGCATCAGTATGTGTAGTTTGAAGAGGAAGTGTCATCACTGGTGAATGATGCCTTATTTTCAGAATGATTCTCTCCTTCTTTTCTTTCTTCCTTCTTAATCCATGTCTTTTTCATTTCATTCCTCACTTCTTCAATTGTCTTCTTTCCTTTTAGGTCATTTTTCCCTTTCTTCTTGCCAAACTGGTTCCTGCCTTCAGACCGGTTATAGAATCAGTTCCTACATTATCTAGATAAGTGACCAATTTCATGGCAATTGAAACATGTCATACCAGTTGTCCTCCATGGTCCTACATTATTTCTCTGACCCATTCTCATTCTGCAATTTGCTGCACAATGACCAAAATTACCACAAGTGGTATTGAACTGATTACTCTTTTTATTTGGTCTAACTAGTTTGAATGGTAATCTTGATGCATTTGACTTGAACATGCATTCTTTAGTTTTGTGTCCATATTTATTGTATGTAAATAAATATCCATTAAAGCTTCTTCTATTAGACATGCTGCTAGATCGAGATCTACACTTATAAGCTGTGTGATCATACTTATGACAATTATAGAAATAACTATCAAAGGTAAAAGAATTATTTTGACTGACCAGTTGATTTCAACAAACATCAAACTTATGACCTAGTATACCACAATGATTGCAAGAAGATTTAGAAAACTTCATACCTTTCATTCCTGAATTGTTCCTTTTATCATCCTCCATCCTTTTGGATTTAGATGATTCTCCAATTTCCATAGGACCTATACCAGAGTAACCAAGACTGGTTGTCTCCTTTGTTCTTTTTGAGCTTTTAATTGTTCATCTATCTTCTCAGAGCTTTCATTAAATTTCGTCAGGCTTTCATTTCTCTCATTTGCAGCTTTCAACTCATTTTTGAGTTGTTCAATCTCTTTCATCAACTTCTCCTTTTCCTCTTCTTTTTCATGTAGATGCTCATGCATGCATTTATTTTCTTGAGTGAAAATTCATACTTATTCATCTTTTTCAATGATGATCGCATCATTTTCTCTTAGGGCTTCTTTAGCAAGCCTTTTGGCTTTTCTAGCTTTTGACAAAACTTCTTCTGAATCTCTTTTTCTTTCATCTGCTATCCTGCTAGCTTCTAGTATTTTAGTCATTCTCAAGGCTTGACTTTCATGCTCTCTTTTTAGATATGTGATTTCTTCAGTCAACTTCTTGTTCTTTTCCATCAATTCTGAGACTGCTTCTTCTACTTCTTTAGATCCACATTGTTCAAAGAGTTGATCTACGATATCCTGACTCTCATTTAGTTGTACAACTAGTTCCTTTCTTTTACCGAGTAATTTTCTCAGTCTCTCTTTCAGCTAAGCAATAATTTCATTAGCTTCATTAATCTGTTTCTAATACCGGTATTCCTCCATGATCATTTTCCTCAAGCTTTTCTTCAGAGGACCAAGGCTCTGATAGCAATTGTTAGTTTTAACCAATGACTGAGAGGGGCATGAATCAATCAAAACAATTTATACACAAGTCAAAATTTCAAACTAATCGGTCTGCAACTATCCTTTCAAATTAACTTAAACATTGCATTAATCATGAAAGCAAAGATCATGAAAGAAAAGAGATTTGCATGCACAAATAAGCATCACATAACACTAGCAACTATATGTCAAAACCCTCAATTAGAGGGGGAGAATCACGGTGGGGATAACCCACAATCTCTTTTACTGTAGAGAAAAAGAGCGCTCTGTTAAGAGCTTACAACCAGTTCTTTTTGAGAACATCACCCTATTAGAAGTGACTGGTATCTGGTTAAGAATACCTTTGAACCTGTTAAAGTTCACCTTTCTCGAAGATTTTAGAACTTCATATTTGAAGTGACTCAGTTAAGAGATTTTACATAAAGAGTTTCGGTTAAGGTCCACCCTATTAAGGGATTTACAATGCTACAATTATTAGAAGGCAACAAAGATTATTGATCTATCTAATGACACTACCTCTATCTCATAGATCTACTTTGCATACTTAGTTCTTCTGATCGGTGTCGGCTTCACCGATTCATACCTCTATTTGTTGCACTCTATTTTTGCTCCCCCTGTTCACATTCACAAAAATATTTTTCATATTGACAACAACACAATCAGAATGAATGATTTGTATATATTAACCTTTAATTCTGGCACCAACATTCCCTCCAAAAATCAGATTTAAAATTATGTTATCGCGCCTCAAATTACTCTCCAAAAATCATTCTGGGAATATTGGTCAAGATAGTCGTTCATGCTGATAAGCTCGCTGGTTGAAAAGGGAAAACTGCAGGTTCAACTGGATGTTATTTGGATGTTTCTAAGTCTATCAGTTGAGACTCCTGTATTGCTAGTTGTCACCTATGTATCGGTCCAATTCTTCCTACCCAGTTACCTCCTATATACCGGTCTACTCATTGCTTAGCCGGTTACCTCCTGTATAACGGTCTACTCACTGCTTAGCCGATTAACCCCTATATACCAGTCTAGTCACTACCTAGTTGGTTAACCCCTACATACTGGTCTACTCACTGCCGATAGGAATAAGGACTCTTGTTCTTCACCAGTTACCCTTTACTCCTTTACCGATGGACTATGGAGACTTAGAAGATGTTGCCAAAAATGACAACCATTTCACCGGTCATACAAGATGCATCATAATGCCAACATAAGTGTCATAATTGCACTAGGCATAATTTAGGACACTACAATATCTATATTGTGAGCATGATTCTCATCGTAGTTTTTCCTTGTTTTAGTTTTCCATGTAAGAATTTTCATGCACTTGTGTGATTGCTTCTAATATTTTTGTTCTTTACTTTAATTCATATTATAGATGAAAGAATATTATGTTGATGTAGGTTAATATAAGCAAGCTTTTAAGTGTATTCTGATTCACCCTCGCCCCCCCCCCCCCCCCCACAACCCCCCTCGCTCATTTTAGCATCCGATAGTGTTCAACATAGATCTTTTGAATACTAGACACATCATTCATAACTTGCATGCATTAATATGTTACATAAGCATATTAGAAGTCATATTTCATAGTATTATCCTTAACCATATTAGAGCTTCATTATGTTTTTCATTAGTTGTGGTGTCTCATACAAAGCCTTTTTTATTTTTTCGGTAAATCCTTGCTTAATGAGAGCATTCATAAGTCAGCTTTATTAGAACATTTGGAGGCATACCATGGAGAGTATATATTTCGTAAAGAGGCTAACACTCAACTCAAACATTTTTACATATAAATTTTCATCTATGGAATTTATGAAATAAATAAATCCTATATTTTTTACTAGGAAAAACTTCTCTACCTTAGTCAATTTTATCTATGTGAATTGTATTATTTTGTTAGCAACTATATTTGTATTTTATTTTACCATTCATTAAAAAATCTCGACTCTCCATTGATTTATACACTAACTCGATGAGAAGAGCAGTCCCCATGAAGAACAATCCTTATTCAAAGCATGCAAGTCTATAAACATTATAGTTGTCTCAGATTGCAAGAATGACAACAAAGGGTACATAAGGTCTGACTTTTCACATATCAATTTCATTTTTAAAATATCCATTTTTTGCATAAGGTATTATTATTTCCTTGCACCAACTTTCTTAGTGAAATGATATCTCTTAATACATTTTATATAGATTTTTAAAATATATGTATGGTAGTTTTTAGTAAGCCACAACAATTATTTTGGTTTTTCCTCTTGAGGTGTGACTTCCATTCATAGTTATATATGCTAAAGATTATATTTTAGTTATCCTTCTAATATATAATTTTATTTTCAACAAAATCAGTAATTGATTGTGCACTAAAATCTAAAGTATTTAAAGTTGTAATATTTCAAACTGATGTCAAATAAATTAGCATGGTGCTTATAAAAAAACTTCATGGTATATTTATGATTGGTATTGAAAACATACCCTATGAAAGTAAGTTATAGCTAAAAAATAATAAATAAAGTACTTTATATTCAAATTTAGTTGTTGAAGGATGAAATCACTACTCATGGTCTTGCACATGTATCATGACAACCAAAAAAAATTCGCTAGCATCCATAACAAACCAAAAAGCTTAAACATAGACCTTATCTTAAATATCAGGGTTGGTAACCACTAAAGTATGAATATTGAATAGAGTACTAAAATATGGATTGTAATTGCATATGGAATAGATATGATAATATACATAGTTATTGTAATTTCATTTTGATATCTCTAAATCACCAATCAACATAAGGGGTTGGTTGTTAGCACTAGAAGACCTTATATGTTAATCCCCCAATAAAAATGAGTATCAAATCCTTTATTTTATTAATTTATATCCTCGGCATAGATAATTGTACATGTAGCACAAAAATAATTAATATAAAGAAAATAGGGCTAAAAAATAACCTTGTTAATATTATACCCTAAAATAGAAATGCCACACACAATTGGTTTCAATATAAATTATTAATGGAAACTCTAAAATTCCAAGAAGAAATGAAGAAACCCATCTTCCATTTTGTAAATGAAGTTGAATGGTTTATATATAATTTACTAAGAACAATGTCGTATAAAATGTGTAACAGCTTTAACAAAGAAAGGTAGAATAATAACTCTCTAAAATTTAACTTTATATATAAAAGATAACAATGCATGCACGCAATACCATGATTACAAAATTTAGTATTATAATATAATAAATCTTATTAAATCCCAAGTCCAATAGTCATAGTTTCATTCAAAGATTGCATGCTATGAGTAGACCCACAAGCTTGAAATCAATGGAAACCCACATAACCAAACCTTTTAATATCGTCGACAAAGTTTACCTACCTAATATGATACAATCACCACAATCAATAATAAAATCAATAAAATAATTAAATTCTTTGCTATCATTCATTCCACATGGATTTCATTAACATTTAAAAAGGATTATTGATATGAATGTTAGCAATTACAAGCCATAAAAAATTGTCGATATTGGTATGATGTGATAGTTAAGTTGCAGTTTTTTTGTTCTCGTCATCATGGTTCAAACCTTGATTAGGTGTTATTGTTGAATGTTTAAATGAGGTTGAGGTTCCTTGTTTGTGACCTCATTGGTTCATCGCTCCAAGTCAAAAACGTTTACCCGTTTAAAAGAAAATTAAGTACAGATCGATAGAATAACAAAATGAAACAAAATCCACATGAGAATGAAAGTAATAGTTTTTTATATTACAAATAATATATAATAATAAGAATTAAATTTAGATTCAATTTTTTTTGAGATCTCTTTAGATGTTATTTTTTATTATATTAAGTGAACAAGGCCCCAACCCAATAAAGTTTCAAATCAAAATCCAACAAAACAACTTGGAGATTAAGCCTACCAAAAATCAGAAATCAACAACAAAAGTTAATAAACAATAGATATAAGAAATATTGAAAATAAAGTCAAGAAACAACAATACAACAACAACAAAAACCAGTACACAGAACAGCACTAATAACAGGGAGACTTCAGAAATATGCAATCCTAATCTTGCAACATTAATATATATTGTTGATCATATAAAAGTAGTATATTTTTATATGTCTATTCCACTTATATATCATGGATTTATTCTAAACATCTGTTCACGTAACTGAACTAAAGCCTAATGAAAACACCTATGGCAGAGTCCATGCTTAACTAGGATATTCAGTAGTGAGCCTCCATTTAGGGCAGGCAAACAGCGGATTTTTTCTGCTAACAGTTATTCCAAACTCTTCCACCATATCTATATCGCCCTTCACAGTCCAGTCAAAACAATGAAGCAGCTGAGCGAGTACCAACTCAGTAATAGAAATACCCATGGAAATCCCAGGGCATCCTCTTCTTCCTGCTCCAAACGGCAGGAAATCGAAGTCCTGACCTCTCAGATCCTTATTAATGCCCATGAACCGCTCGGGCTTAAACTGATGAGCATCTTTCCAAACGTTTTCATCCCTTCCAATCGCCCACACATTCACAAACACCCTCGTCTTTTGCGGAATGAAATATTCTCCCACGCTGCACTCTTCCATCGACTCGTGCGGGATGAGCAGTGGAGCTGGTGGGTGAAGTCGAAGAGTTTCCTTCACCGCGCATCGCAAGTACTCAAAGCTCATGACGTCACGCTCCTGCACTCTGCGGTCTCTGCCCACTGCTGATTCAATCTCCAGCTGCGCACGTGCCAGCGTTTCAGGATTCCTTAGCAATTCACTCATCGCCCAATCTAGCACTGTCACCGCTGTTTCCATTCCCCCGTTCAATATATCCTGCGCACACATTATTATATTTCGTCAATTTTATACACATTTCCTTAGACGATAGTCAAAAACAGAATAGCTTAAAACAGCTTGTAATCATATTTGTCGATCTTGGCGTTGATTCTCAGACTTACCATGATCATGGCTTTGATGTCAACCCGTGAGATTGCCTGGCCCTCCGTCTCGGCCATAATGAGCATCACGTCTACCAGGTCTTTAACGCGATCTCCTTCCTTAGGTTTTCTTTCTCCCAATCTACGATCAATGTGATCATCGATTACTTTTTCGGCAAATCCGTCGAATATTTTGTGAACGGTCTGCATGCGACGACGGAATCCTTGCAAGTCCATCCAGTCGAGAAAAGGAATATATTCGCCAATAGGAAATGTACCGGACAGAGCAAACATCTCTCCAACCATTTCTTTGAAGCCATGCGCTCCACTCAAGTCGTGGTCGGAATACGTCCTGCTGGCAAACATTCTGCAGATAATATTTTGAGTAAGGGAGGAGAGTCTCTTCTTTACATCCACAAACTGAGCTCCGTGGCCGCTTTCCTGCCAGATGGAGGCGATCATGGTCGACACTTCTTCCTCTCTCACGAATCTGAAGGAATCGTTTCTCTTCACTGAGAGCAGCTCCAATGTCATTAGCTTTCTCTTTTGCCTCCACGATTCTCCATAGGGGCCAAAAGGGACGTCTTTATGATCATAGGCTACGTATTTCCCGTACGTACTGTTTGGTCTGGTTGCAAAGACCAAATCATGCGTTTTGAGAAATTCTTTTGCCATGGCAGGAGAAGACACCACAACAGTGGGGATGGAGCCCAAACGGAGAAACATAATGGATCCATATTTCCTTGCCAGCTTGGTAAGCGCCTGATGAGGAAGGTTTCCCAAGAGATGGAGACTTCCTACAACAGGCCATGGACGTGGTCCTGGCAATTTCACTTTGCTGCCATTTCTCTTCGACTTATAGACGAAGCAGTAGAAGAAGAAGAAAATCCCCAATCCTATGCTGGCTGTCTCAATGAGGAAGCAACTAAGGGGTTCCATGCTATCAGAAAATGGAAAGCTGCAATCTTGCTATGAATTGAAACCTGCAGAGAACCCCTTAATATACACCTGTAGGTTGACGGTGGCCCACCACGACACAATTGCCACAGTACATATCCACCTACAAGGGCTATGCAATGTTCCAAAAGGAGGTTATTTGAGGCGGTGTAGGGAATTATTTTTAAAATAAAAGGAGTCAGCGTCACTGGTTACACAATGTTTTGATCAACTTCTATGTGTTGGTAACTGAAAAGACACTTAAAGAGAAGATCAATCTTCTGATACAGTCAATTAATATTGTTAAATAGCTACAAGGAAAGTTTTCAATAAAGTGTTATATTTGTTTATTGCTATGATTCCTTTTATTGGATTATTCGTCTTAGATCAGATCATCCTCTTTTTATTCAATCCAAATGATAAAAATTAAGGTAACATAAATAAAAACAATTATTTCATTTAAATGAGACTTTTTTAATTTCATATTAGATATATTTAATCATACTATAAATAAAATGTATATATCATAATATTTGTATTAGGAGGAAATTGTTGAGTATTTTTATACATCATAATATTTACACTAGGATGAAATTGTTCAATAATGTGTGATGTTTATTTTTTGGTATTATTTGTTCTTCTGAATAATTCTTCTTGGATTAGATCATGTTGATTTTATTCAAAAGATATAACATTAAGGTCTTATAAATAGAAATAATCACCTTATTCAAATGGAATCATGGTTTGTGTCATATAAGAAACATCTAATCATACTACAAATAAAATGAATATATCATAATATTTGTAGTAGGATGAAAGTGTTGAGTAAGGTGTTATGTTGGTTTTTTGGGGATGATTCGTTCATCTAGATAATTCCTTTTCACTTCATTCAAATGATATAACATTAATGTGAAGTGTATGTTAGAAATAACCATAGATTGTTGGATTTGATTGTGTAACTTCATTCAGTGTGTATTTTATTCCAGGTCAATATGTTTACTAGAATATAAAAGGTATATGATATGGAAAAATATTACATAGCGAAATCCAAAAATCTATGCATAATAGTATCATGGACTCTAGAAAATTACTGTTTTTACAATTTTAACAATGTTATTAAACTTTTCAATTCAGTTTTATTTATTTATTTAAATAGTACATGCATCGTTAGTATTAGATTGTAATAATCTACAAAGATGATTATAATATATTGCTCAATACAATAGTTATGTTGAGTTATAGTGATGTATTATATAAAGCTTCAACATATACAGTAATAATACTTTGATAGGGAGAAGTTGATTCAAATTACAACCAAGAACATTAGAGTGATTGAAAAAAAAATGGATTGCTTATGAGAAATGATTCATACTAGTCACAAATATGATACAACAACATAAACTTGATGAAATATATTTATTGAATTACAGTGTATTAAAAAAATACCATACTCTCCTAAAATGTTGCCAACACTAGCCAAACTTAAAAGAATTTCTCTCTTTTATCGAAATGTGAAAGATAGCATCGATTGCAGATGGATTAGTGTGAATTGTTGTAATACCAAGTAGAGCAAGCATAATAAAACCATTGGTCTTAAAAATAGCTTTATTATCTAGCCTCTCATACTTTGCCAATTAAAAAATAATATTGTCAATGCAACATTGCACATTATTATGTAATATTTTTGTTATGAACATATTCTTCTTAACTGTTAAAGCAAATGACAATTAGACGAGCATTTTCTTGATATGGAGCATATTTAGCCTCTCAAATAGAATTTTTATGCTTGTGAATCTTCTATAATTTTATAATTTCTATTTCAAAAAGTTATTATGTTCTATGATGATGTTGGTTTGTGTCCGATTTATCTAATATTATAATCAGTTTTCTATACTATACTAACCATTTTTGTGCTTCTTTTTTATTTCATTACATGACATTTTCAATAGTTTTGTTGCACTAGACTATATAAAAATAGTTTATATATTTAATTTTAAGATAAAAATTTAAAATATATATTAGATTATATTTACTAATAAACATTACCATTTTATTATAGGAAGACAAATCTTATAATATATTAAGGATGTGAACATAAAAGAGTTACAAAAGAATTCATTTTGTTGTCATAGCTCCTCAAGAATAGAGAGGAAGTAGTAGAAGAAAATATCATATCCAATAGTCACGACCTCTTTGAGGGATTCCATGCTATGAGAGATGGGAAATATTTAAGCTTGCAATCAACATAAATCCACAAGTAAACCTTTATTATTTACATGTGTAGTTTAACCATGGACTACCATGACACAAGTAGAAGGGCTACTGATATATACCCTATACACCCTTAGGTTAACCGTGGCCCACTAGGACACAATTGGCACTATAAATATTATCAATTCATATGCACCGTACAAAGTCTATGCAACATTCCAAAAGGAGCTTATTTAAGGCAATGCAGGGTTACACAATGTTTGATCAACTTCTATAGGTTGGCAATTGAAAACACTACCAAGAAAGTCAATCTTCTGATAGAGTCAATTAATATAATTTTCTTATAGTAGGAGGAAAGTATTCAATAAGGTGTTATGTTTTCTTATTGTTATGTTTTTTTTTTGTTTTTTTGGTGTAATTCTTCTTAGACCAGATTATCTTCTTTTTATTTAATTTAAATGATATAAATTAAGGTCAAGAAATGACAGCTAACATAAATAAAAATAATCATCTTATTTAAATGAGATCATTTTTATTTCATATCAGATATATCTAATCATACTAAAAATAAAATGTATATATCATAATATTTGTAGTGGGGGAAATTGTTCAATTAAGTGTTTTTTTTGTTTTTTGGTGTAATTCTTCTTAGATCAGATTATCTTCTTTTTATTTAATTCAAATGATATAAATTAAGGTCAAGAAATGACAGTTAACATAAATAAAAATAATCATCTTATTTAAATGAGATCATTTTTATTTCATATCAGATATATCTAATCATACTAAAAATAAAATGTATATATCATAATATTTGTAGCGGGGGCAAATTGTTCAATAAAGTGTTATGTTTATTTTATGGTATGATTGTTCTTTTGAATAATTCTTTCCAGATTAGATCATCTTCATTTTATTCAAAATATATAACATTAAGGTCAGGAAATGATAGCTATTATAAATAGAAACAATCACCTTCTTCAAATGAGATCATGTTTTATTTCATATAAGAAATATTTAACCATACTACAAATATAATACATATATCATAATATTTGTAGTAGCATGAAAGTGTTAAATAAGGTGTTATGTTTCTTTTTTTGGATGATTCATTCATCTCAATAATTTTTTTTCACTCCATTCAAATGATATAACACTAAGGTCAAGAAAAAACAATAAATATAACTCAAAATAATCATCTTCTTCAAATTCTACAACATTAATATCAAGCATATGTTAGAAATAACCATAGATTATTGATTTGATTGTGTAACTTCTTTTAGTGTGTATTTCATTCCAGATCAATATGTTTACTAGAGCATAAAAGATAAATGATGTAGAATAATATTACATGATCAAATCCAAAAACCTATGCACAATGGTATCATGTACTCTAGAAAATTATAGTTTTTTAATTTTTAACAATGTTAGAAACCTTTTTAACTCAATTCAATTTATTTATTTAATCAATAATTTTATAGTAAGTATTGGATTTTTAAAATCTACAAAAATGATTAGAGTATAAAGCTCAATATAATAGTTATGTTGAGTTATAGTGATGTATTATATAAAGCTTCAACATATATAGCAATAATATTTTTGATAGGGAGAAGTTGCTTCAAATTGCGAACAAGAACATTAGAGTGATTGAAAAAAAATTAAATTGTTTTGGAGAAACGATCCATACAATTAATTGCAGATATGATTCAATAACTTAAAATTGATGAAATGTATTTTTTGAATTATAATATATTAAAAAAAATCATATTCTCCTAAAATGTTGCAACTCTAGCTAGACCTCAAAGAATTTCTCTATTTTATTGAAATGCAAAAGGTAGTATGATTGCAGATGATTTGAAATATGAAACGAGTTGTTTTTTTATATTAAAAGAAGCCAAAAATGAGGGGGATGACCCATAGGAACAACTAGAGGGCCAGCGGTAGAACCACTGTCTGTAGATAATCAGCAGAGTTAAAACCTTTTGCCTCTATCAAAAACAAAAATCATTCTACGAGATTTTATCAGAGTTAAAGTATTACTAATAAGAGTTTTAGCCATTTTCCACGCAGGGCAATACATAGAGACATATATAAAAAAGCATAAACTAACCCTATCCGCCCAAAGGCTACTAGACATAGACAAAAACCCAGTAATCCTCCACATGCAGAAAATTATTTCTTTTTCCCATGGCTCTTCTTAGGGAGTGGCTTTCTAGCTCATTCCTTAGTGAGGAATTTGAACGGGGCTTTGTAGTCCTTGTCCTCCTTGCCTTTCCCTTTGGTTGTGATTTCATGCATGAGGCACATAGTACTAGCTGAGCATCGCATAACATTCAGAGAAAATTTGGAAACATCATGCATCTTGGACTCTGCCACCTCCAGTTTGTTGGTGATCACCTGCACATTATTAGAGAGGGCCTCCTTTTGTTTCTCTAGCTCCGCTAGGTTGGTTTCCTCCTCCTCTTTCATGCTGTTGGCCTCCTCCACAACCATCAATTTTTTTCAGCCTGAACGTCAAGGAGGGGAAATTTGAAGGCTCCAGACTCTTGGATGATATGGGGCTTTCTGAAACCTGGGTGGAGATCACAGAATGAGGGGTTAGGTTATGATGGGGCAGAGCCATTTTATCAGTCAAAATGGAATTGCCAGTGTCATGCGAGGAGGAGGGGTCTCTCAGAGATTTTCCCGAGGGTTTAGAGGCCAGTCTTCTAGAACGATGGGGGTATTGGTTTCTTCGGTAAATTCCATATCAGAGTCAATCTCTTGAATTTTGAATTTCTTGGGAGTTCTAACCTCCTTTGGGGAGTGTTTTTTGGTTTTCTTGCTGCAAGAGCCAATTTCTGGGAGCCGAGGAGGGTTAGCATCATTAATAGCAAGGGGTGGGTTGAAGGGCTAGTATTAGTCATGTTCTGGACAGAGATGGAACGAGGTGGGAAAAGGGCAAGGTGAAAGTTATACAGGAAAAGAATGAGGCCCTGGTGCAGGATGGGAAAATATTTCCCTTTTTTGTTAGCTTCGGCTATATCCTTAACATTAGCGTCCATAGAATGCAGCAAGAAGAATGGAATGGAAATGTAGTCTTTATTCCTCAAATGGTTTAGGAAAGGGAGATGATAGTAATATAATATGCCATACCTTCCCTCCAGCATAAAATACTTCATCACGATATAGCAGACCTTGTCCCACGGGTGAGGGAGCTCCTCCCTATTGAATTAGCCCACCCTCTTGACAAGGTTTTTACCCTAGCGGAAGAATTGATTAAGGCTACTGGAATCTGCAATATGGCTCTAATTTTTCCATTTCCTTCCCTCCATAGAAAGACCCATCACCTGGGCTATAACCTCTTCATTGATTTCGAATGAGATTCCCCCCATGGTCACCCTTCTATCTTCCCAGGAAGTCACAAATTGTTTGGATAGTCTTTCGTCATTTCCCTTCATACTCTCCATGAATTTGTCAATGCCGCCTTTCGAGCAGACAAACCACACCACTGGTTTAGCTTTGAACTCATCCACTTTATTGGGTTCCAATCTAAGCCTATCCCCCCCCATTCTTGAATCCTCCAGCTTAACAAATTGAAAGTGACTTCTAGAAAAAATGTAGAGCCAAGGAAGGTGGATTTAATAAAATAATTGTGCCAAACTTGAACTAAGAGGATGTAATAATTAGAGTGATTATTATCTCTTATATTCGAGTAGATAGCAAAAATAGAAAATCTACTCGGAACGTGTGAACCTTCAATCGAGCCAATGTGATTTGACCTTTCCCTATCGTCACCTTTATCATCACCAGTTGGCTCCGTCTGAGTAATAATTATGGAGTGATCATTCCTGATGACTATACTGTCACCATAAATCCATCCCTTTTTATGGTGGTGACTCAGCCTGCCTTTGATACGTGGTCGTCTAGGATAGTAATGGGCGAGATTCCTGCGCCAACTTAAAATTTGAACGAAGGTTTCCTTCATCTTTGGATAGATAAAATGGTCCCTTCCTAGGTATAGGCCCTTTCCTTTTCCAAGATTACCTTAGTGGTGACCGGCAGCAAACTAGGGTCCCTCCAACATCGTAAGCCGTTTTGTAGCCTTCCCACCGCCGCCATGGAATCGGAAGCTTCGTTTCCTTCTCTAAAGATGTGGCGGATGGTGAGGTCCTCTAGGTTGACCAAGAGGCACCTGGCATCCCTTAGAATGGATCCCACTCTCCAACCCACCGATGAGTTCCCTTTTACTAACTCCACAATGACCTGAGAGTCTCCTTCAATTTCTAGTTGTTTAATTCCTATGGAGTTGGCCAGCTTGAGACCCCAAAGGAGGGTCATTCCTTCAACTTGAGTGAGTGTATTGTTCTTTAGGTTGCCCACATAGGCTGCTATAGTGTTCCCCAAATGATTACGGATGATTCCACCCCCTGCTTGATAGTTGCTTTGGACTTAACCATCAAAATTTAGCTTGAACCAGTGCAACTTAGGGGTTGACCATATAGTCATCCTTCTTTTGTTTTTGGCGTTGTTTTTGAAGATTTCAAAGCCAGGGGGGAGCTTCCATTTTTCAGTATTGTTTTTCTCTATCCAATTAGGAGGATAAGGGGTGGTTTTCCATTTTTTCACCTCTAATTTTTTAGAGATCATCTTAAAGCAAATGTGAGCCACAATGTCCGAGGGGTCTCAGTGTCTCTAAAAATTATGTTGTTTCTTTCTCTCCATAAGGCCCAGTAGATGTGCGGCAATATTTTTTTCCATAACTAAATGATGAGGGGGTGGTGGGAGGGGGGTCCAATCAAAGACAATTTTTTTAATGTCCTTCTAGAAGACCCAATAGAGACCACATTTCTGAAGAGTGATAGTCCATAGATGTTCAGCAAAAGGGCAGAGGACAAATAGGTGGTCAATAGTTTCTTCATTAGCTTTACAGAGGCTGCATCTATTGGGGAAATGGAACCCCCTCTTTTTCAGGTTATCTAGAGTGAGGGTTTTACCATGCATGAGGGACCACCAAAAGAAATTAATTTTCGGGATTAACTGAGGGTTCCATATTTTCTTCTAGAACTCAACATCCATAGAGGGTTTCAAGAGCTGACTTTAAGCAAATTTTACCGAGAAAGAGCCCAATTGGATCTCTTTCCAGATAAAGTTGTCTTTATGAGAGGCCAGGGGGATTCTAGTTTCCAATAAAATTCTCTGTAGGTCTTGAGAAAGAGGGATTAGGTTAGGTCTATTGCTGAAGACGTGGATAATGTCCTTCCAGCATTTTATTCCTAGTTCCAAATAATCCACTATATAATCCCCTAGGAGACCTTTTAGGTGGTGCATAATTTGATGGAAATGGGTGTTAGCCAAGGGCCTGTCCTCCATCCAAAAGTCTTCCCAGAGTCTCACTTTCCTACCATTTCCCAGTTGTCATTTCAGTCCTTCTCTTACCATCAATCTGCTCTTCAGGATGTTGTTCCATAACTTGGATCCTTGGGGGAGATTGGATGTACTCAAATTATAATAGAAATACTCCCGGTCCAGGTACTTTGCTTTAATGATGTTACACCAGTCCGCCTCACCTTTAGCCAAGGTCCATCCAATCTTTGCCATTAGCACCTTATTGAGGGCATTTATCTTTCTTATACCCAATCCTCCCATTGATTTGGGTAAGCACACACTATCCCAATTGACCAAAGCAAGGCACTTTTTCTCTTCCAGGCCTATCCATAAGAAGGTTCTTTCAATTTTCTCAAGTTTTTCCCCCATGGTACCTGATATTTTAAACATGGAAAGGAAGTACACCAGAATTCCCTGTAGGGAAGCTGCAAGGAGATGGAGCTTCCCCACACTACTGAGGAACTTCCCTTTCCATCCGACTAGTTTTTTCTACATTGATTCCAGGATAGTGTTCCAAAAGGTGGGAGTGATTTCCTTGATTGTGAGGGGGAGACTTAGGTAGGTCCCCAGAAGAGCCACCATCTTGCATCTGAGGATAGAGAGGATTCTGAGTTGGAGTTAATTAGGAGTGTTGAAGAAGAAGAGGTTACTCTTCTCATAGTTGATACATTGTCCTGATGCCTTGGCGTTATCAGCAAGTAAGTTATTCCACCCTTTGGCCTCCATGTCAAAAGACTTACCAAATAGGAAGGTGTCATCCATGAACTATTGAATATTAGAGAGGGGAAGTGTGGAAGATGCTTTCAACCCTTGGAGCCTACCATTGGTGACCAGGTCAGCCACATTCCTTCTTAAGACTTTAGCTATCATGATAAAAAGATAAGGGGACAGAGGGTCACATTCCTGGATGCCTTTTTCCGCTTTGAAGCAGCCCCTAGGAGTCCCAATAATCAAAACCAAGAACTAGACCATGGTAACACATTCTCGAATCATCTTCACCACCTTTTTGGTTGAAGTCTAGTTTTAAGAGAGATTTGAAAATAAAACCCCAATTAACCTTGTCATAAGCTTTAGATATATCAAGTTTAAAAGACATACCTGGTATTTTGCTCCTATCCATGGAGTGGATTATCTCATGAGTGGCAATGGCAGCATCCAAAATTTGATGACCCGGGACAAAACCTTTCTGGGACGGGATGATAAATTTCCCTAGGAGGGGCTTAATTCTATTAACAAGGACCTTGGAGAGTATCTTGTAAATGGTATTGTAAAGACTTATGGGATGAAAATCCTTCAATAAACTGGGATTTGTGGTCTTTGGGATGAGGACAATGAAAGTGTTGTTGATCTTCTTCAGCAATCTCCCCATCTTAAAGAAATCTTGCACAACTTTGGTGACATCATAGCTAATAATGTCTAAGTAATCCTCAAAGAACACTGGGGGGAAGCCATCCAGGCCTGGGGTCTTATAGGCTCCCATAGAAAAGACAACCAGGTGGACTTCACCAGTAGAGATGGGGGTAGTTAGTTGCCAGTTGTCGTCCTTGTTGATGAGAGTCAAAAGCTTACTCACAAGGCAATCCTAGAGAGCAGTATCACTTCCACCATCATTCAAATATAATCTTATAAAAAAATCAGACACACTCTATCCAATTAGGGAGTCTCCAATGATCTCCTGGTCAGCTTCATCCTTGATACTTTTGATGTAGTTCCTTCTCCTATGAAGATAGGTCAATCTATGGAAGAAGGCAGAATTTATGTCCCCTTCCTTTAGCCACTAGATTTTAGATCTTTGCTTCTAGTATACCTCCTCCTTAGAGAGAATATCCTTCCAGTTCTTGTGGCACTCTTCCTCCTCCTTCAAAATGGATCTGGGGCGTTATTGGCAGCCATGATATTCTAAAGTTGTTCTAGTCTGGAACCTAGGTCTTTCTTTCTTTTGAAGATATCCCCAAAGGTGGTCCTATTCCATCCTTTGACTTCCTTGTTGATTAGCTTTAGTTTCTCCATAATTATGAACATAGTAGTCCCTTGGACCGGGGTAGCCCACCAAAGTCTAACCAGCTCCCTAAAGTTGGACTGTGAGGCCCACATGATATCACAGTGAAAGGGGGGGGCTTGTAGGGTCTATCCTTCCAATAGAATAGAAGGGGGTTGTGATCAGAAGCAGTCCTTGGGAGGGTTTTTAGATAGGAGTTATGTCCAATGTCCCAATTGGTGGAAATGAGGAATCTATCCAGTCTAACTTGGATAAGATGTTTACTTTTCCCATTGTTTGACCATGTGAAAGGAGCACCCTGGAGGGCAATATCCATAAGGCTAGAAGCATTGATGAAGCTGGCTAGATCACCCATGCTATCAATAAAATCTTGAAGGCCTCTGGCCACACCTCTCAGAGGTGTAAAGGGGGGAATTGAAATCTCCCACAAGCATACACTGAGCCTTCTGATTAGCCACAATGAGATCAGAAATTTCCTCCCAAACAAGTCGTCTTCCCAGCTTGGAGTTGGGAGCATAGATATTGAACATCTGCCAACAATGTTCACCATAATAAAGAGTAACTGCTAGGAAATTTTGGGAGCTAGCAAAAAACTTACCTTTCACATTAATGGGGTCCCAGAGGGTAGCAATACCCCCGAAGGCACCCAAAGCATCAACATATAGAAAATCCACCTGAGGCCAGAGTTTACCAGCAACAGAAGCTAAGGTTTTGTAGGGAATCTTGACTTCCTGAAGAAGGCAAATGTCAATTTTCACCTCCAAAATGAGTTGTTTTATGGTGAACTACTTCTAGGGTTTGTTCAGACCCCTTATGTTCTAGGAGAGGAACTTCATTTCTTACTTTTGTTGAGTCCATCAAAGGTCAGTTGTCTTCCCTTTGCAATGTCTCTGGTCGTAACCTTGTGTCTCAGGACTCTTTTAGAGGGTCTACCAAATTTATTTTCAGTACCCCCCACATCTGCTTTTTTGGCCTTGGTTTTCTTCTTCTGGGTTATCCAGTCTTCATTATCTGTCTGTGGGGATACCGGAGGAGACACCTTCAATGGAGTTGCCAAGGATATCCTTGGGTGAGCAGGTCTATCCACCATAGTAGGGGAGAGTGGGGGTGCTGAGGTAGGCAACTTAACCTCATCCACAAGAGACATAGCCACATCCAGAATAGAGGCATGAAGGGATGAGGGTGTGGGGGAAATAGAGGGCACGATGGGGATGCCATTCGACAAACGAGGGGGTGGGAGGGGGTTGGTGGAAAGGTTGAGATTCATCACCAGTGGGATTTCACCTTCTTCCAAGGGAGTGATTGGGTTAACAGTCTTAACAGGATCCACAGGGGATTTTAGAATTTCAAGGATCTTGTCCGTGTGGGGGTAATCCTCAAAGATTTCATTCACACTAGTCAACTCAAGAGGATTTGATGATGATGGGTCACTAGGATTAATGGGATCAGCCTAGATAGCCTTATCTTTGAGCTTGGGTTTAGCAACCATAGGGGCTTTACACTCATTATAGGAATAGCCTTGTTTATTGCATTTCTGGCAAAAAAGGGTAGCATTTTCATACACAATAGCCTGGGACAATTTTCCCCATTTTTATTTTAGGGAAATAAAATTTGGGAGAGCCTTGTTAATCATAACATTAACACAAAAGTGAGTGTACACCAACCTGGATTTATTGAGAGTGACCGAGTCTGCTGAGACATAGCTGCCAAATGAGTTCCCTATCCAACGGAAAATTTGTTCATCCTAGAACTCCAGCGGGAGACCAAGGAACCTAACCCAGACCGGTGCCATGCGGTTTCTAATAGAAGTTTCCGGTCTAGGATGTGGTATATTCCTCTCTTCACCATCCAAGCCAGAATCAATCAGAGCTGGCGAAGTGGAAGGCGTGTCAAGCTTGGCATTTTCTTCCGTATGACCCATAGACCATGGGGTCCCCACACTCGTAACAATAGCATGTGTTTTGACTGTGGTATTGGGTATGCAGTCCATTTGTAGGGAGGGAGGGACCTCCCTAGAGGGGGCAGTCATCCAGGAGAGCAGATTCAAAGGAGGGAAAGGCGGGAGAGTTGTAGAGCGGTTTTTTTCACATGGTCATAATTTTGTGAAATGAGTTGTTATGTTCTATGATAATGTTCATTTCTATCCAATTTATCTCATATTATATTATATTTCTTATACTACACTAGCCAATTTTGAGCTCCATTTTTATTTCATTACATGACATTTTCAATAGTTGTGTTCCACTAGATTATATTATATATATATATATATATATATAATTTTAAGGTAAAATTAAAAAAATCATAATTAAATTATTTTTAATAATAAACATTGCCATTTTTTTCTAGGAAGATAAATCTTGAAATACATTAAAGGAGGTGGACACAAAAGAGATGAAATAATTCAATTTGTTGTCATATCTGCTCAACTTATAGAGGGAATAGTAGAAGATTAAAATCCCATATCCAATAGTCACAGACTCTTTAAGGATTTCATGCTATCAAAGATGGGAAAGATGCAACATTGCAATGTATGGAAATGCACAAACAAACCTTTATTATTTACATGCACAGGTTTATTGTGGATCGACATCACACAAGTAGAAGGGGTAAACTGTTCAAACAATATGAGGTGAAGATTTATTCCAAAAAACTTGGCTTCTGCATATGCATTATTCCAAATGGAAGTTATTTGAGGTGGTTTAGGAAATTTCTATGAAATAAGAGTAGGAAGTGCCATGACTGAACTTAACAAAAAAATTCTATGTGTTGACTGCTTAGAGCGACTGCTGTGGGTCCCATCAACTCATCATGTTCACCATTCCCATCATCATTGAACATGAGGGAAAACTAGAATGAGAGGAAAATGGTTAGTTTGAACACAAATATGCATAAAATATTTAAATGAACACAAAAAAACACCATTATACCTCCATAGACCTCCACTTGTTCCTCATATTGAGCTTGGTGAAGTGAAGGTGCCCCTTTGATTGCTCCACTTGATTTGCTCTTTTTCTTGTTGTGGATGTGGATTTCTCTCAAGTGCTCAACAAGATTGATGGATTAAGGATTTGGATTTGGATGATGGATAGAAGGATTTGATAGAGGATTATGAGGAAATGTGATAGGAGGAGAAATTGGCAGCATAAGGATAGAATAATGGGAGACCCCTTCATTTGAGAAGGAGAGATGCTCCAATTTATAGATTGGAGGAGGCAAATGGAGGGCCAAGATTGATTTTCTTATGAAAGGCTAATATTAATTCAAGATAGTGGACATAGATCAAGGATGCATTGGAGAAATAAAAAGGAATGTAAAATTCCTTGAGAAGAGGGGGGAACGGAAATTTGAATTTCAAAATGAGCATGCATAGGGGGATTCAACAAAATTTGAATTTCTTTGAGAGGTTCAAGATTGATATGACATGAGTTGGGGAATTTAAAATTGGAGAATAATGATAAGTAGGATTATGAGAGATTCTAGAAGAATTAATTAAGCTAAGTGGGGATTAGGAAAAAGTAATTTTTAGGAATCACATGACTAGATTAATCAATTAAAATTAATTAACTGAGTGGGTTTTAGAAGAAATAATTATTGGAGGGACTTTATAAGAATAGGGAAATAATTAATTTGATTGATAAATTAATTATTGGAGAATAGTGATAGGGTTAATTAAATTAGACTTAATTAACATTGAGAAGAATAAGGATAACACAATTAAATCAATTAATTATGTTGAGAGGCTTAAATTGATTAAATATTGATTTAATTAATTTTAGGTGTCTACATTTTTCCCCTCTTTGATATAGTGTCATGAAGTGATGTTATATCAAAGAAGAATAAAACATAGTGGAAGAAAAGGATAAGGACTAGTAGCATGATGCCCCAGTCATAAGATGAGGAAGAATGATGAGGAGGAAGGATGATGATGAAGCAGTTGTATGACCCCTCAAGAGGATATGTGGGTTTGAAGCACATGGGTGTGCTCTCAAAAGGGATGAGAAGACGAGGCAATAAAAGAATGAGAGTGACGAAGAGGGGAAGAGGAATAGATCAATTGGAGTCTTGTGAATGATATGAGATAAAGAAATGATAAATGGATGGGATTTCTTGTTGAGAAAATATAGAGAGAAAAACTACGTTTGATTTTCCCATGGATAATCTACACCACTAATTATAAGAACCATGATGATATGAAGATTCGAGGTGTGGACTGACTCTAAGTCAAACAGGTATGCATTGCACACAACCATGCAAGTGTTGATAAATACTAATGCAGGGTTGCCAATTCATATAAGGAAAACCTTCAAACACATCATACCATGAAAACTATGCCCCATTATATGTTAGCCAAGACATACCAAGATATAGGATGATCAAGGCAGTCATGAGCAAGTTGTTGGAATTATGTTGTCATTGATGTCAACTAGTATAGGATGGATACTGACATAAGAGATGTGTGTGCAACACTATCATTGTTGCATAGCAGATGTGATGTCTTTGATATCAGCTAGTGCTGCATGCCACCGGTAAGGGAGAGAACAATACAATGACCACTGACGTCACCGGTACATAGGTTAGTATTTGACTTGTGTGGAAGAGATGGATAGGAGACCAATATGATATAACAATAGGTAAATAAAGACATCTGCAAGAGGACAACATGCTTGGAGGTCGATTGTGATGAAGAGGTGGAATGCTAGCAAGAATCACATCAACACCAAAGGTCAAGTATGTGCAGGCCACAGGTATCTTGTTGGTTATGTGGATGTGAAACAACAAGACTCCCACCGGTTAAAGATGCAGTCACCGAATGAAGAAGATATCACAAAAAGAAGAGAAGGGTGATAAAGAGTATTCTCAACATGATTATATGTGGTTGTTTGAAGAGATTCATCTACTCAAACATGGAATTCATATTGATGAAATACCAGAAGCAGAAGAGCACAATATTATAACAATTGTTTCTCTCTAGTAAATTATCAGCAGGAGACAAGGATCCACTTCTACTGGCAAGTGGTAATATCTTGCTTATCCCACATCATACATAATATACTTCATGACTCCCTGGGATAAAATAGTCAGAGTAGGAAAAGGCAAATGATTGTATGCATAGACCGGTTGACTAATGTGGAAAATGAGCAAGCCTCCAGAGTGTGAGATTAGAGATGAACATCGGATTGGCATGTGATGTCAAGATGTGCTACTAGGACAAAGCAAGAAAATTAAAGAAGTGACGAGTTTGTCACTTTACAAACCTGTTGAGATGGTGTTTGAATTGATAAAGATAGAGGCAATATGTTAAGTAGCTATAGACAGAGGATGTTGTTGAATTAAAGATGGAGTTTGCTAAAGGTTGATAACATAGTGTCATCAAGGTGGTTACCAGTAAGTGTCCACTGTTAAGGTTGATAAGGTGTAGATGTGGTAGGTTCCCATCTAATGAAGATGAGCATGTGATGGATTGATATGATTGGTGACTAGTTAAGGTGTTTCATAGATAGATTAGAAAAGCATAGACATGATGTTTAACCAACAAAGTTAGAGACGCCAACAGGATTAGAGAACTGGTAGAAAAGAAGGACCGGTTGTGTGTTGATTGTCGATGACCAAGTCCAGCCAACACAGAGGTCTTTGTTTTGATGGACATTGACATTTATGAAATGTGGTGTTGAGGTAGCATGCATGCAAAGGTTGGCATGTTGATTTTGGTGATGTGCCTACCGAAAAGGTAGATAGTGGTAGGTTGACATTAATGTTGACTATGTATTTCATAGATCAATTGTAGAGGGCTCATGGATCGAAGCATATTGAAGGAGTAGTTGGTGAGTTGATCAAGAAAGGTTGATCCATTTTTTGTGCTTTCCTATCAAAGGAAACAACTAAGACATTTATGGTGTTTGAGAGATGAAGGTTGACATATAGGGTCGTGCTTACTAAAAATAGAAGGCATGTTCTGGAAGGCATGACAATGGTGGGGTTGATTGGTGTGTTTCCATTCATCGATCAAGGAGATCAGATTGAATGAGATCTAATTGGTTTCAATGTGCCTCATGATTAGTGGAAGAAATCCTAAGGTGCCAAGTTTGAATGTTTCTTTTGGCGGGAGAGTTTGATCATAAATATGTAGGTCGAAGATGAAATTTGATGATGCTTCAGAGAGAGATGCTGCCAAGTAATGCCAAAGGCCCAATAGAGAAGTAGATGAAGAGTAATATATGTAGAGGATCATAGAGATTGAGAAGAATGGAGACAACCAGTAATAGGTTTTAGCGGAGGTTTAACCGGTAAGGTTAAAGCAACCGGCAAGATGCAAGAGAGCATTAGTGAAGCCAACCGGTAATGCTATAACCGATTGGAAAACAAGAGAGATTGTTTAGGTGCAAAGCAAGTGAAGAGGAGATCCAACAGAGTAGAAGAAGAGGAACGGTAACCAATATAATTGTGTCGGTAAGGCAGCAATCGAAGAGTGTAGCAGAGAGAAGAAGATAGTGATCCAGCAGACAGATGAAGAGAGGTAGAGTGAAAGGAAGAGTACAGAACTGATAAGGCAGAGAAAGGGTGATACTGGTAGAGAGATTATATGCAGTGGTTGCAATATTCACTTGTAATCAGGGTTACAAATTATGTATTGACTTTTTATCTTGTAGAACAACAAGTTGGAACTCGGTGTAGGGGTTGTAGCTCCTTGGGTTGGTGCCCTAAATCAGGGGTTGGTGGTCCTTGGGTTGGTGCCCTAAACATTGTAATTAGTTTCATTGTGAGGCTGGATTGGAGCAGTACACTCTAGCAGCATTTCTCAGCAAGGTTTTTCCCATCTCAGGTTTTCCTCATATATGCTAGTGTTATGTGATGTCCCTATCATGTGTGAATGCATTTGTGATAATCTCCAATCTAATCGGTAAGTATGCCTTCTGTTAGATCTGATAACCAGTAGAATCACATTGGATAGTTAAAGGGAAACAATTGAGAACCACTGATTCACCCCCCTCTTAGTGGAACATTGTGTCTAATAATTTTTATCAGAACATAGGTTCCCGATCAGAAAAACTTTCTCTAGCTTGAGTAGATTATGGTTTTAGGATACAATGGTTTGTTTAGTGTCACCTACTACTCTAGTGTTTGATGGTTCAAAAAAAATTTATTTGGAGTTGTAGGATTGAAGTCTATCTATCCTCCCTTGGGTTTGATGTATGGATGTCAATGGTAAATGGATGCCCTGCTAAAGTCAGTCCTCCCACTAGTCTTGAAGAAGAAAGGAGAAACAAATATAATGATGAAGCTATGGAGTCCATACTCACTAGGATATTTGGTGATGTCTCCTCACAAGTGGAGAGATGCAAATCTACTAAAAGCCTATGGGACAAACTAAAGAATTGTATGGAAATGAACCCACAACTACAAGATCAGTTTGTGAAAGAAAGAAGGATAATAGAATAAACATGTGTTGATGATGGAGTTAGATCAGTCAGCAACTGTAGTAATGATGATGAGGAAACTCATCTCTTCATGGCACAAGAAATAGAAAGTGCACTGCACACATCAGAAGGTGACAAGGCAAATAAATATTACTGGCAATATCTATTTGGGAGTGATGAGGAAGATTAAGAAGAATTTGAGGCATAATTTTATCTATAAGGTGAGTTGCTAAGTGTCCTTGATGAACTAAAAAATGTTAGAAATGAATTCTAATATTATAAGAAATCAGTTCATGAAGAATGCAGCTAGTTGAAGATATGCCTTGAAGAGTCAAACAAAAGGATCAGTATGTTGACAACTCAACTGAAAGAGACTAAGGGAATGACTAATGAATTAAAATCAGTCTTGGATGCCAAGGAAAGGAGATGTGAGGAGTTGCGGCTAGAAGTGGTGACAAAGGAAAAAGAATGTTAGGATCTAAAAGGAAAATGGAAGATATCAAAAAGGACCTTGAGAAGTGTCAAGATGAGCTCAAGGTGAAGATCTAGTTTAATGGCAACACTGAGGTCTTGGATAAGATGCTAAGCCAACAAAAACATTCCAAGGATACCAGTGGATTAGGATGTGCTACCAATGAATGCTCCAGAAGCAAGGATGTCTCACTCAATGACATTCAGTTTGTCTCCTCGAATGGAAAAGGAAAGGAACAAACCTTTAGAGTCAGATATGCTCCAAGGAAGAATATTAATCTCACTACAATTGATGTTGATATAAACAGAAAGACCAGTGCAGGGAGGAACACTACAGATCCTAAAGGAAAAGAGAAGCTAGGAGAATATTGCTTCATCAGAAGAAAGAATACAAGAAGACAACTTAAAAGATCTCCCATTAGTAAAACACAAGGAAATGCTATAGCCCACAAGACAAGAAAAGTGTGAGATAAAGAGAGATTGAATGGAAGAGCAGCAAAGCATGGACAATCCAAGATCCATCCCCAGAGAAGAAGAAATGGAGATGTCAAACCAGTAAGATCACCTCATGTTTAGCAAAACAAATTTGTAAGTAATAAGACCTCCTTCTCTGGTTACTGCTTTGCATGTAATGGTTATGGCCATAGAGTAGAAGAGTGTAGAAAGGGGTTTAGGAGAAACAATTTAGGATCCCATACATACCATGTACATCAGCACAAAGTTACAAAGTGTTGAAACATGCATACCCCTTCTCCCGGTTATGCAAATGTCATGTGTTATAACTGCAATAGGTTTGGCCATAGAAGTCATGAATGTAAGATGAAGATCACACCATCGTATGGAAACCAGTTGAACAAAATGCTCAGTTTGGAAGTAGTTATTTTTAGATACTTGATCAGTCCCAAAGACACTAAGAGGGGGGGGGGGTGAATCAGTGTCTAACTGGTAAAGAAATGATTTAAACTTGTTTTCAACTTTATAACCCAAATTAATATACTGGTAAGAAAATAATAATGGAGTAAAGAAAAACAAAAGTATAACCATCAATTCACACCATAACACATATATTTTTGGCAAGGAAACCCGATAGGGGAAAAACCTCGGTGGGATTTATGACCCACATTATTTACTCACTAGCCTATATGAATAAATATTACTTATACAATAGGGGCCTACACATGCAGGAAGGCCAACAACCTAGAGTTCAGTACTCAATCACAAAAATTTGTCCCACTGACTATAATTGGATGGTTAAATCCAATGACAATGTACTGCTCTAAATAGCATCTGCAATGCTAGATTTAGTACCAGTTTAAGCTCTGTCAGATACCTCTACCATAAACCTTTCTTCACTCTTCTCTTCTCTTATTCGCTCATACAATAATTACATCATAATGCATATAGAGTTATTTTCTCTCATATACCTCTCAAATTCATTACCTAATTACCTTTTAAAATGACCTAAAAGATATCATATATATATGAGTCTTTACAATACATCATGTCATCTATACAAATAATACTATAATACAAAATAAGATTATTTCCATGTCGGATTAGAGTGTTGGTGTGGACTGGATGTCGGTGTGAATAAACTTGTAGTGTCTGTTGGTGTTGGTAAATGATGTTTGTTGCCGGTGTAACCTGTGAACCATGTTACTAGCTCGTTGCCATCAATGACAACATCAACTATTCTCCTTTGAGTGTGTAATGCCAAGAATCTCCCCCTTTGGCATTGATGGAAACAGTCATGAGAAAAATCCAAAAACTGATATCCAAAATTGAAGTCCAAAAACTGAGTGTGCTCCCCCTAAGCAAATGATCTCCTTCTGTAAATTTTTTTCAAACACCACTACTCCCCCTTTGACATCAATGACAAGGGTAAGTGCACAAAGATGGTGGTCAAAAAGGGGGGTATAAGTGGACACTTTTTTTTTCTGAAATCAGGTGAACCTGAACTTGGAGGCAAAATTTGAAAGTCATCCACTCAAGATATGAAGATAATCAAAGAACAAATATTGTAGTACTCTGAATCTAGTTTCAAAACTACTAAATTTTTTCAAAATTGGATAAGATTAAGGGGGTCAAATCCTTTGCGCACAAAAAAGTGACCTTGATTTATTTTTAAAAACACAACATAGTGTCTAACGTGCACATCAAAAAAGTCATAGTTAGATTTAGCATTTTGACAAATCCTTTGGCATAAAAATAGTTAAGAGTGAGCACGAGAAGATGTGTATTTTTTTGTAATTTTTTGTTGAGTATTTTTTTTTATGATTTTTCCAATCGAGCACATCCTGAAAAATTAGGTACATGTTCATGCGCGAAGCATAAGTTTCACTAAACAAATCAAAAATACAATTTAATTTTTTTCAAATTGTAAATAATCAAGTGCACTATAATAATATATAATTTTTTTAAAATTTGGATAAGTATATCAAAAGTTATTTAAAAAATGGTGCACCTATGTCTATGAGAACTATGGAGACACTGGTAAAAGAAATTCAATAATAATATGTTATTGTTGTTAAAATTGAAAAAAACTTATATGATTAGAAAGCTCAGAAGATGGGTGAAAATATGGTGGCAAGTTTAGAAATACCCACTTGATGAAGTGTAAACTTGATGATGACTAAGTCAATAAACCAAGTTTATAAAATAAAACACGTCAAAAATGAGAGAAATGGAGGGAAATAAAACTTCCAAACAGTAGCTTTGTCATCCAGACCTACTTTAAAGCCTAAACATTCAAAAGCACCTACAGGGTACTTATGGTGTAAGCAATGCATACGCGCTCTTTTTACTATAAATAGCACATACACGCTATTGTATAATATGTGTATATACATATAATATATAATACTTATATATATAAAATATTACGTATATATATACACATGTAAGTGTATTGTCTCCCCCTCTTAAATGCATGCCTCTCTCTCTCTCTCTCCCCCTTCCTCCATATCCCATCCCTCCCTCTCTCCCCTTGTCCCTTCCTCCATACCCCATCCCTCTCTCTCTCTCTCGCTCTCTCCCCTTCTCCCTTCCTCCATACCCCACCCCTCTTTCTCTTCTTCTCTCTCTCTCTCCCTTCATACCCTACTGCAACTGCATCTGCACTTCTACAGAAGTAAGTGAATTTGTTTCTTGTCTGCAACTTCCTCTTTGATTTTTATCATGTATGCTCTCCTAAGAAAATTGACTAATGGATTTGTGTGTGTGTATTGAATAGGAGGAATAGGGTTTGAAATTGAATCACAGGTGTATTACCGTGGCAAACAAGGAACCCTGCAGCAATAATCTTCTCGAATGTGTTTTTAATGAGCTAAGCAGATGTGGAAAATAGTGTCAACAAAGAAACATGATGAGTCAGAGTACCTACAATATGATTTTGAGAAGGAAACAACACGTAGGAAGAGAAAGAGGGAGAGTAACACAAATGATGTCTTGGAGAATGATAGTGGTGGGTATGCGAGAGTTCCCATGTTGTTACACAATGCCTGTTGCCTAAAGAAATTAAAGTTTGTTGTATGTATGGAAATGGTAGTATATGATGATCATCACTTGTCAAATAGCTTGGAACGACACATACCCATGAAAGAAATCAAGTGTGTAATTCCTATAGTCACAATCAAGATCAGTCTTATAACCTTAAAAATTTAATAACATCATATGTTTTAGAACTTAGGCAATATTATTAGGGTTAGGTCAAGCTCTTACACTTGCTTTTTAGTGAATCCTTGTTGTTTATTCTCTTTGAGTCTCATTGACTGATGGATTTGTGTGTGTATATTGAATAGGAGGAATAGGGTTTGAAATTGAACCACGGGTGTATTACCATGAAAAACAAGGAAAACTGTATCAATATTCTTCTCGAATGTGTTTTTAATGTGCAGAGAAGATGTGGAAAATAGTGTCAACAAAGAAACATAATGAGTTAGAGTACCTGCAATATGCTTTTTAGAAGGAAACAATAGGTAGGAAGAGAAAGAGGTAGAGTAACATAGATGATGTCCTGGAGAATGATAGTGGTGGGTTGTGAGAGTTCCCATGTTGTTACACAATGCCTGTCGCCTAAAGAAATTAAAGTTTTTTGTATGCATGGCAGTGGTAGTATATGAGGATCATCACTTGTCAAATAGCTTGGAATGGTACATACCCATGAAAGAAATCAAGTGTGTATTTCCTATAGTCACAATCGAGATAAGTCTTATAACCTTGCAAATTTAATAACATCATATGTTTTAGAGCTTAGGTAGTACTCTTAGGGTTAGGTCAAGCTCTTACACTTTCTTTATAGAGAAGCCTTGTTGTTTGTTTGCTTGGAGTCTCTTTGTATCATGTTCTATGCATAAACTTTAAATTTAATATATCATTTTATTAGCCCACCATATGACCCCTTAGGTTTCATTAGAGGTCGTATTGTTTCCTAAGAGGTCATATGGTGTCTTGGGACCCCTTAAGATACCATACAACCCATAACAACACCATATGGTGTTCTATGTCCCCTTATGACACTATTTGGTGTCGTTATAGGTCCTATGGTGTGCTAAGGGATAATATAGTGTCATATGACCCCTTAGGACACCATATCACCCCTTAGATGTTGTTAGGGGTCATATTGTGTTCTAAGGGTCATATTGTGTCCTGGATTCAATATCTCTTCCCTCCCCCCTCCTCTTCTCTCTCTCTCTCTCTCTCTCTCTCTCTCTCTCTTCTCTCTCTCTCATCTCTCTCTCTCCTCTCTCTCTCTCTCCTCTCTCTCTCTCTCTCTCTCTCTCTCTCTCTCTCTTTTTCTCTCCCCCCCCCTTATCCCTTCCTCCATACCCCATCCCTCTCTCTCTCGCTCTCTTCCCTTCTCCCTTCCTCCATACCCCATCCCTCTTTCTCTTCTTCTCTCCCTCCCTCTTTCTCTTCTTTTGTAATTTCTAGTGACAATCAAGATTAGTCATATGGTGTCCTCTCTCTCTCTCTCTCTCTCTCTCTCTCTCTCTCTCTCTCTCTCTCTCTCTCTCTCTCTCTCTCTCTCTCTCCTTCCCTCCTCTCTCTCTCCACCCTACTCTCCCTCTCCCTTCCTCCATACCTCTTCTTCTCTCCCACCCTCTTCTCTCCCTCTTTCCCTCACTCTACCTCTCTCTCACTCTCCCTCACTCCCTCTACCTCTCCCTCCCTCCCCCCTATCTCACCATCTCTCCCTCTCCCTCCTTCCATCCTCTCTCCCTCCACCCTAGTCTACCTCTCCTTTCCTCCACACCCCTTCTTCTCTCTGACCCTCTTCTCTCTCTCTCTCTCTCTCTCTCATCTCTCTCTCTCTCTCTCTCTCTCTCTCTCCTCTCTCTCTCTCTCTCTCTCTCTCTCTCTCTCTCTCTCTCTCTACCTCTCCCTCTATCCCCTCCCCCTCTCTCTCCCTCCTTCCCTCCTCTCTCCCTCCACCCTACTCTCCCTCTCCCTTCTTCCATACCCCTTCTTCTCTCCCACCCTCTTCTCTCCCTCTCTCCCTTTGTCTACCTCTCTCCCTCTCTCTACCTTCCCTCCCCCATCTCTCTCTCTCCCTCTCTCTCCCTCTCTCTCCCTCTCCCTCCTTCCCTCTCTCTCTCCCCTCTCACCCTCTCCCTCCTTCCCTCCTCTCTCCCTCAACCCTATCTCCCTCTCCCTTCCTCCATACCCCTTCTTCTTTCCCACCCTCCCCCCTCTTCCCTCCCTCTCTCCCTCCCTCTACGTCTCTCTCTCTCTCTCTCTCTCTCTCTCTCTCTCTCTCTCTCTCTCTCTCTCTCTCTTTCTCCCTATCCCTCCTTCCCTCCCTCTCTTCCTCTCCCTCCCCCCCTCTTTATCTCTCTCCCTCTCCCTCCTTCCCTATCTCTCTCTCTCTTCTTCCTCCCCCTCCCCCTCCCTCCCTCCTCTTCTCTCCCTCCCTCCCCCCTACTCTCCCTCTCCCTTCCTCAATACCCTTTCTTCTCTCCCACCCTCCCCCCTCTTCTCTCCCTCTCTCCCTCCCTCCTTCCCTTCCATCCCCCTCCTCTCTCCCTCCCCCCTACTCTCCCCCCTCTCCCTCTCTTTCTCTTTCTCCCTCCCTCCCTTTTCATTCACATCTTTTCTACTACCAATAGCGCGTACGAGGTACTAAAACTATTAGTTCACTACCTTTCCATAACTTTTTTAAGTCAAAGGAGCGCGTATGCGGTACTTATTACTAGAAAGCACATGTTATTTGCTACCCTGCGATAACCTTTTTTAGGCTTAGGAGTGCATACACACTACCTATTAGTCCATAATGGGAAAAAAGAATATTGTTGGGCATGCCAACATTTTATGGACTAACAACATGTACATGGTTAGTAATGTAGCACGTACACGGTACATAGACATAGTTTTACTTTCCCAAGAGCCTCAGCGGCCTCAAAAGAAGTTTTTGAGATCGTTGAAGGCCCCACTAGAACTGTGTCTGCACTTCTATCACTATTTTATACATAGAAGTAAGTGATTTTTTTGTTTTTGCATGATTTCAAATGATTGAATTGTTGTTCTTATTAGTTTTTGTCAATAGTATTGTGATTGTTTAATAGTTTGATTCCAAAAAATAGTGATAAGATGCATATTTATGGTTATTTGTTTGTTTATGAACTTTTGTTTACATATATATGTAATATGATTCTATTTAGGACAATCGATATCAACCATGGGAAAGAAAAAGTGAGGAACGCTGGAACAACGAGAGGCTCAAAAGGAAAGACAAAGGCAGTGTATGAAGAAATTATGTGACATAAGAACAATGGGAGAAGAAGGTATGTCATCCTATTGGCGAACAGATTTGTCTCTCTTTATTTATTTAATCTTTGTATATTATGGCTCAAGGAAAGAAAAATTTTCTACCAATCAGTAGGGAAATCATTATATTGATTAACCTATTAATTAAGGTGCAACTCCCTTTAATAAATATTCATTCAGCTCCAAATTACACACAATCAATAGAATGCTTTTCACCAGAAAGCACTAAAAGGTAATTGCATTCACCAGTCAATACAAAATGAACGCAACCATTGATTCATATATAACTCTTTACATAAAGCCAATAGACTTCACACGTACACTAAAACAAAATAAAAAGCCTTTAAAGATGAAATTCACTAATAATTTTCTGCACACATAGAAAGTATAATGGCTCCTTCTTTGAAACAGATTTTCACAGAAATCAAATTCCAAAATATCAAACACAGAGATTTGAAAACAAAGAGAACTATTAACAAGATTTTCATTCATTAATGATCATCCACCTTCTACATACACAAAGTCTTTAGCCAATTTAAAAGATAGTCTTTTCAAAAACTTAGTGAACCTTGATAAAGTCATTGCAAAACATATATATAGGTCACGAGACCAATAGTTTTTTAACCAAAGTAAAATTAACTCGTAAGAGTTAATAGAAAACTACCCTAACTGCATAACTGAAATAAAAAATGAGTAGACTTGCTGGCAAACAACTACCAACAGTCCTAGTCATGTCGTCTACTCGATCTCGGTGTGATCACTTAGGTTGGTGTTTTGGACAGACACTATCACTGCCTTTAATGCACTCCACTCTCAATGCACCTTTGAAAATTCTCTAACTATAGTTACATGTGGCAAACTAATGTGAATTACTCTCTGCTTCCAGAGCTCCTTCTTTCTCTTCACCATCTGCACTTTGTCCCTGTGTGAGTCTAGGTGATCGAGACAAACTATGAGCATCGATTCTACTTTGGAAATCCTCATGAAATCTCCCACAGCCAAGGATTTCTCCACTTTGATTTGTTTAATCTGACTGCTAAACTGGTTAATAATCTTTGTAGTATCTTCCAAAGTTTTGCTATCTTCTTTAAGCAATTGGACATCCACACAGCGCAGATCCTTCTGCATAGTTGCCCTTAAGGTTGTTAATTCGCCATGCAAACTGGTTGATTCACTATGGCCCTATTCAATAATCTGGGTGCGCCACTCAATAATCTCCTTGAAAATAAACATTATGTCTTCATTTAAATCTGACACTTTCTTTTCAGCAAGAAAATTTATCAAACCATAATGTTGAATATCATGCATTTGTTTTGAAATCACTGCCCATTTAGTCTTCTCTTTCTACCACAAGATTAAGTCAGAATCCAATTCTTTGGTGATATCATTAGCATCTTTTGAAAATCTGGACTAAATTTGTTATGTAATTGGTCGCTTGATGCATGATCAAGGTGAGCCATTCTAAGAAAACCTCGGTAATCATCCTGTTTCATTGAAACTCATCAAAGAATTTGTAATTATGAGGTGATTTTGGGCTAAATGGTCCTGAACTTTGAGACAACGGTAATGGGCTGTTCTGCAGACCATGAATATACTGAGCCCTTTGCATTAAATTTTTCTTTAACTCAGCCTTGTCTGTTTCATCTTTCCAAGTACGAGAGATAATTCGTTTAGTTGAAGTCTCCAGATGTTTCACATCTACGGCTCTGGTTCTGACCCCCAAATCAACTCGTTCAATAGAATAGTCTACTTCTGAAGCAGTAATAGCATCTTTGTTAGATGCGGGTTTGGCAATGTCTATAGTCCAATGCTTCGTGCTTTCATCAAAATCAATCATAGCCTCCATTTTTAGCCTTTTGGGATTTGTGGACTTTCCCAGACATTTACTCACAACATCCTCCATTGATACCAAAATATGGACCATGTTCCTTTTCCTGGTAATTGAATCACTTAACCACCTAGGTGTCAGAGTCAGTTCCTTAGATGGCATGGGTGGAAATCCTGCTGAGGGTGGTAGTGTGGCACTGTCTGCATGAGACTAGATATCAAGCATCCCTAGATCCTGGAAAGTAGTATCTACGTTGGTTGAAACCTTGTCTATATTAGAAATAGGGGATGCCATATCGCACAGTGCTTCCTCTGCGTTCAAATCAAGAATGAGATGGGGAGCTGATAGCTGAAAACTCTTCTTCGACCTTGACCTGGTAACTTGACCACCAATAGAAAGTTCAACCTCAGTGTCAAGTTTCTCTTCTTTAATCTTTGCCTGCCTTTTTCCTACAACAAAAATGGGAATGTTAGTTAAAATAGAAGTTTTGCTTGCGATATTCCTCTTCCCACTTTTGCTTCTTAAACTGGTTGCTCTTGTCAGATGAAATCGGCACCTCCTAAGCCAATTTTTTGTCCTGCAAATTATGTTGAAGGTGCGTGTCTGAATACTATCCTCTATCTTTTTACTCCAATGCACCTCTGGAAGAGGTTCATTATGTACCTGCTTCAAAAACTCAGAATCAATACACCTTCATCATCAGTGGTTACACCTAAAGTGTCCATTGGCAATTTCATGTCATGAATTTGTTTCAAGGTTAACTTGGACCAACTCCTTTACCTTACTTGAAATTCATCCAAGCAACACTCCCAATAATCCTCCAATTGAGACACATGCTAATCAGACACCATCTTCTTCACATATTGAGTGATGAAACCTTTACTATCAAAATTATCCCATTTCAAAAAGGTCTTCAAATGAAATCCTTTAAATTCTAGCTCAAGATTCAGTGCATCAGAGACAGACCTACAACTGTAATGGCCTAAGTCAATGGGTAAAATCCCACTTGTGTCAAAGTCCTCACCATAATCCTTGCGACATAGGCAAACTGCCTAAAAAATTCAATCAAAATACAAGAGTTTGTTACATACCTAGGTAGCCTAAAGGGTTCACTTTAAATCCTCCAACCCTTAGGTAAGTGAAGTGACTAAACTGTGGAAAGATTTGCCATAGATGTTAACAAGTTCAATGACTTTTTAAACATCCTCCTATGCAAGTTACCTTGTAATTCAAAGGTCAACCTCCCAGCAAAAATATCATTCTAGTGGAGATAATTATCAACATGCCCTTTTAAAGTCAAATTAGGATGATACTCATAAATTTTTATGCCTTGAACCCATATTGCATGGGACAATCCAGACCATTCTCTCACACAAGCAAGTGTATATAACATGTATGAAGACATATGAAAGTTTGATATCCCAGGGTAATTACTCAAACCTTCGTGTAACCTTTCCGCGATAACAGTTCCCTAGTCAATGAACCAATTTTTATCTAGAGTGACCTAGATGAAGAAATACGTCCAGTCCTCCCAATAGAAGGGGTGGGAATTACCCTTTACTCTGCTCAACAATATTACCAAGTCTCGGATTGCGGGAATTAAATGTTCACGGCTTAGAGGTCTCAGCAGCCTTGAGACTCCTTTCTAGAATTTTAGAAGCCAATTCCGTGCAATAACAGTTCTATAATACTGCTTTTTCTTAGAGAAAATTCTATAGGATTTTCCAATCGTCCAATCTTCATAGGGTTCCCGGTGTGGGATACCCATGGCTGTAATTACTGTCTGTCTATCGATGGATATAAAAACCTCACCATTGTTTTTCCTTATGCATCTATTACCCTTGTTATAGTGATTCATACATTCTAAAACTAATTCAGGGCAAGAAGCAGCTGTAGGAAATGTGGCCGCTTCTAATAACCTACTATGTGCAACATCTCTCATCATAGGATCTGCGGCTGGGTTCCGTACTCTTTCTAGAAAATCATCTAAATCTAGTTGGACTAATGTTGTATCACCTAGTTCCGGTAAAGAGCTTACAAGGGAAGATGAGCTCATTAATTTGGGAAAAGTAGGCCTCATGCTTAGCTCGTGATTTTCTCCAATTAACCCAAGCAAAGAAGGAAAGAGAAAATAGAAACAAACAGCTAACAAAATACCCAAATCTTTTAAAATAAATTGCAACAATTTAGAAAGTTGATGGACGTACCTTCCTCTATCATCTGCAAAACCCTATCACAGTCTATTTCTCCCACTCTAAAAACTCCTTCTCAAAACTTTCCCAAGAAAATAATAGTCTTGACGTGACAACTACTTAGTTTTAAAGCCGAGAAAATCTTACCCATTATTACCATAAAATGTCTCCCTTACTCTTCGTTTGTGTGACCTTACTCTGAAATGATTGTACCAGAGCATGCCTTAAATGCTAAATCACTTCACTTCTGACACTACGAATCCTCACACATACTTGTTATAAATGATAGATTTCAAATCATTAAAGAAAGAATGTTCCTCTCCTCTGCGGTCGTTAATCATATCTTAAAATCCGTGTTGTCACCTCGCGCCAAGTCACATGTCTTCCAAGAAGCCTATACATCAAACTCTGAACATTGCAAAACAATCATGACACAAAATTAACATGACAAATTTTGAACTTTGAACCTTGAACCAAAAAGGTTCAAGTTCAAGGTTCAAAGAATGTAAAACACTGTCAAGGACTAGTGAAAACTTAAAAATGTGCAGAAGGAAAAACATTCAAAACAACACCCATTGAACTTTGAACCTTGAACCAAAAAGGTTCAAGTTCAACACAGTGAAAATTAAATGATATAACAATGCTTGGGTTACATGAGGAAGATTAAGCAAATGACTTGACCAATGGATTAGATGAGCATTACTTCAAACAGGGACACATATGGAATAGAGATTTTTATATGGGCCCAACAGTGGCTCTGCATGGGGATTCGGACTTTAAAGTACTAAGCAATGAACCTCAAAATCTTTGGTTTTGCAAAATGATTAACCAAGGTTTGTCTCACAACAAAAACCGACATACCTAAACTAACACAACGAAAAAAAGTATGTACAAACTGACAGGGGATGCCTATTTACAATTGACATAGTTTTAAGTCCTGCCCCTTATAGGATAGGGGTAGTTCAAAGCCATCCTGTTAAGCAAGTTTAAAATAATTGGGGCCCTTTAACTCATGAATCACATAAGGTCCCTTCCACAGTGACTCGAATTTGCCATGAGCAACTTTTGGTTCTCTCCTTTTATCCCATAATAACACCAGATCACCTTTCATGAATTTTCTAGGCCTTGCTTTCTAATCAAAAATCTTTTTAACCCTCATCTGATGTTCTATAATCCTATCAACTAGCTTTTCCCTTTCTTCTTCAATCTTGGTTAGGTACATAATTATTTTTTCAAGACAGCTCTGAAAAAATACATCTTCTATCACTGTCTGCAGTCTAGAAGCTGCTAACTCTAAAGGAAGAGAGAGTTGTGCGCCAATGCCATATACCAGCTCAAATGGTGACATCCCTATGGCCCGTTTTGGTGAGGTTCGATCTATCCAGAGTGCTTCATGTAACTTCCTATGCCAATCCCTAAAATTATCACTAACCAACTTTCTCATGATGTTGATCAAATTCTTGTTACTTAATTCTACTTGACCATTACCCTGCGGATAATAATCAGAGGCGTGTGCCAAGGAAATTCCATGATCGTAGAAAAATAAGCTTAACTTAGATGAAGATAAATTTGATGCATTACCTGTGAATATTTTCTGAGGGACTCCAAACCTGACAAGAATATCATCCTTAAGGAACATACACACAATCTCTAAAGTGGTTTTTTTATAGGGATATCTTCCACCCACATAGTGAAATAATCCATTGCTATTAATATGTGAGTATGCCCCGCACTGGAAATGGGGTTCAAAGGACCAATGAAATCTAATCCCCACTATTTAAAAGGTTCTTTGATTACCATGGATCTCAAGGGCAAGGCGGCCAAATGGGGTTTACCTGTAAACAACTTGCACTTCTCACACCTCACCACCCAGGCATATGCATCCCTGAACATCCTTGGCCAATAGTAACAATTCCTCAGCATTTTGTATGCAGTAACCATAGAAGAGAAATGACCTCTGCATGCTTCATTATGAAAAGTTTTCAATAGAGCTTCTTGGTGCGGTTTATCCACACATCAGAGGAAAGTGCCATCTAAGCCTTTGTTGTACAATATGTTATTTGAGATGACGTACTTTGCATCTTTCAACCTTAGATTTCTTTTTTCCCTAGGAGAAAGATGATCTAGACAGTCTCCATACATAAGATAATGCGCAACATTGGTGAACCAAGAATCCTGATGGTCGACGAACAGGGTTAAAGGTAGACTATCCTCTTCTTTAAAATCATTCTTTGCTATCAATTTACAAAGGCCCTGTCCTCTAACCAGTTTAGTGGGCTTGATGTCCAAATTGAATTCTTGAATCTTGGAGACCCAAGATGCTCTATTGTTGATGCCAACATCCTGTTGAGTTAAAACAACTTTTACTGTAAAATTGGGAACAAAAACAGTTGCATGTGAATGAAGTATGTAATACCCGAATTACTTCACAACTTTTACCACCACATAGGCCTGCTTCTCTATTTGTGAGTATTTTAACTCATGCTTCTTCAGGGGAATACTCATGAAATAAATTGGTACCTCTTCATTATCCTCACCCTTTTGTACCAAAATCCCAGACATGGTATGCTCAGATGCGTAACAATAAATAATAGTCTTTATTAAAGTCTAGATTAACTAGGGTAGGTGCATGCATGATGGCCCTTTTAATCTCTTCAAAATCCTTCCTACCTACTTCATTCTATCTAAAGGATACTTTTTCACTCATCATATTTACAATGTATTTATTAGTTTAAGAAAAATCAGGAATAAAATGCCTTAGGAAGTTCACCTATCCAAAGAAGGACCTTACTTCATTTCTGTTTGAGAGGAGACTGAGCTGCTGTATCACCTTTACCCTCTGTGGATAAACCTTTACCCCCTCCTGTGAAATGATATGTCCCAGAAGTTTTTCCTCTATGACACCAAAAATAAAATTTTTAGGATTTAAAGATACCCCATGGTCTCTACATCTCACCAGAACTTTTCTCAAATCCCGCACATGATGCTTCCTTTTCCTGGAGAAAATAGTCAAATCATCTAAATACACCACAATAATCTTATCCCTCAAAATCCCAAAGGAAAGATTCATCACCCTTTGAAACGTTGCCCCTGCATTAATCAACCCGAAAGGCATTCTATTATACGCAAAGGTACTCCAGGGAGTTATAAAGGCTGTCTTGTGTTGATCCTGCTCTACGACACTAATTTGATTATACCCAAAGAAGCCATCCAACATGGATATCATCTCTGACCCTGAAACAGTTTGTAAAATATGATCCATTGCAGGCAGGGGGTAATTGTCTTTCAAACTTGCTTGGTTTAAGTTTCTGAAATCAACACAGATTCGTATCTCACTGTTTTTCTTTCGAATAGGAACTATGTTTGCAATCTAGGTGGAATGATGCAGAGGATAAATAATTTGGGCCTTCAACATCTTGTCAACCTCATGAAAAATTGCTTCTACTACCTTTGGATTAAAATTCCTTAATTTATGTCGAAAAGGATTGACACCTAGTTTCAAAGGAATTTGATGTTGGAACTTACCATCCCTGAAATTCTTCAAATCATCCTAACTCCATGCAAAAACATCTTTAAACTCAACCAACTAATTGACGAACTTCCTTTTCTCCACTTCTGAACAACATTTTCCCAAATTAACAAATTTAGGATCATCATTGGTACCAATGTTAATTTGCTCATACTCACTAGAGTTTTGAATTACAGGGAGTTCTTTATCCCTTTGCTTAACATATCCATCTTTCCTATCAAAAAGATGTTCAAGAGAAACTAAACCCTTTGTGATTTTATTTCCTTTTAACTGCAACATTCCATCATGTAGTTCCTCTAGTGCATTGGGAGAAAACTCTTTACAACTCGCCTCTGATGCCTCATAAAACAAGGATGTAAAAATGTTAGCACATTGTAGAAAGTTCTGAATCTATTTATCATTTTCAAACACTTGCCAAGATTTAGAATTATCAGGCACACTAGGTCTATAAACTAGTTCAACCCTTTAAGTGTCAGTTGTGAAATCCGGGTGTGGTACCAGTAAGGTTGAAGATACCGCCAAAAAATCAGCCTTCAAGTTAAACTCCCTAGGAATGGCTTCAATTGAAAAAGCATCGAAGGCTTCGATCTCATCCCAAACACGATTCCTATAATGTCTTAGTCTCTCATTTTTTATAGCAGATAAACCCCTCACTTGTTTAACAATAAGTTCAGCATCACCTCTTACCCTCAACAATTTTGATTTGCAATCTCCTCGCTTTAGCCAGACCTAATAACAAAAACCTCATATTCGGCCGTATTATTCATGTTTTGGAATTTCAATTTAAAAGAATAAGGAATGACCTTGCCCTGGGGAGGTATCAATATGACCCCGACCCCTGATCCAGAAGATGAACAACTCCCATCAAATTCCATACACCAGAGTTCGTCAGACATACCTGAATCCATTACCATACTCTCATCTTGAGGATCAGTTGATATCATGTAATTACCAAAGCCACAATCTTGATACAAAATCTGAGCTTTCAGATCATCTAAGGGAAAGACTATGTATTTAGCTTATGTTTCGGGGTGCAAAATAACTCTTTGTTTTCCAACTATGATCATTGCTTGAGACCAATCCATCCTAATTTCCCCTCCCATGTCTTTATAGAAAGTGTGGCTCAACAACATGCCATAGCTAGTAGGGATGTCAGCCACTAGGATTGTCAACCTGATTCTCTTGGTAGGGTGTGCTACTAAAGCGACCTGCGCATCCTTAATTTTCTCTAATAAAGGAACCTTCTTGGAGTCCATGGAGTAACATTTGCCAAAGGTCTTTTTTAGGGTTAAACCTAAAGCTTTTGCTATGGATGAGGGTATGATATTGTCAGATGCTCCTGAATCTATTATACAATTACTCAACTAGTGCCCGTTAATATATAAGGACACATAGAAAGGTTATGGTTTATTTTCAAAATTGGGTTCAAGCAAATCGGCTTGTAGAGGAATAGTCTCTGATGAGACTTCAGGGATTACTAAAGTAGGACTGACATTTTCATGTGCTTGAGAATCACCACTCATGGGCATTTGGGTTTCACTTGCTAAGGCATGGGCATCATTCCCTTTGACAAATTCAACCAATCTATCTAGCTCCTTCGAGTTTAATTTCAAATACTCAGCCGGAGTAATCTGAACAGAAGATGTCTTGCAAAATTCAATTATATCAAAGGGTTAGTAAAAGAATCAGAACTCAAAGAAACAGCCTCTTGAACAACTTTTTATATACCTCCATAACGGGTCAAAATTATCTTTCCTTTCACAGTGTTGTGAACGGGTGTTACAACATCTTGAGATTTCAAATTCTGTTGAGTTCTTGTAAGAATTGTGTATGAGGAATCCTCCGAAGAGACCAACATGTTTTCTCCCCTTTCTGAGTCGGAGACATATTCCATATAATGAATTTCAGAGTCGCCAGGCATACTTTGGGAACCTCCTTCATCAACTTCTAAGATTGTTTCTCCTTTACTAATCATTTGAGAAAAATGTGCCATCTCTGGACATGAAGAACCATCATGTTCATCAGTTAAATGAAACACACAAGAGTTTGCCTTGAGGGGTGGTGCTTCAATAGCAAGTCTTTGTTGTACAGGGGGTAGTTGTAATTGTCTTCCTCCACCTCCTCCCTATTGATTAGGATAGTTCCTAGGAATGTCTTGATATGGTTGAGAATAGGAAGTACTTGCTTTAGGAGTCTCTCTCTTAAGGGCAATTACATCATTCATTAACTGTTGGATAACAAGATCTGAGGAAGTCATGGGTTGGGCATTAGATGTTTTTACTTCTCTTTTCCATTTGCTTGATGTGATCAAATCATCCTCTAATTCAACTGCAAGAGTTTTAGCGACATTCAAATCTGCAACCCTTTGCCTATGAATCAGGAAACTTATTTCAGAGGGCATAGAATTAATTGAAAAACATTTGAGATTATCATCTGAGGGTTTTTGATTAGCCAGAATCTTGTGTAAGATCTTATCAAATCTCGCTACAAAGTCCCTCATGGATTCAGGAAGCTCCTTTTTTAACTGGGATAACTAAGCTAGGAGGGAGTGTTCATCTTCAGCTACCTTAAATCTAGCTTCAAATCTTGTCTTCAGATCCTACCAGGTCATTATCACACTATTCAGCAAGTGATAAAACTAATCAGCCGCCACTCTTGTCAATGTCTGGATAAAAAACCTGATAGCCACATCTTCATGTTGAACCGCTATTACTCCATAGGCTACACTAAAAGCATTCAGGTGCTCATCTACAGTGACCATCCCATCCCTGCTAAATTTGGGCAAATGATCCCTAGCAGCTTTTGGCAAGGGATTAAGGTTCAAACCTAAATTCAATTGGCCTACAGCTGCCCCCTAAGGATTATTTTCTACCATTGGGAGTATGATATTAAGAGGGGTAGGGTTAAATGAAATTGGTATGGCAACACCATGCAAGACCAAAGCTTGGCAAACTGGAGATGCAAGTGATGATGGTAATGAGGATAGAGGTCTACTTCTTTCCCTTCATTGAGATGCGAAGGTAGGTTGGAAATTTAAATTCTCCAATTCTTCAAAGAAGGGATCAGAAACTTCTCCCCCCTTCTTTGAGATCTGGTATATGGCCTAGAGTCTAGTGTGGAACAATCAGGGTAACAAACGTCTGGGATTCTATAATTGATTATCAGCAATGTGAATAAAGAAAACCCTAGGAACAACTAGCCTTTCAAAGACTAACATGGGCTGATCTGCTTGTCTTTCTATTTCGCTAAAAAGAGCACTTATTCTGTCATATTCTTCTTGACTTCTTCTATGCCTCCAGGCTAGAGTATCCAGCTCAGAGGTAATGTTACTTTGCTCTTCTTGTACCCAATTTAAATTCGGTTGCAAAATAAGCAAAAACCCTTCAAGAGGCAATACCATTTATGAAGAACAAAGCATAACTGTAATGACGACCTTGTTTTAAAATCAATTCTTCTTATCTTCCCGAGCAGAGTTGCCAAAAATTTGTTGGTGAATAGATTTGTCTCTCTTTATTTATTTAATCTTTGTACATTATGGCTCGAGGAAAGAAAGACAAATTTTCTACCAATCAGTTGGAAAATCATTATATTGACCTTTGAATTAAGGTACAACTCCCTTTAATAAATATTCAGTCAGCTCCAAATTACACACAATCAATAGAATGCTTTTCACTAGAAAGCACTAAAAGGTAATTGCATTCACCAGTCAATAAAAAATGAATGCAAGCACTGAATCATATATAACTATTTACATAAAGCCAACAGACTTCACACGTACACTAAAACAAAATGAAAAACCTTTAAAGATGAAATTCGCTAATAATTTTCTGCATACATATAAAGTATAATGACTCCTTTGAAATAGATTTTCACAGAAATAAAATTCCAAAATATCAAACACATAGATTTGAAATCAAAGAGAACTGTTAACGAGATTTTCATTCATTGATGATCATCCACCTTCTACATACAAAAAGTCTTTAGCCAATTTAAATGATAGTCTTTTCAAAAACTTAGGGAACCTTGATAAAGTCATTACAAAACATATATATAGGTCGCCAGACCAATAGATTTTTAACCAAAGTAAAATTAACTCGTAAGAGTTAATAGAAAACTACCCTAACTGCATAACCAAAATAAAAAATGACTAGACTCACTGGCAAACAACTGCCAGCAGTTCTAGTCATGTCGTTTTCTCGGTCTCGGTGTGATCGCTCGGGTTGGTGTTTTGGACAGACACCATCACCGCCTTTGCTGCACTCCACTCCCGATGCACCTTCAAAATTTCTTGAATTACAGTTACGTGTGGCAAACTGATGTGAATTACTCTCTGCTTCCAGAGCTCCTTCTTTCTCTTCACCATTTGCACTTTGTCCCTGTGTGAGTCCAGGTGATCGGGATAAACTATGAGCATCGATTTTACTTTTGAAATCCTCGTGAAATCTCCCACAGCCAAGGATTTCTCCACTTTGATTTGTTTAATGTGGCTGCTAAACTAGTTAATCATCTCTATAGTATCTTCCAGAGTATCGCTATCTTCTTTAAGCAATTGGGCATCCATGCAGCCCAGATCCTTCTGCATGGTCGCCCTTAAGATTGTTAATTCACCATGCAGACTAGCTGATTCACTATGGTGCTGTTCAATAATCTGGTTGCGCCACTCAATACTCTCTTTGCAAATAAACATTACATCTTTATTTAACCCTGGCACTTGCTTTTCAGCAAGAAAAATCATCAAACCATAACGCTGAATATCGAGCATCTATTTTCAAATCACTGTCAATTTAGTCTTCTCTTTCTACCACGAGATTAAGTCGGAATCCAATTCTTTGGTGACTTTATTAGCATTTCTGAAAATCTGGACTAAATCTATTCTGTAATTGGTCGCTTGATGCATGATCGAGGTGAGCCATTCTGAGAAAACCTCGACAATCATCCTGTTTGTTGAACCTCATCAAAGAATTTCTGATTACAAGGTGATTTTGGGCTAAATGGTCCTGAACTTTGAGACAATGGTAATGGGTTGTTCTACAAAGCATAAATATACTGACCAATTTGCGTTAAATTTTCCTTTAACTCAACCTTGTCTCTTTCGTCTTTCCAAGTACGAGAGATAATTCATTTAGATGAAGTCTCCAGATGTTTCACATCTATGGCTTTGGTTCCGACCCCCAAATCAACTCGTTCAATAGCATAGTCTGCTTCTAAAGTAGTATCAGCATCTTTGTTGGTCACAAGTTTGGCAATGTCTATAGTCCAATGCTTTGTGCTTTCGTCAAAATCAATCATAGCCTCCATTTTTAGCCTTTTGGGCTTTGGACTTTCCCAAACATTTACTCACAACATCCTCTATTGTTACTGAAATAGGGACCACATTCCTTTTCCTGGTAATTGAATCACTTAACTACTTGGGTGCTAGAGTCAGTTCCTTAGATGGCATGGGTGGAAATCCTGCTGAGGGTGGCAGTGTGGCACTGTCTACATGAGACTGGATATCAAGCGTCCCTGGATCCTGGAAAGTAGTATCTACGCCGATTGAAACCTTATCTATATCAGAAATAGGTGATGCCATATCGCACAGTGCTTCCTCTGCGTTCAAATCAAGAATGAGATGGGGAGCTAACAGCTAAAAACTCTTCTTGGACCCTGACCTGGTAACTTGACCACCAATAGAAAGTTCAACCTCGGTGTCAAGTTTCTCTTCTTTAATCCTTGCCTGCCTTTTTCCTGCAATAGAAATGGGAATGTAAATTAAAATAAAATTTTTTCTTGCGGTATTCCTCTTCCAACTTTTGCTTCTTGAACTAGTTTCTCTTGTCGGATGAAATCGGCAACTCCTAAGCCAATTTTCTATCCTGTGAATTATGTTGAAGGTGCGTCTATGAATACTATCCTCCATTTGTTTACTCCAATCCACCTCTGGAAGAGGTTCATTATGTACCCACTTCAGAAACTCAGAATCAAGTACATCTTCATCATCAGTGATGACACCTAAAGTGTCCATTGGCAATTTCATGTCATGAATTTGTTTCAAGGTTAACTTGGACCAACTCCTTTTCCTTACTTCAAATTCATCTGGGCAACCCTCCCAATAATCCTCCAACTGAGACACATGTTGATCAGGCACCATGTTCTTCACATATTGAGCAATGAAACCTTTACTATCAAAATTATCCCTTTTCACAAAGGTCTTCAAATGAAATCCCTTAAATTCTAGCTCAAGATTCAACACATTAAAGACAGACCTACAACTATAATGGCCTAAGTCAATGGGGAAAATCCCACTTGTGTCAGAGTCCTACCATACTCCTTTTTGACATAGGCAAGCTGGCTGGAAACTTTGATCAAAATATAGGAGTCTGAAACATACCTAGGTAGCCTAAAGGGTTCACCTTTAAATCCTCCAACCCTTAGGTAAGTGAAGTGACTAAACTATGTAAAGAAACTACCATAGATGTTAACAAGTTCAATGGCTTCTGCAGACATCCTCCTATGCAAGTTACTTTGTAATTCAAAGGTCAACCTCCCAACAAAAATATCATTCTAGCAGAGATAATCATCAACATGCCCTTTTAAAGTCAAATTGGGATGATACTCATAAATTTTTATGCCTTGAACCCATTTTGCATGGGACAATCCAGACCATTCTCTCACACAAGCAAGCATATATAACAAGTACGAAGACATATGAAAGTTTGACATCCTAGGGTAATTACTCAATCCTTCGTGTAACCTTTCCGCAATAACAGTTCCCCAGTCAATGAACTGATTTTTATCTAGAGTGACCTGGATGAAGAAATACATCTAGTCCTCCCAATACAAGGAGTGGGAATTACCCTTTACTCTGCTCAACAATATTACCAACTCTCGGATTGAGAGGATTAAATATTCACGTGTTAGAGGTCTTAGCAGCCTTGAGCCTCCTTTCTGGAATTTTAGAATCCAATTCCGTGCAATAACAGTTCTGTAATACTAATTTTTCTCAGAGAAAATTCTATAGGGTTTTCCAATCGTCCAATCTTCATAGGGTTCTCGGTGTGGGATACCCATGGCTGCCATTACTATCTGTCAATCAATGGATAACAAAACCTCACCATTGTTTTTACTTATACATCTATTACCATTGTCATAGTGATTCATACATTCTAAAACTAATTCAGGACAAGAAGCAGCTATAGGAAATGAAGCCGCTTCTAATAACCCGCTCTGTGCAACATCTCTCATCATAGGATCTTCGGCTAGGTTTCGTACTCTTTCTAGAAAATCATCTAAATCCAGTTGGATTAATGTTGTATCACCTAGTTCCTATAAAGAGATTACAAGGGAAGACGAGTTCATTAATTTGGGCAAAGTAGGCCTCATGTTTAGCTCGTGATTTTCTCCATTTAACCCAAGAAAAGAAGGAAAGAGAAAATGGAAACAAACAGTTAACAAAATACCCAGATCTCTTAAAACAAACTGCAACAATTTAGAAAGTTATTGGACATACCTTCCTTTGTCATCTGTAAACCCCTATCATAGTCTATTTCTCCCGCTCCAAAAACTCCTTCTCAAAACTTTCCCAAGAAAATAATAATCTCAATGTGACAACTACTCAATTTTAAAGCTGAGAAAATCTTACCCACTATTACCATAAACTGTCTCCCTTTCTCTTCATTCATGTGACCTTACCTTGAAATGATTGTATCAGAGCATGCCTTAAATGTTAAATCACTTCACTTCTGACACTACGGATCCTCACATATACTTGCTATAAATGAAAGATTTCAAATCATTAAAGAAAGAATGTTCCTCTCCTTTGCGGCCGTTAATCATATCTTTAAAATCACGCCGTCACCTCGCACCAAGTCAGATGTCTTCCAAGAAGCCTATACATCAAACTCTAAACATCGCCAAACAATCGTGACACAAAATTAACATGAAAAATTTTGAACTTTGAACCTTGAACCAAAAAGGTTCAAGTTCAAGGTTGAAAGAATGTAAAATGCCGACAAGGACTAGTGAAGACTTAAAACCACGCGGAAGGAAAAACATTCAAAACAACGCTCGTTGAACTTTGAACCTCGAACCAAAAAGGTTCAAGTTCAACGTAGTGAAACTTAAATGATATAACAATGGCCGGGTTGCATGAGGAAGATTAAGGAAATGACTTGACCAACAGATTAGACGGGCATTACTTCAAACAAGGACACATATGTGTTAGGCCCAATATGGAAAGCTAATGTACTAAGAGGGGAGGGGTGAATCAGTACTCCAAAACTTTTCTTGAATAATAACTTTACTATTATGCATAAACAGAATAGTGCAGTAACATAAAATAAAGCTAAAACAAATAGATAACAATCACAAATGATACACTGCATAACACATATATTTTGGTTACGCAGAAACTCTTGGTTAGAGAGAAAAATTGTGATGGGGATGGCACCCACAACTTCACTACTGCAATAATAAAGAGTTCTCGGTTAGAGCTATATTTTAGCTATTTTTGATAGCTTACCCTATTAGGAGTAACAAGATCTGTTAGATCTACCTTGCTAAAGGATTTTACAATATTTAATCTAAATGTTGCACCTGGTTAGAGGCTTTACAATTTATAGACTTGATTAGAGTCTTTTACCTTGTTAAAGGTTTCTCTTACAACTTCACAATATTACAATAAAATCATTACAAATATCTACAACTTTACATCTGAAATGTTATTGCAGATTCTATGTGCTCAAAATAGATTACCTTGTTTATAGCATACCTCGATAACCCATATAGTAACTCGGTAAACCCTTCTATTTACTATGTTCTTCGACTGTTCTCTGAAAACCTTCTCGGTGACCTCTATGTCTCTGTAACAGTCTTCTTTTCAAACGTATATACCCTTAACTCATGTTGTATAAATAGATCTCTTAAGACAGTGATCTAATTCATTGCTTTGATCTTACAAACAAGATTTATCGAATGAATAACTATACAAAATATTTCATTGGTTAGATTGATCTCAAAATCATACACAATCTTTTGGTGCAATTTCCAATGTGATAACGGTTAGATGTGCCTCGATCTTGTAACACATTTTCATATGCATGTCCAGGTTCAATGTATTTGGTAACACGTTTCACTCGATGTATATCAACTCGGCATGTCATCTTTGCTGCTCGGTAGTCATAAAAAGATACTCGGTAGATAGCTCGGTGTATACTACATTATGTGACTTCTTTCCTCTGTAACCGAATAGACTGTGCATACCGAATTCTCTGTGTGTACCGACTACATGATTCGATAGTGTTAATCAAATAGAGTATATAGTATGACTTTGAATATAAAAACTAATGGCAATTTGATAAGTAGTAACAATCTCCCCTTTTGACATTAGTTGAGATGTTTGACAAAAATTACTTTTAAAGTCTTAACTCAAAAATCTATATACTTTGCAAAATGACTATACTTGACAGTATATACAATAGTCAATGAAATAGTATAGTCAGATATACTCCCCTTATCATTATACTATACATAACTCTGATTTTGCATGCTCATTTTTGTGCTTGTGTGCTCTGCTCACTATCCTTGGATACTCTGCATACTCTACTCGGTATACTCTCCCTATATACAATACTTCGAATACTATATCAAAATTGTATTACTCCCCCTTTTTGACAAACATCAAAAACTTATTTTCCATCCAGGGGTGGTAACTGATTAAAAATGGATTTATACTTTGTCCGGGTGTCAGTGAGTGCGACAAAGAGTGCATCCTTTACACTTTCCATTAAAGAATTTTGTGCTTGAATATCAGCCAATAGGGATATTAAGCCATCAAGAGTGCTTCCCTCTTGTGTAGTAGATAGGCATGTAGCTCAGTTAATCTGTTCTTGAACTGATGAAAGATGAGGAAGGAATAATGTCTGGAGTGTCATTATATCCATCCTGATCTTATGTTCTTCATTTCTTAGTTCCAATTGTTGAGCCATGAGCTGTTGAAGCTTGGTATAAAATTTTTGAACTGAATTGGGCTCAGGAGTCAACTTATTTGAGAGATCGGTGATCTCTTTCTCAATTGCATCAGTTTTATTCTTGATATCTTTAATGAATATAGAAAATGTATGAAGTTTTTGAAATAAATACAGAATATGCTTGAGTTGAGGGGACAACTCAGAAATGAATTTGACAAGTTTGACTTTCCTAATAGCTAGAGCTTTTTGTAGCTCTTCTATCATTTTTCCAGTAAGCTCCTTGTCTTTTAGCTTGCTTAAGAACTCAGATGCATCAACTCCGGATGTTTCTATTTGATTAAGGAGTTCATCCAATTGAATATGGATGGCTGCATCGATTGACACTGTAGCTGTAGGTAGCATATCGGATAGTAGTGTCTTCACCTTCTAAAGTACTTTATTCTTCTTTTGTATGACTATCTATTTTTCTTGTTTGGCCTTTGCTTTGCATAGTTCACCAAAATCAATGAGTGCTTGCCCCTTTAATTTTGATATATCCACATTGGGCAACACTATTGGTTTAGATAAATCAACTTTGAAACTATGCTTTTTCACCTTCTTCTCTTTACCTTTGGTTGGTTGGACCAAGACAATAGCTTGAGAGGCTTGCTGACCCTCGATAGGTTTCTCGGTAGAGGCAACACTTTGGTCGGTTCTTGTAGCTATTGTGGTGTCTTTTGGTGTCTCGGTACTAGGTGTCTCAGCTACTACATTTTTGGTGCTCGAAGGTGCTTGAGAGGTTTGTTCTTGTGTAGTCTCTTCTCCTGTTGCAGACTTGTGACCTTCGGTACCTTGTGCTATATCCTGAGGAGCTTTGGTAGAGATAGGTTGAGTGATCAGTGGATAAGGCTGAACTTGTTCTAAAATGGATTCACTAGATACAAGTTTTTCATATGTAGTGCCTTCTATCATTTCCTGCTCTGGTTCCTTTGTATCCATGACATCTTCATCAATTTGAATAGTGTCAGCTGGGTCTTGCTCGGTAGCATCAGGATTGTAAGGAAGTTAAGTAACGGAAACAACTTCCTATACTAACCTTGAGAGGAGGGTAATGCAAAACTTTTTTAGATCGTTACAACAGTTACAGAAAATAGAAATAGATATAATAGCAATCATACCACAACACAATGATTTACGTGGGGAAAACCCTTTCGGGAGAAAAACCCCACCCTCCAAAAGTAGCTCAATATTTTATTCAGCAATCAAAACAGATTACAACATACTTGTAGAGCAAGCTCTTCGCAGGAGTACCACTAATCAGAGATTCAGAGGCAACTCAATAGCCATAAGACTCTTACACACAACCTCTATCTCACACACCTCATAAATAGGAGATACAATACAAGAAACCGTCAAATGGTATTACAAAACCATGGGCTAAAACCACCCAATAAGGTGTAGCCGACCTTATCTCCCTTCTAGATGCCCTATGACATGTTAAAGCACACATCAACATGTGTCTCTCCCTTTTTATAGCTCATTTATGTATCCGATACAAATTATTTTCCTATTTCAGGAGTACAAACTTCCGGAGGCCATAACTTGAGAACCGGGTGTCCGATTGACGAACCGTTTGAAGCGCTGGAAAGCTCGCGAAGTGCTCTATCACCTTGTAACCAACTTCTCTGGTTAAGGAAACTTTTTAGGGTGTTTCGGAGCCTCTAAAGTCCCCAAAATTAAGTTTAAACATTTTATTGCACCCCTCCAAGATGAAAACTTTAATATCTTCAAAACTAGCTGTGACCTTGCGACGCAACTTTACCGAAATGCTTATCTAACCAACCAGAAGCTTCAGGGAGAGTTTCACACCATTTCGTGCTAAAATGAAAACTTACTATAAATAGTAACCTCACATAAATGCAAGGTTGAGACACCATTTTTCTCAACAAATCTCCCACTTGTCGAGCACCTTGCAAGAGCGGAAGGGAATGTCAACACAATAAATCAATTGTTAGGGGCCACAAGGCCCATAGACTCTGAACACCATCTGAACTTCTCTGTGCTCACAGCCTTAGTTAAAGCATCTGCAACATTCATCAAAGTTTCCACCTTAACCAGCTTCACCCTACCATCTTCGACCATATCTCTAACAAAATGATACTGAACATCAATATGTTTGGTCTGGGCATGAAATGTCGAGTTCTTAGCTAGGCTGATTGCACTCTGACTATCACAGTAAACTGTCACTGTACCTTGTTTTATTCCAATATCCGAACATAGTCTCTTAAGCCAAATGGCCTCTTTACAAGCATGAGTAGCTACCATATATTCTGCTTCAGTAGTGGATAAAGCAACCACAGCCTGTCACTTACTTATCCAACTAATTGCACCACCAAACAAAGTAAACACATAAGCACTGGTGGATCTTCTGCTATCAATATCACCTGCCCAATCTGAATCCACATAACCATGGATATCAAGGGAAGTCATGTCTCCAACTGAATTACCATGATAACATAAAGAATACTCTGAAGTACCCTTCAAATATCTAAAGACTCTTTTGATTGCATCCCAATGAACTCTACCAGGATTAGACATATATCTAGAAAGTACTCCCACTGCTTGGGCAATGTCTAGTCTAGTACAGACCATAGCATACATCAAGCTTCCAACCGCACTCTGGTAAGGCACTCTGCTCATGTCTTCCATCTCCAATGGGGATGTAGGACAATCTGAAACAGATAGTTTCGTTCCAACTGTAAAAGGAACACTCAATGGTCTACAATTCTGCATGTTGAACCTCTGTAACACTGAATTTACATACTTACTCTGGCCTAGCCATAGCTTTCTGTTCACCCTATCTCTTCTAATTTCCATCCCAAGAATGTGCTTTGCTGCACCAAGATCTTTCATTTCAAATTTAGCAGCGAGCTAAGACTTCAGTTCTGAAATCATACCTTTCCCTTTACCAATGAATAACATATCATCAACATACAATGCAATGAATAAGAAATGATCACCATAAGATTTATAATAAACACAATGATCTGATTTAGAACATTCAAATCCCAAACTCAACACATATGTATCAAATTTCTGGTACCACATCCTAGGACTTTGTTTGAGGCCATACAAAGATTTCTTCAATTTACAGACCAAATTACTTTTGCCTTTCACCACATAGTGCTCCGGCTGTGTCATATAAATATCTTCCTCCAAATCACCATGAAGGAAAGCAGTTTTCACATCCATTTGCTCAACCTCTAAATCATAAGCAGTAGCAATAGAAAGTAAAAATCTAATGGACGTCATTTTTGCAACAGGAGAAAATATCTCACCATAATCAACACCCTCAACCTGAGAGTAGCCTTTTGCAACCAACCTTGCTTTATACTTCTCAATGCTTCCATCTGAACCAATCTTTTTCTTGAACACCCATTTACAACCAACAGGTTTTCGTCCTTTAGGCAATGGTACAAGATCCCATGTATCATTCTTTTTCAAAGCTACCATTTCTTCCTCCATAGCAATCTTCCAGGATTCTGCATCATTCATACCTAATGCCTCTTCTATAGATTTCGGTTCATCCACACTAGTATTCAGAGCAAAAATACATCTCCAATCATTAGGTGAATACCTTTCAGGTGGTTGTCTATGTCTTGTAGACCTTCGAACAAGCTGAGTTGGAGGTTCTTCCTCCTCTTTTGAAGATTCAGAGCTAGACGAGCTCTCCTCAACTTCTTGCCTATCTAGGGGTCTCGATTCAACTCTTTCAGGTGTAGAAGGAAGTTGAATCACATCTTCTTTTTTTGTCTGTTCTGGCTGCAATGTAACAGAAGGAGACTTAATTTCTCTAAAAATAACACTTCTACTGTGAATTACCTTTTGTGCAATAGGGTCCCAAAGCTTGTATCCTTTCACACCATAACTATACCCAATGAAGATACATTTCACAGCCTTGTTCTCCAACTTTGTTCGCTTCTCCTTTGGCACATGTGCATATGCCTCGCAACCAAAAACTCTAAGATGTCTCAATGAAGGCTTGTGACCTGACCATGCTTCCATAGGAGTTTTATCAACAAGAGCTGATGTAGGAGACCTGTTAATCAGGTAGCAAGCAGTGGCAACAGCTTCAGCCCAAAAATTTTGTTCGAGACCAGCACCACTCAACATACTCCTAGCCTTCTCCATCAGTGTCCTGTTCATTCTTTCTGCAACTCCATTCTGCTGTGGAGAATACGGAGTTTTCTTCTGCTTGTTAATTCCACAGTCTTTACAGAATCTATCAAAATCATTAGAGCAAAACTCACCACCATTATCAGTTCTCAAACATTTTATTTTCTTTCTAGTCTGCAACTCAACCATTGCTTTAAATTCTTTAAAACGACTAAAAACTTCAGATTTACTCTTTAGGAAATAAACCCATGTCCTTCTACTAAAATCATCAATAAATGAAACATAATATGTGGATTTTCCAATCGAAGAGACATCTACTGGACCAAACACATCAGAATGGATAAGATCCAAAACACCACAAGTTTTATGAGAACTCGAGTAAAACTGAACGCGGTTTTGTTTTCCATAAATGCAATGCTCACAGAAATCAAAGTCAAGGTTACAGTCATTCAAACCTTCAACAAGGTTTTTATTTTTCAAGGTCCTTAGACCCTTTTCTCCAATGTGGCCAAGTCTCTGGTGCCATAACATAGTCTTCTCTGCAGGTAACTTTGCTTCAGATGAAATAGCACCCTTAGTTACCCAAAAACCATTTCCATTTGCTGAAGGTGAAACCTTCAAATCTTCCAATGAAGTATCCGCAGATTTTCTTTTTACAGAAGTGCTATTACATTCAACAGTGTATGCTTCAAGCTTATACAAAGTGCCAAATCTGACACCTCTAGCAACTACCATAGCACCCTTAATCATCTTACATCCTGTTCCAGAAAAGACTACCTGCACACCCGCATCTATCAGTTTGCTCACAGATAACAGGTTTTGTTTTCATCCAGGGATATGCAGCACACCATTAATCCTTTTTATTCTACCATCAAAAAACCTGATTCTAACTTTGCCTCGACCAACAATGTCTAGATGTGAATCATCACCCAAGTACACCTTACCTCCATTAAATCCTTCATATTTAGAAAACCAATCTCTATTGGAAGTCATATGAAAAGATGCACCTGAGTCAATTAGCCAGGCATCATTACTTGCATGAGTCGCCAAATCCGCAATAAATGCATCGCCATCTTCCTTGTCGGACTCAGAATCAGAATCGAACTTTTTCTTTTTCTTCTTCTTCTTTTCTTCTTTGCAGTCCTTACGGATGTGACCCAGTTTACCGCAGTTCCAGCAAATGACTTTGGACTTTCCAGGAGATTTCGATCTCCCTTTGGATTTGGACTTGTCGCGCTTCTCATTCTTCTTGCCTTTCTCCTTAGGTCTTCCACGAATGGTTAGGGCTTCCTTTGAACTGATGGATACCTTCCTTCGCATCTCTTCACCGAGTAGGGCACCCACCACGTCTTCAGATTTCAAAACAACAGAAGTACTACCGATAGCCATAACAAGAGAATCCCATGAATTAGGCAAAGAACAAAGCAAGATCTGACATTTCTCCTCCTCGTCCATCTTAACACTGACGGATACTAATTGAGCCACCAACATATTGAATGCTTCTAGGTGGTATGCAATTCATCCACCCTCTTCCATCTTCAAGGAATACAATTTCTTTCTTAAGAAAATTTGATTTAATAAAGATTTCACTTGATACATTTCACCAAGCTTAGTCCATAGCTTCTTTGCAGAGTTCTCTTCATGGACATTGATTAGAACAGAGTCTGCCAGGCACAGTCTGATTAGACCCTTGGCTTTTCGGTCCATAACATCATACTGAGCTGCCGCAGTAGGATCTGAGGGCCTTTGGACATTCGCATCAACAACATCCCAAAGATCTCGATCTATTAGCAGATCTTCCATCTTCAGCTTCCACATCTCAAAATTACTTCCATTAAATTTCTCCACCTCTATTCTCCCTGATGAACTCACCATCTAAATATTCCTGCAACAAGATCAAAAAGTGTCTTCTGCACAAGCTCCCACTCAAATCTGGATTAGTTCAAAAAACCCAACTGCCCACAATTGAAAACCAAAGGTGATCAGGCTCTGATACCACTTGTAAGGAAGTTAAGTAACGGAAACAACTTCCTACACTAACCTTGAGAGGAGGGTAATACAAAACTTTTTCAGATCGTTACAACAGTTACAGAAAATAGAAATAGATATAATAGCAATCATACCACAACACAATGATTTACGTGGGGAAAACCCTTTCGGGAGAAAAACCCCACCCTCCAAAAGCAGCTCAATATTTTATTCAGCAATCAAAACAGATTACAACATACTTGTAGAGCAAGCTCTTCCCAGGAGTACCACTAATCAGAGATTCAGAGGCAACTCAATAGCCATAAGACTCTTACACACAACCTCTATCTCACACACCTCATAAATAGGAGATACAATACAAGAAACCATCAAACGGTATTACAAAACCATGGGCTAAAACCACCCAATAAGGTGTAGCCGACCTTATCTCCCTTCTAGATGCCCTATGACATGTTAAAGCACACATCAACACATATCGCTCCCTTTTTATAGCTCATTTATGTATCCGATACAAATTATTTTCCTATTTCAGGAGTACAAACTTCCGGAGGCCATAACTTGAGAACTGGGTGTCCGATTGATGAATTGTTTGAAGCGCCAGAAAGCTCGCGAAGTGCTCTATCACCTCATAACCCGCTTCACCAGTTACGGCCACTTTTTAGGGCTTTTTGGAGCCTCTAAAGTCCCCAAAATTAAGTTTAAACATTTTATTGCACCCCTCCAAGACGAAAACTTTAATATCTTCAAAACTAGCTGTGACCTTGCGACGCAACTTTACCGGAATGCTTATCTAACCAACCAGAAGCTTCAGGGAGAGTTTTGCACCATTTCGTGCTCAAATGAAAACTTACTATAAATAGTAACCTCGCATAAATGCAAGGTTGAGACACCATTTTTCTCAACAAGGATCATGCTCAGTGACATCAACGATTTCAACTGTAGATTGTTCACTGGCATCTTTGATTTTGAATATTTCTTGCTATTTGTCTTTTGTCTCATTTTATACATCAATATATAGCCCATTCATCAGTTTTAAGGCTCTTTGTTTGACAAGAAATTTTGAATTATAGGTTGTCAAGTGTTCCTTTATTTCTGCTACAGACATATCAGGAAATAGATGGAATAGAATTCTTTCTCTGATTTGTTTCTCTGAGTCCATTGCATATTTCCACCTGTTATCAATATGCAAGTAAACTTCATTTGGAAGTGACTTTACTAGTTCCAATGGAGCTAGCCAAAACTTTAGAAGTGTGCAGATGATAGCTTCTTCAATTTGTCTCTTCTCATCATTATTTCTAGTTTCATACTTGACATATCTAAAAGAACCAAATCCGCCATATTCTTTTAGATTGGCACAGAAGTTTTCAACACTATGTATATTTACCTTCTTTCTCTTGACAATCTGGAATTTGTTTGCATCTTCAGATTCTGTATCACTAGACTCTTTTGCCAAAATAAGTCTCTGAGTAGATTTCTTGTAGGTCTTGGTTACCTTGGGAGTAGTAACAAACTTTTCTTTCTTACTCGGTGATGCAGTTGATGCTCTTGTATTAGGTCTCTTTGTTGGAGGAGTCAGTAGGGCCTTTGAAATGTCCTATTTCTTTCTTTTCAACACTTTACCCTTAGGTAGTTCGATGCTCAATGTTATGGCTACATCTTGAGCTTTTTTCTTTGACAGGTGTGGACGAAGAATCTTCTCTGAATTTCTCCGTTAAAACCTTTATCATCTTTGTTGCTTTCCTTGTAGCTTTGGGTACTACAATGCTCATTTTTACTTTTCCCTTCACCTCTTCATAGGTTCCATACCTCAGCTCAGTAGCATGCCTTTGTAATGAAAGATATGCATCAATTTGCTATTGTGTGATATCAAAGTCAATCTCATAACCCATAGGTGGCAAAGATTGAGTTCTTGGTTCCACAACATTCACATAACAGTAATCAATATCTACCTCAAAGCATATATCATCTTTATATTTCTCCACTAGCTGGGGTGGAATTCGGTACCTGTTGTGCATTTTCTCTTGAAATTTGCTAAAATAATCTCTTATATCATTGAAATTATCTCCTAATTTCTTGATAAAGTCGTTAATCTGATGGGTGATTGGTCGGTGTAGGTCCCAAACTACTTTATCGACTGATGGAAAGAATTTTTTAAAGTAGAAAAACATACATACAAGAAGTGAACCAAACTTTAGAGTATTTGCCGGGTTGTTCTTCTTCGACTTCCTTATTATGTTCAAGTTCTCAAATAGGTTCTTCAGTAACACTTCACATAGGTCAATTTTCATTCCCTTTTCACAATTTTATAGGCTATGTCAACTGCGGCACAGGGTACACTGTTTTCCCTTGCTGATTGGAAGAAATAGTAACCAATTACTCTAATGGCAAACTTAAGTTCTACATCAGTGACATTGTTCAGTTTCAATCCTTTGTAATCAGATTCTACTCCAGTTAAACTAATTAATTCCTTATGTGATATCATCTTTTGTGCTCGTGCATGATCATAGATAGGATAACCGGTGATCACATGAATGATTTCCTTGGTGATTTTGAATGGTTGCTCTTCTAGCCACATGAAATCATCATGAACTCTGCTTAGAGCAAACTTGACCCATTGGGGCTTGAACACACGAGGATAGGTTAGGGCTTCAGTCAATCCTTTGATTATGATGTGTTCATACTTGCTGTTTAATACATCATCGGTACATAGCTCATCATAGGTGTCTCTTATCTCAACATGATCGAGTTCATCAACACGGGATTTGGTGAAGAATCTAACATCTTTGACTAACATGACTCGATCCGAGATGAGTGAAAAAGCAGTTTTGTCATCTGATTCAGAGGCGACTTTAGGAGTCAAAGAGTATTTCAGTGAGGGCTTCTCTACATTCTTGACAACAATGGGATCTTGGATCTTGGGCACCATTTAATATTTCAGGTAAAATCTTAGCAAACTATCCTTAGGGTTTGACGGTTTACAAATGGTAGATGCTTGACACTCAATAGATAATAATAATTTGATAATATCGGTAAGCTAGCTTAACAGTGTGATGAGATTTGATTTAAATACCTTGAATTCACTTAGAATGAGGTTCGATCGCCTTGGAATCGCTTTGCTCTGCTCTTTCAAAAACTTTGTAAGTGTAAATGACCGCAAAAATGCTTCTAAGTACACAAAATACCTTATTGGGCTCCGTACGGGTTAGGTCAAAAATATTAAATGCACTCGGTTCACCTTTAACCAATTTACTCTCTTTTTTGTTTTAACCAAGTAACCAAATTTCCTTCATTTACCAACTTGATAGGCTTTCTATATTCACCGACTTGACATGTTTCCTATAAAGTACTTTTGATAGAATTTCAAACTTACTAATGCATCTTAACTATGCAGATTTTGAATTTAGTACATAATAGAATAGGAACTATTATGATTTTAACCTTCAGAGAATGCAATCCCTTCATACATTTACTGATTAATTTGGAATAGGTGCACCTAACTTGGTAGGTAAGGTGCTTTCTTCATTTGACACAATTTCCTTCTTTTTCCAAATCATCTTTAATTTTTCTTTTATTTCTTCAGTGTCTCCTCTAGGTTGATCTCTACAATCTCCAGCTAAATGTCCAACTTTGTGACAATGAAAACATGCCATACTAGGATTTCTCCATGATCTTCGGTTGTTCATTCCAAACCTGATAAAATAGTTGGCACTAATATGTCCATATCTTCCACAACATTTGCACCATATCCTTGTATTGTAATCCCATGGTACTGCTGCATATTGTCGGTAAGGATCTATGTGAGTTTGGTAACCTCTAGTGTTTGCTCAGTGTGCAAACCACATGTAGTTCTTTTGCTTAAGCCAACACTTCTCAGTACTATGTCCATATCTATTGCAGTTTCTACAAAACCCTTTGTATTTTGCCTTTTGATAGTTGTTAATAGACTTTGTTCTACATTGATTAGATGTGTGACCATATTTATTGCAATTGTAACAATAACCATTGGACTTAGTGATATTCGGTTGCTTACCTTTTTTGATTTGGCATATGTTGGCCGTATGACCTTGATTTCCATAGTAGTAGCAAATACGCTTCTTTCTTTTGATGTTATTCCTTTTTCCAGCTTGCTTTGATGATTCTCCTCTCTCGGTATATGAATTCCTTTCTCGGTAGAGTCTTTTCCTTTGTAATCGAGTCCTGCATCTTTGTTGGGTCTTCTTGTATTCGGTTGTTCATCCAACATCTTTGATGCTTCATAACTCTTCTTCAGTGTTTCTTTGGATTTCTTCTCTATTTCAAGTTCATCGGTCAACCTTGATACTTCGAGTTTCAATGCTTGATTTTCATCATTCTTCAAAATTGCTTCATGATGTGCATAACCTAGTTGATCTATCATATTTTGTTGAATCCCAGTCAACCTTATGATTTCATCATTTTTATCAGATACTAAGACTTCAAGTTGTTGTTTCTCTCTTTCTAGATCTCTTTCTTTATCCTTAGCTGTCCTTAATGCATCTAGATTTTCAATCATTTGTGTGCTGAAATGTTCATGTTCTCTTTTCATTGCTTTTAGTTGATCAGCCAATGCCTTGTTCTTTTCTTTCAATACCCCAATCATTTATTCAGTCTCTTTAGATATACTGTTCTCAGATGATGTCTCAATTTGTTCCACTAACTCTTGAGAATCCTGCAAATCATTAGATAATCTTCTTCTTACTTTCAGAGATTTTTGCATTTGCCTTTGCATGTCTACAATCACTTGATTAGCATGATCCAGCTCTTCTTGCAGATACACAATCCTCCAAGATTGTTTGTAGCCTTCCATTGATAAGATCTTTCTCTTTAGGTAGTTAAACCCTTTTCCAAGATTCAAGCTCTGATACCAATTGTTAGGCCCAATATGGAAAGCTAATGTACTAAGAAGGGAGGGATGAATCAGTACTCCAAAACTTTTCTTGAATAATAACTTTACTGTTATGCATAAATAGAATAGTGCAGTAACATAAAATAAAGCTAAAACAAATAGATAACAATCACACATGATTCACTCCATAACACATATATTTTGGTTACGTAGAAACTCTTGGTTAGAGAGAAAAACTACGGTGGGGATGGCACCCACAACTTCGCTACTGCAATAATAAAGAGTGCTCGGTTACAGCTATATTTTAGCGATTTCTGATAGCTTACCCTGTTAGGAGTAACAAGATCTATTAGATCTACCTTGCGAAAGGATTTTACAACATTTAATCTGAATGCTGCACCTAGTTAGAGGCTTTGCAATTTATAGACTTGATTAGAGTCTTTTACCCTATTAAAGGTTTCTCTTACAACTTCACAATATTACAATAAAATCATTACAAATATCTACAAATTTATATTTGAAATGTTATAGCAGATTCTATGTGCTCAGAATAGATTACCTTTCTTATAGCATACCTCGGTAACCCATATAGTAACTCGGTAAACCCTTCTGTTTACTCTATTCTTCGACTGTTCTCTGAAAACCTTCTCGGTGACCTCTGTGTCTCTATAACAGTCTTCTTTTCACACATATATACCCTTAACTCATGTTGTATAAATAGATCTCTTAAGATGGTGATCTAATTCATTGCTTCGATCTTACAAACAAGATTTATCGAATGAATAACTATACAAAATATTTCATTGGTTAGATTGATCTCAAAATCATACACAATCTTCTGGTGCAATTTTCAATGTTATAACGGTTAGATGTGCCTCGATCTTGTTACATGTTTTCATATGTATGTCTAGGTTCAATGTATCTGGTAACATGTTTCACTCAGTGTATATCAACTCGGTGTGTCATCTTTGTTGCTCGGTAGTCATAAAAAGATACCTGGTAGACAGCTCGGTGTATACTGCATTCTGTGACTGCTTTCCTCTGTAACCGACTAGACTGTGCATACCGACTTCTCTGTGTGTACTGACTGCATGATTCAGTAGTGTTAACTGACTAGAGTATATAGTATGACTTTGAATATAAAAACTAATGGTAATTTGATAAGTAGTAACAATATGGAATGGATATTTTTATATGGGCCCAACACATCCTCAACATCTCAATTTGATTTACCAAATGAATATAGTGCACCTAATGTAATTGAAGAAGAGACATTTGGTTTACCGTATGAACCTAATGCAATTGAATAAGATACCACATTGAATAATCAATTAAATGATGAACATATTACACCTTTTCTACTTGATGAATTGAATGTACATAATGCACTGATGTTAACACCTCCTAGAATCATTCGTAGGAAACCAAAGTATCTAATTGACATTGATGAGAATATATTGAAGCCAATTCCCAATAAAATGAATGAATGAACTTGTAGGATAATGGTTAAAATAATATGGGAAAAATATTTTTAAAACTTAAATCAAACTGCAAGATGTCAATTAATTGTTCAAATGATTAAAAATTTGAATTTTAGAGAGACAATGAAAATTCTAGGCCTAAGATCATCTGAAAGTAATAGTGAAAGAACTAATGTGAGAAATATATTTAATGTATATCAAGCTATTGGTTCAAAATCACATACTAAAGATTCTAATGCTACTCGACGTGTCATTGCAAGAAAATAAAAAATGATTGTTTGATAAGCAAAACAAGTAAGTCATTAAACATTAGTAGAACAACATTAAGTAAAGCATTAAAGAGACAGGAAAAAATAGAGAAACCTAACAATAATTCTCTTTGGGCATTCTCGGGTAGACTACCATGCAAAGACAAGGTTGTTGTTGATGCACGAAAAATAGTCATTGAAATTTTTTGGCATGACAACACAAGAGTTTCTCCCAACCAAAGAGATGTTGTTAGAAGGCAAATTGGGTCTACAAATCGTAAGCTACATGCCAAACACTATTTGGATATGACTCAAACTAAATTTTATTAGAGATTCCTTCAAAAGTTTCCTCAAATAAGAATTTCTCAAAGATTTTTTGAAATGGCAAAACCTTTTTATATTAAGATTAATCATATACACACCACATGTTGTTGTAGGATGCATATTGAATTGTCCATGCATTATGATATTTTTCATTATATTTATTCTACTTTGCACACTAACATTTTTTTGCAGGAATGTAATATACAAGAACCTCCTAAGTTGATAAGAGAATTTATTTCAAGTGTGCTTTGTAATAGACATGATTGTTGCATTTATTATAAGATGCCTTGTTTGGAAGGTTCTTGTTCTATATGTGGTGGTTTTCAATGTTCACCAAGATGCATACATTTGGAGAGCACACATGAAACTGGTACGAAACTAGTTTCTTTCAAAAAATACAAGACAATCACATATGGAGTTAAAGATGGAAAATATTTGAAGAGATGTGAGCTAGTGAAAAATGATATATGTGTAGCTCAATTTATGAAAATGTTTCAAGAGAAACTAGTTTATGAGTACATAATGAATACACATAGAGCTTGATCATTAGATGAGCAATTCAAGTTATGTAAGGACACATTTCCTCTTGGCACCATTGTCTCTATCATTGATTTCACTGAAAATTATAAACTACAACCTCAAAATGAAGTGCAATCCATGTATTATCACTCTACACAAGTTTCTATTTTTGTACACATAGAATTTATGCATGCAGCTGATAGCACATAGGAGGATAGAAAGGTTGTAAGAGAGTATCACTTCTACATAAGTGATGATCATACTCATTCATCAAAGTTTTTACAAAGATGCTTTAAAGTTTTCTATGATAGTTTAAGGGAAAGGAACATACGATACAATCGACACTTAATATGGTCAGATAATTGCACCGCACAATTCAAGAATGCAACGATGTTTTATTGGTTGATAAGGATGCAGATGACAAGCGGTGTACAATATATTGTAATGCCAAATTTTGTATAAAATCCTATGAGATGATTTGTAAGACATTTTTTTGTATAATCAAATAGCCAAGAGCTGATTTGACCATATTTAGAGGTGAATTTTTGAATAATATGTGACAATGTTTTGTGACTATGTTTTGAATATATTTGATGTGTCCCTGGTCAATCATGAGAATTCTTGATTCTTCTATAATCATGGAGAATTATTTTAGTCGTTATCGAGTCATAGTGGTCATAAATTGAGACTTAGATACAATTTGAGCAAAAATTGTCATTGTTGTCAAAAAATTTGTCAAAAAAGTTGTCAAGCAACTTCCACATTGCATCGGTAGGGTATGACTCTCAATGTTTTGGTGCTTTGGTACGCACGATAGGGGCATGCCTAGCGTAAAAATTCTCACCCGGATGCACTCGTGACGTCAGTTTGTGCACACGATGAGCCGAATCAATTCTAGCCAATATTGCAACTTTTCATTCCATGCAACTGACGATTTTTGCAGTAGTCAAAAAATACTACCAATTGAAAATGGCTCAGAGTCGTCAAAAAATGGCATAGGCCATTGTAGAGGATCCTCACGCGATCCCACAAGTTCAAATGAATCAACCATATGTGACCTAGATTTGAAGAAATAGTCTGTCAAATTTTGACAAATTTTTGGACTTAGGGCACTTGAGAGATCGCACTGATAGGGTATGACTCTTGACGTTCTAGTGCTTTGGGATGCACAATAGGGGCATGCCTACCATAAAACTACACACCTGAATGTGCTCGTGACATCGGTTTATGCACAGTGCAATGAACCGAATCAATTCTAGCCAATCTTGAAACTTTTCATTACATGCAATTGATGATTTTTGTAGCAAGCAAAAAAATGCTAGTAATTGAAAATGGCTTGGATTAGTCAAAAACCAAGATAGGCCATTGTAGAGGAGCCTCATTCAACCCCACGAGTTCAAATGGATCGACCATATGTGTCTTGGATTTGAAGAAACTGTCTATCAAATTTTGACCTTTTTTTGGACTCATGGCACTTGAGAGACCGCACCGATATGGTATGACTCTCAACATTCTAGCACTTTGGGATGCACAACAGGGGCATTCCTAGCGTAAAACTTCCCATGCATATGCACTCGTGACATCGCTTTGTGCACATGATGAACCGAATCAATTCTAGCCAATCTTGCAACTTTTCATTGCATGCAACTGATGATTTTTGCAGCAAGCAAAAAAATGCTACCAATTAAAAATGGCTTGGATTCATAAAAAAATGAGATAAGCCATTGTAGAGGAGCCTCACATGACCCCATAGGTTTAAACAGATCAAACATATGTGTCCTAGATTTGAAGAAACAGTCCGTCAAATTTTGACAATTTTTTGGACTCAGGGCACTTGCGAGATCGCATCGGTATGGTATGACTCTCGATGTTCCCGCGATTTGGGATATATGATAGGGGAATTCATAGCATAAAACTTCCCACCTAGATGCACTCATGATGTCAGTTTATGCACATGACGAACCGAATCAATTCTAGCCAATCTGGCAACTTTGCACTACATGCAACTAACAGTTTTTATAGGAGGCAAAAAAAAGCTACCTATTGAAAATGGATCTGACTCGTCAAAAACCGAGATAGGCCATTATAGAGGAGCCTCATACAACCCCACAGGTTTAAACGGATTGACCATATGTGTCCTCTATTTGAAGAAACAGTCCATCAAATTTTGACAATTTTTTGGACTCGGGGAACTCGAGAGATCGCACCGGTATGGTATGACTCTCGACATTTTGACACTTTGGAATGCATGATAGAGTAAATCCTAGTGTAAATATTCCCACTTGGATGTTCTCATGATGTCAGTTTGTGCACACGATGAACCGAATCAATTCTAGCCAATCTGACAACTTTGCATTGTATGCAACTTACAGTTTTTGCAGCAGGCAAAAAAATGCTACCAATTGAAAATGGCTCGGACTCATCAAAAACCAAGATAGGCCATTGTAGAGGATCCCCATGCAACCCCATGAGTTCAAATGGATCAACCAAATGTGTCCTGGATTTGAAGAAATACTCCATCAAATTTTGACAATTTTTTGGACTCAGGGCACTTGAGAGATTGCACCGGTATGCTATTACTCTCGACGTTCCAGCACTTTGGGATAAATGATAGGGGAATGCCTATTGTAAACCTACCCACCCTGATGCACTCATGATGTTGGTTTGTGCACATGACGAACAAAATTTGACCATTATGAGTGTGAGGGTGCTCTCGCACCAAACACATATTGTTGTTTATATTCATATTGTCGATTTTTGTTGTTTATATTAATATTGTTGATTACATATGCAAATATTCATTTAAATTTATAAAAGGGTAGCCACCAAATACAGCGAATACATAATAATGAACTAAATACAAGGATTTTTGTAGGGTAAATTTAACATTTAAGAAATTTTATCAAATCATATTCCACGATTGCAATGTTTAATATCATATATTTTTGTTGTTTATATTCATATTGTTGATTACATATGCAAATATTCATTTAAATTTATAAAAGGACAACTACAAAATAAAATTAATACAAAATAATGAACTCAGTACACATATATTGGATCGAATGTCGATATTTATATATATATAAAAAGGCATGTCTGCCAAGTCAATACAAGTATTATAAAAATGTTGCATATGCCATGTCCAAATCAATATACAATAAAAATGTAGAATATATCTACATGTATTGGTTATTCTATGACCAAAACTAACACTATATGATCCTAAACTTGTTGTGGATCATCAAAATCAAGCCTCTTCGATGCAGTATGCGGCTCTGTAGATGGCTGCAAAACCATAATTCAAAAGCCAAGTTAGAATTCTTTTGTAGAAAATAGTTCACAATTAACAACATAACTATGCATTTAACTTTAATTCCTTTGCAATTAAAATATAGATTACCTCATCAGTTGATCTAGGAGCTAATGTCTTCGCTCTCCTCTTCTTGTCACTCTTAGGAGTTTTCTTGAAGACATACTTAAATGGATCCACGTTATGGTCATACTACGAAAGGGTCTATTGTAGATTAAATGTACAATTAATACAATGTACTAACATAAATATATCAAAAATGCTTAAAAGTTATAATATAGAGAATAATGACATACCTGTGCCTGAAATGCTTCTCCAATGGACTGAGGATGGCTCACCATCGATGTAGAAACTATCACTATTATATATACAAAAAATGTTCAAAGATTAAATACAATTAATATAATGATAAGTATTGAAGGTTAAAAACAATTAATTTTACATATCAAACAAAAGTGTACCGGATCCCGAGATGCTTCTCTAGTGCATGGAGGAGGGTTTTCCATTGATGAAATAGGTATGGATATTTCATGTATGAAAAAAAATAAGATTATAATATATCACAAGTTCACATGTACGCATTCATATAATCATGAAATAAAGAAAATAAAGTAGAGATACATACCTCCGCCCTCCCTTGATCCACGAGTAAATCAGGTGCATTCAACAAATCCACATAGCTCAATGGTCGATGTACAAGTAAAATAGACAAAAAACACTAATCAATCTACAAACCCCAACTAATACTTGATTTAAACTTTTTCAAACAATTGTACAACTAAAAATGTGTTCAATTACCTTCTTCCCACATTTTGGCGTCTTCGAGGAATTCTTTTTCTTAGGAAGAGCCCTAGACGCGGAGGGGGTACCCTAAAAAAACAAAATTAACATGAGATATTAGTATAGATAATAAATTAAACATAATTTTAAAAATGTAAAATGAAATGGCTTTCATATTCCATCAAAACAATACATAAAAAGGGTTGTACAAAATATGATACTGTATAGCCTTGTAGGCAAAAATCGATCATCGAGAGCATGATGTCATCAATTTGGGACATTTCATCCCCTGTCAACACCTACAAACCAAAAATTGGACCAAGCATTAAAAAAAGTTATTATATCTTGTATTGTTTTGAATTCAAAGTGTATTATTCTATTTTAACATGTTACAAAATTTATACCTTAGAAATTGAAGTTGCATCTATAGTAACTAGGGGAAGAGTATGGGATACCGATGTTGCATCCTGAAATGCATATTATTTGTCTCAATTTAAATCGATGTATAAATGAAAATTCATTTATGTAATTACAAGTTTAAAGTGAGCAAACTAAAATTCTATGAATTCAAATGAACATGTCTATGTCTCTCGCTTATGGGCAAACACCATGTCCATCAACTCATCTGTCAGTGCGAAATCCTTAGTCATGTGGGCCTAACATCTACTCCTGCAAATTATGCACAGGTGAGATGAGGATCCATTTGCACCAGCTGCATCATATATCCCTGAGCATATCCCCAAACAACTGACACACATATGCTAGATGGGCTCTTTGTCGCCACCTAATATCTCATCATCCAATACAATAGTGTCCTTATGACATCCCATATTGTATGATGGCACCAATCAACCCTATGGCCACCTGAAGAGTCTATAGCTCCATCAACTCTTTCTGCTCAACTAGGACAACCTATTGCACCTTGGGTTTGGGTGCTAGGGGGCGACAACTCTCCACGGGTAATTGCCTACGAGCTTCAGGTCTATCTTGGGCAGAGCAACCACCTCTACCATGGAACTCTCTCATGTCAAAATAGTTTGGGTGCACACTGAGCACAAACTCACAATATACTTTTCTCAAAAAATATAATGGCACCTCATAATTATTACAAGGTGGATCATCAAAGACCATCCACCACCTCTGCCAAAAAATATTCTTCATCTGCACATTGGTACACCAATGTATGGGAAACCTCTTTGCATTAAGAGGTAATGACTGACTAGTTTTGGGATCAACAAAAAAGGGCACATATTTGTTGTTTAGTAAATTTTTTTTTTTACTCCATCATATGATAGCCCATCGGCATAGAATTGACAACACCTATCTGTAAAGCTTCCCATTTGGTAATTTGTGTGGAAAAAGATATGGCACCACTAGCTAATGTTTCTAGGCTAGTGGCGAGGGATTAATGATGCTCAAGTTTAGAAGTTTTCAATTTAACAAGCAATCTATTGATTTTAGGCATATTTTGTCCTAACTGATTAATTAATTGCTCCTGTGTTTCGAATGTGCGGTCAAAAGGAGGAATTGGGGGTTGTTCTTGTGTGTTTTTAGGAGGTGCATTTGCTTGTTCTTGTGGGTTTTCAAGAGGTGCATTTGGTTGTTCTTGTGGGTCTTCAGGAGGTGCATTTGGTTGTTCTTGTTGTGGATTAGAAGAATGTGGTTTTTGAAACAAAAAATGAAAAAACCTAATCAAAATTAATGAAATTAAATTCAAAATGTAAAATAAATTGAACAAACAGGAAAGTAAGACAAAAATAAACAAAAACTAACCTTGATCCATAGCTTACAGGACAAATCTAGCACCCCATTTGTGGTTTAGGAGAGGAAATGGAAAAAAAATGAAGTAAAAACATGCTATTCATGGGTAAATGAGACCTAGTTTTTTTTTTTAAATAAAAATTTAACAGGCATCGCCTACATGGTTATATTTGGATTACTAGCGTGTACATGCTCATTTTCCTATGAGAAGCACATGTGCACTCATTTGCCTAGGCATATCGCGTGCATGCTCATTTTCCTAAAAGGAGCGCATATGTGTTCATTTTCCTAAAAGGAGCGCGTATGCGTTCATTTTCCTAAAAGGAGCACGTATGCGTTCATTTTCTAGGCTCGGGAAGAACAAACCTAAGCGTGTACATGGGAATTTCAAATTTTAAAACCACATACACGCTTCTTGTTTTTCCATTTTTTTTTGGGGTGGTGTCCACTTTTCTAACCACCATCTTTGTGCACATACCCACAAAGGATGTCAAAAGAATCAAAGAATTCAAAATTTACCTAGAAACCTATAACCGATTATGTACAATCTGAAAAATGTCTTCCAAAACTAAGTTAAGACCTTGCAAAAACTTAGTACTATCAGAAATTGTGGTCTCGGTCTATTGGATCATCCTTTTCATATAATGCATTTGTTGCTCCAACGATCTATTGCCTTGAATAGATGCCTTAGATAGCTCATTTTAGTGTGTTAATAAGTTGTCCAATCTAGGACAAAGTTTGTTCTTCAACTCCTGAGTTTTCATTCTCAACCTTGCCTTCTCTCTTTCTAATTTCTCAATGTTCTCTTCATAGGTTGTCATTTCCTAATCCAAAATTGAAGTAAGTTCTGAAGAACCAATCATATTATCAGCTATATCATCAATTTCTTGCTGTGTTTTTTTAATTTCCTCTTCAATATCCTCTGTTAAATGGTGAGGCTTACATGCTTCCCTATACAACTCTTTGTATTCCAAAATGGTAGAATTTAGTGTCGGTAACAAAGAATCAATATGTCCAGTACATTCCTTAATTGTCCTGTCAAAGAGTTCATCTTTGTCTTTATTCACTCTTTTGTTAACAGTCTCTTCATTTATTTTATCCATAGTTTGAATGTTAGAAGCAATGAATTTGGACAATGTATCCAATTTACTGACAGGCCCAACAATGTGATCAACTTTACATGTCGGTGCAATCATTTGCAAAATTTGGTTAAGTATTATCAATGGCCTTAAATGCTAAGCCATTGCATTATGTGATTTTCTTTATTGAATATAAATGTACATTTGTAACATTTGTTGGTCTATCATCCATAGTGGAAGTGCTAGGTTTTGCAATTGTTTTCTTATCTTCTCCAGATGTCTGCACATTAACTTTAACCACTTCTGATATCTTGCTTCCCTCATTAACCTCTTCTGTATTCACTTTTTCTTCCTTATTGTCACTTTTGTTTTCAACCTTATTTTCATCCTTACTATCATCCTTACTATCTGCCTTGCTGACTGCTGGTTCAGATATACTCTATTCATGCCTTGTTCCAATTCCGGTTCCTGTTTCTGCTTCTACCAGTATTGCAATATTCTATTGAGAGTCAATTGTGTTGACCGGTGACTTAGAGATCTCAACATTTGTAGTTTCAGCTTTCTTTACCTCTACAGTTTCTTTATCCAACACAATATTAAAATCCTGAGTGTCCACATTCATGGTAAAAATAATATTTGACTCCGTATTAATGTCATCTTTTGTTACTTAATCTACCTTCTCTTCTTCAGGCTGACTATCCATTTGTGTCGGTGCCTTTGAGATTATTGGTGAGGTGTCTTGTGCTAGTGGAGGAAGGTTAGCCTTGACCATGATATCAGGTGCACTTCCAATTTTCCCTTTACCTTTATCAAATTTTTGATATACCTTAGAAAAAGACTTATCTACTTTTTGTATGTCCTTCTCTTCTTTCTTCTCTCTCTCAACAAAAAAATATATCCCACTTACCTATTGTTTCATCTGCTATTTATTTAACTCTGTCACTCATAAGACTAACTTGTCAGTGACCACTCACAAAAACTATTCTATTGGCTTTAGATATTAGATCATCAATTTATTGCTTGGAATTAACAGGATGCATAGCTAATTAACATAATCACAAAAAGGAGTCCCACTGACTACAATTGGATGGTTAAATCCAATGACAATGTACACCTCAAAATAGCATCTACAATGCTAGATTTAGTACCGGTTTAAGCTATGTCAGATACCTTTTCCATAAACCTTGCTTCGCTCTTCTCTACTCTTATTCGCTCATAAAATAATTACATCATAATGCATATACAATTATTCACTCTCATATACCACTTACATTCATTACCTAATTACCTTTTAAAATGACCTACAAGATCTCATATATATATGAGTCTTTACAATACATCATGTTAGCTATACAAATAATATTACAATACAAAAAAATATTATTTCCATGTCGGCTTAGAGTGCTTGTGTTATCTATTGTCGGTGTCGACTGGATGCCAGTGTGAATAAACTTGTAGTGACTGCTGGTGCCAATAAATGATGTCTGTTGTAGGTGTAACCTGTGGACCATGTTACCTATTGGTTGCCATCAACGACAACATCAACTATTCTCCTGTGAGTGTGTAATTCCAATAGTTATAGGAGATATGAGCAGCAAAAACCTGCATGGAATAAGATGAGAAGTGTACCGACACATGCAAGGAATCCATGGAGACTTAAAGCTAGCCACAATGGATTGATTAGAAATGGAAGTGCAAACTGGTATGATAGAAGGTTTACCAATAATGAGATTGGTATGGATGCAATCTACTACTACAACAATGTCTCCATTCATGTGGTAGAGTCTAGTAACCCAAGGACTAATCAACAGAAGAAAGTAAGACCTACTCCAAAGACTGCAAATGAGAAAAGGAAAGAAACAAAGTGGTATGGAAGAAGAGGCATGAAGACAAGAGCATTGACCAGCACTGTGAGTTCAATGCATAGGTGGTATCTTCTCATGATTAAGGAGATGTGGGACCTTAGGGGGAGTTACACATTGACCATATTATTCACTCGCTTACTGGAAGAATACAAATTGAAAAACAAAGTGTTGTCAGTATAGAGTGTAATGCCCCGCCAGGAAACCCCGAAGGGATAAGCCAAAATTACAAGAATAGAGTGCAATAATTTTTTTTTTTTTTTAAAGTTACAACACATAAGATGCAACAAGATAACAAAGATTCAGATTACAAAGCGGAAGACTTCAACTAACTCCTAAAGAGTTTCCCAACGAGATTACTTAAATTTTCACAATACACTTTACACACACAATTAATCCGAAAGCTGAATATCTTAATAACGAGATAATTCACAATCAGGATAATTTCTTTCAAAGGATGGAAATATAAATCACAAGCAAGATTCATCATTTAAGATCCATTCATAAACTTCATTCAATCTTTTCATTTAAAATTACAAACCATACATCTAACATTCTATTTCACTAGGATTTCATCATAACATAAGAGATCTTACCAAGCATATTAAATTTCCTTAGCAACAACTGAGAATAATTCATTACTCTAAGATACATTATTCCATATTCCAACTTATTGCATTAAAATGACGATTTCACACATGCATTACGATAAATCGCATCTCAACCAATTATGCATTCGATCCACATGGCATTCAAGATAGAACTGAATATAAACATTTAAAGTTAATTCCAATTATCCACTTAACCATTCAAACATAAGATAATCATACATAATAAAGCTGAATAAAGGAAACATAAGAGAATACACCACAAAACACCATAATGATCTCGGAGTTCACCCCTAAAGGGCTACATCTCCGGGTCTGCGCAACTGCAAGACCCCCTCGGATAAATAATAAGGTTAAGAGTACAAGAGGTTGCACTATACAATCCAGCCATCAAGGCGATACATAAGCAATATACAATGACCACAACGGTCAATAAATACATAAACGATCCTTACAAGGAACAGGATCCAGCTGAACATAATCAAACTAATGACATAAGAGTCCATGAGGACATCCATAAAACTGAGCCATCACCACCCAAGGTCTAACATGAAACCGACACTTACAAGGGCAGCGACAAAGGACGACTCACAAAGGTACTCAAACAGGACAAAACGACAACACACTAGCGGACGTAGGGACAAGTGTCATCTCACAACCTGGTATGGATACCATGGCAAGTCTTCATAGGTCCCGGCCCATACACTGGTAACCCTGGCAACCTAATCCGAACTTCCGGCCCATCCAAGCCTCATGTGGACCCACACATCCTCTCATGAAGACAAGGAAGGTAGTTTGCCATTTCAGGCCTTCCCACAGCATGTCGAATCTATGATAGCACTCGTCTCATGTGTGAGGCACAATTATCTTAATTAAAGATTATATTCTAATCTATTTAGGTTATCACTTATTAGACTCACTTCCGACGGGTTATCCAGCAGCCACTTTGGGCGCGGCCCCCAATCGAAAGCCACTTTCCCATATGACACTAGACTAACTCAGACGGACTCAAACCACGGAATACACATGGTAAGACGAACGGAGTTCAAGAAGGAGAACAATCATCTGGTCGAACATGACTCAACGGTAATCACTTACTGACGGTACTCTAACTAGAGACCTGACAACTAAGGTTAACCACGAATCATCATTCGACTCACTCAAAGAGGATATAACCAACTAAGTCAACATCACAATACCATAGTCAACTCAACATTCGAGGACTGAAACAGGAACACCAAATCATCCATACGACAGGGTCCTTCTAAACAAAGCAGAACATGCCATTTCATAATTAAAGGCGAATACAGAAATTAAACTCGCAATGCAATAATCAGAAAAGACAATATTTCCTCAATTTGATTTAATCATTACAGACGATCAAGTTTTCTACCTGATCTAAAAAAATATTACAGTTATCTATCTCACCAAGGGTTAAGATGTTCTTGGTTTTCTAACTCCTACGGTTCAAGCATCGAACAGGCAATTTAAGCCATGAAGAGTTTTAACCAATTCATATTAATCAAATTCAGACAACCATTAAGCAATTTAAACAAGGATACATTTAATCTCCAACAAACGACATTAACATACCGGTCTAAAATCGACCTCTACAATTCCATACTTTCAAACCCAGTTGCATAATACGGATCTCGGAATATAAAAATATAGAAAAAGAGTCTAAATGGAGATAATCCTTTCCAAGCATATCGTTTAATTTACATACCCAACGATAAGTATTTCACTACCATATGATTACTCAATTATCTGTTCTACGATAAAATTTAACGTTGATCAAACTCAACTAGAATTTGCAACTATTATACCACCTTAATCGAAATTAAGAATTAAATAAACTTAATCATAAAAAAAAATTTCCAACATATTGTAAGCTCTTTTTTTTTAAATGGGAAAAACATACATTAAAAGAGAAGAAAACCCATTTTATAATAATTAACACATGATAAGCATTTTTTTTTTATTGATAAAAAAAAAACACATTTAAAAAAAAAACTTTTTATTAACCAAGTTAAAACGAAACAAATGCATTGAAACAAGATAGCGAGGCGAGGGTTAGGGCCGTGCCCTAACCCTAATGCGGGGTAACTCGCAGGCGGCGGCGCCGCTGCGGTGCCCGCAGGCCCGCGGCGCCCTGCGGCCACCGCAGCGTCGCGGCCGTAGTCTCCCAACGCAGGTATCCGCGGGGTAAGAACAGGGGGAAACAGGGGGAAGCGCGGGGTGGGGAGAGGGGAGGAGCGGGTGGAGCTCCGCTCCCCGCCCTCCACTCCAAACCCACGGCTCGCCAAGAATAAACAACACGCCCAACCAACAAAAAAAAACGTTTTAAGTTTAATTCGAACACAGTTCGGAAAACCAACTCACACACCCAGTATGAAATTTAATAACAAAAAAAAAACAAATTTGATTCAAACGCCCAGTTCGATAATATAACATATTTTCTTTATTTCTTTGAAAACACAGTTCATAATAAAAATCAATGCTTCCATTTTCCTTAAGAAAAAAAAAAAAAACATAGTTCGAACTAATAACACAAACGCCCATTAAAGAGCTTGCAAATGGATTCAATTTCAACATGGTTTCGGTTTGAATGACTGGTTTAGATATCACATCATCTTGATGGCATCCTCATTCTATACAAACATCCGAGGGTTTCAAACACCCAAACCAGAATGGAAGGATACACACCCAAATTAAAATCTCCAGCCAAATCAAGTGGACAATCTAATTAATTTTCAATAACCAGTTCAGAATCCTACCTCAAATTGCAATCCTGGTATGGCTGAGGGAGAGCCCAGTCCTGCCAGATCAAAACCAACCCCCCTTCCTCTCCAAAAAACCTCCAATTTTGTCCAAAAAATTTCTCCAACCAAAATCCTCTTCAAAATGTCCATCCTCCCAATTTTCCCAAATTTGGGTAATATGGAAGAGTTGACCTCCAAAAATTCCATTTTTTTGAAATAAAAAACTTTTATTTACAAATAATACTCTAAATTTAATCCTTTTCAACAATATCAACAATATAGCTTGCTATTTCAATTAAAAATTCGATTTCCTCATTTAACAAATTTAACCTTTCTAAAATAATAATCCAACAGTTTTCAATTAAATTCTATTGCGATAACATACAAAACTTCCTTTTTCAACAGCATAAATAAAATGCATTTAATAATCGAAATCAGTCATTTAATTCAAATTTACTTCCAATTTACAATGAGCAATTCATTAACAACGAAAAACGCATAACGAATTCTCAATCAATTTAATCCATTAATCTTCACTGCTCAAACGCATAAATACTCAAAATAATGCTAAGGACTAATTAATCAATTTACCAAACACACCAGGCACGCAAACCGAGGAAGACAACCAAACGGACGACTCGCAAACCCAAACAAGAAGGGATTCCCGACGACGACTGGCGATGCTCACTAGAGCACGACTAAGGTCGACTAAGGTCTTACGACCACCTAATCCGACTCTAGGGACTAAAAGGGTATGCTCAAACCTGCAAAACCAGGTGACGACGAACCTCGCACTCATGCGACTTCGTACCTGAAATCTCCTGCAACCAACGATCATACATGCATACATATATAATAACTTAATGAATGCGTTAGCTCGATGAATACCATGAAATAAAAACACTAAACAACTAGCATAAACTAGTGAGAAAACCACATCAATAGCTATGCGTAAAATCAACATCTGATTATAATCATAATATCATGATAAACTAATCAAGATTAAACCAAGGTTAGAGATCGATTACGGTAGGGGTACTACATTCTCCCCCCCTAGGTTCCGACTTACTCCTGGAAGTCGTAAGGCTAGATGGAGAACATGTCGTACGCATTAGCCCTGAAACTCATTCAACAAAGATCAAATTGCACATAGAAATCTTTCCATAAATAAATGAAATATTATTGCTAAATCTTTTACAAATGCCATAATCCATTGGCGAGATGCAACTAAAACCATACATTCCATAAAATATTCTAGGAATTATCCACCATCATAGCAGAAAACAAAAATTTTCTTCCTTTCATTGCACCAAATTAAAACATTACAAGGAGGTAACCAACAATTACCATAATCATCGATCGAAAATGACAGAAAAACATGCCATAATGATCAATTTCCTTTACCAATCCATCTTTATCATAAAATTTAATAACATAGAACTAGCTCAAAATATCAATTTCTATAACCAAATCAACTTTCATGAAATAAGAGCAACATAAATAACTCAATGGTTACACTTGCCAGGCATAAGAAAACCTTTCCAAAGACTATGTCCCATAACATAGCGACAAGCTAACACAATTTACTCCATGATACAAATAATAACCATCCACATGACTGGAATGCATAACAGAAAAGGCCACATGTGAGCACGTCTAATGCTCGGTCAATGATAACATGCACGATCAGCATCTCTATGCCTGATCTCATAACAACAATAAGATCATAAATATCCAATATCTCACTCAAAGGCTTGATGGTGCTAGGCACACCATAGCGGTGCTACCTTCCATACAAGACCTTTGTGAATATCCCTTGTTGTGCAAGGTGGTTAGCCTCCAAGAGATAGTCACCACACATAGGTAGGTAGTGGATACTAGCTGCATCACAGCCTCACATACCCCCATCCTCACGGTTCCCTACAACAACTTCCTCGCACACACTCTACCAATTCCGTATCATACGTCCTTGGAGAGGAATTTCACATTTCGACACAAGACCAGCATCCGAAAACAATAAGGATAAACCAGGTTAGCCACCAAAGTACAGATGAATAAAGATAATAAATCCTCAATTCCAACAGTAAGGTAAGAAAATAATCCGGAATTTCAACACCAAATCAAAGTGCAAAAGATCACAAGATCGTGGCTAAACCTTCAAAGTCAAAGTAAAATAAATTGCTGATCCCCAAAGAAATATAAAGAATATCACAACTGCACGTAACATCACTGTGTGACTAGCATCTAGCCACCAACGAGGAAGGAAGGAACAACTGACTAGCTATTGCAGTAGCTCATCATGTGGTGCGACATAGTCACACTATCCACATGGCATGGCGGTGTGCACCTCGACATCACCCCGCATCACGTCGTCATGTGGCATGGCAATACCCCAAGTGGAGAAAACACACAATGGACGTATCCCGCATGGTAGTGCACCTCGCGGAAAAAGCACGCGCAAGCCACATCCCGCATAGCGACGTATCTAGAAGGATACTCGCCGTAAGTCAGAGGTATACATGACTATGGTCTACCCACAAGTCTACCAACACAGGCCAGTTGGCAACTTATGTAAGAATAATAGCACGCCTCTCAAGAAGACAAGGCAACAGATACTCCAATAGAATCCAACAATATGCACAAAAACTACCATCTATATGCTCAGATAAGGAAGAGAATAGGCTGACACACATAAACCTATAAATAGATTCATCAAAGGGAAAGTATTGAGTACACCTTGATACAGTTTAGAAGTACAACTATATCATTCCTCGAAGTAGAGAAGCTAAAGTCGCTTCGCGCCGACATTACTCGTACGCCAATCCATACTATTCAAGAAATGGTCGCTTCGAATACTACCCCTTAACATACCGAGTTACCCACAACCCGAGGCTTGGTACTCAGTAGGGAAACAAATAAGCAACATCACATAGATAGTATGGTTTCCCATACTCATAAGCAACATATCCTCCATGGTTGATTACTTCACCAATCCATGGGCACATATAATAAGCACTGGTTTCTTACAATACACACAAATACACCAGCACTGGTTAGTCACATTTACGGGGAGTACTTTTCAGTACGCTACATCTAAACAAGGAAGATTGCAATTATGCTTTCTATATAATTAACCAAATCAAGTTTACTCTAGATTCAAGTACTGAAATTATTAACAATTCACAATTTTATAAGGAAATAACATCATTCCTATATCTTTATCACATTTCACCAAGCATCCGTAACTAAATTACTAGCTAAGCAATTCATTTCTAAAGCTTAAGACTTTCATCTATCACTATGAAGCCAAAAAGCAACATACAATTTCACCTGTTTTATAAACATTCTATTTAAATCAATGCACTCTTTATTATCATTTCTAAAAATCTCATGATTAGGCAAAGAGAAGGGAAAGAGAGTTTGATAACCAAACTATTTCCTACAAAGAAACGCAAGATCAAACAAGATCACGCTACATAATATATTTTCTCACTATAAGCCTATCATTTAAATTACACGGTTTCTATTTCGCTTCCATTTAGAAGGATGACAATCAGTCTCACAAAACATTTCCAATATTTATGGTTGCAACAGGAGGTTCTAGTTTTTTTTTCCAAACAAGAAGAGATCAATAAAGGCAATCTTTTCGATAATGCAAGACCTCTTAAGAACGCTCACTAATAATAATACAATTCCGACACATGTCATAATTTGCAACCTACTAGAGAAGATCACATTACGATCAAAATAAGCAAGGAGCTATTAACCCAATTAAAACATATTAATGCATGCACACCAAACAAGCTTTTCCATTCGCACTTTTTAAACACATTAAGGTAATTACATATACCCCAAAAGCGAGTTCAATGGAGCATTTGCTAAAATAGTCTTCAATCAAACTGGTCTAATGAGACAAATAAGACAATCTTTCGGAAAACACATAAAACAATCTTTTAGAGAACACATTAATACTCTCTCGAAGCTACAATAACATGCTCCTTTTAACACTTCTTCTAGAAACCAAGCAGTTTCACATAATTCATCTATTCGCATAGCAATGCACCTTACTAAGGTAGAATTTAATCATGCTACTCCTACAACATACACATGGAGAATTCTTTAAACATACACATGCAGTTTTCTCCCATTAACCAAAATAAATTTTAAACCCATAGCCCTTTAATAATCTAAAAACATAAACGTCATAAGGCTCGCACAAGGGTTCAAGAAGTCACAACCTTTTCTCTTTCGCAATCAAGAAAACTCGAATCAAAGATAATTACACATATCTTAATCATTTAATTTCCAGAAAGAAAGAGAGGAATGGTGATGATCATTTAATTTTCTACAAATTAAGCATTCAATAATTGCCATACAAGTCCCTCAAGTGGACAACATTAAGCTAGATCATAATCTTAAACAAACATAATTCGCACTTTCAGATTCAAGACAAGCACGGACCAATCCAAATGGATTAGTCTAAAGAGTACAACACTCAATAAGGAAAAGTACACAATGCACAAATAGGCACTCAAACACCAACATCAAGAAGGCGAAAACAAGGTGTGAACATACATGTTACACACTAGCTAAGGTCTGCTCAATCACTCACATGCAAAAGGAGGACAAGCATACACATAAGGTCGATACACCTCACACAAATAGAGGGCACACGCGACACCAGAGATCCCAATGTTTGCAACATGGGCTCTGATACCGAGGAAGAAAATGAGATGGTGAGTGTGTGTAGTGGCTGCCCTGGCTACACACCTACAGATGAAAGACGGATCACTACTACATGTGTTAATGGTTAGCAAATATAGAATTGGGATCAGATGCAAATTGACATAAGAAGATAGGAGTTACAGGAAGGTGCTTTGGTAGAGATGATGGATCGGTGCAGGAAACCAGTATGTGCAGTAGGTTACCAGTATGTATACTAACCAGTATTGTAGGTTATGCAAATGCGGTTCTCGATCATTGCATTAACTCTAGTAGCATGGATTGAGGTGTTTATGTCTCAGGTGGTATTGGAGAAGACCTAAATGATGTATACTAACCCACTAGTTGATCTTGTATGTGTGCATTCTATGTGGGCTAACCGGTTTTGATTTATGGCATGATAGTAATATTCTATGGCATTGTGTACACCTAGGATCATATCATATACTGTGATTATTACAATGGAGCTAATAGAGCATCCATGTGATCACATATGCTAAGCTCAACCGGTACAAGGGGTAGATTGGAGCTCCTAATTAGAACTTGATAGACATTGGGAACTTGAGATGTATGACTTAGGGGGAGTTGATAGCCATGCTTTTTTGAGTGTTATCAAACTTCCTGACAAAGAGGGTGTGCAAGTGTCTATGGCTATACCAGTACGTTTGTGTTTTTGGAGGTATCCGGGACTGTGAGATATTTCAATGCCTATTCAATTGAGTTCACAATTGGATCACCATGAGTGTTTTCTTGCTAAGAGAGAAAGTCACCTGCACAAGAAAACATGCATTTGTTATCGGAAGAGATACAATTAGTATTAGTGTTAGCCTCAACACTTGATATCAACATTTTAGGCTGAAAATGGCTTCTGCATATCAAGGGGAGATGATGTTGTTTGACCGACAAGTATGGTGTATTCATTGACACATGGGTCTTCAATTGATTTCAATATTGTATATGCATATGTCTCTGGTCTGCATATACACTTGGTTGCTGGGAAATTGGTGTCCGATGGTGGTTGTGCATCTCAAGTGTTGTGACTTGATAATATGTAACAAATGATGGTTGAAGGAGGAGAAGCATCTGATAAAGAAAAAGGGGCTAGACCAATCTGTCAATACTGGGTAGACACAAGGAGGAGTGAAGCCTTGATAGTTCCCTTTGCCATTTTTGTCAAAGGGGGAGAGAGATTTTGTAGTATGTAGCATACTACATGTGTGAGAATCCATGAATGACATAAAGGGAGAGAGACAATATATAGTATGTCGGATACTACATGTGTTGACATCAATGCCAAAGGGGGAGATTGTTGGCATTGTATTGTCATTGATGTCAACCGGTATAGGATGACTACCGACATAAGAGATGTATGTGCAACACTATCATTGTTTCATACAGGATGTGATGTCTTTGATATCACCTGGTGTTACATGCCACTGGTAAGGAAGAGAACAGTACAATGACCAGTAGAGTCACAGGTATACAAGTTAGTGTTTGACTTGTGTGGAAGAGATGGATAGGAGACCGGTATGATATAACAATAGGTAAATGATGACATCCGTAACATGATAAGATGCTTGGAGGTTGATTGTGATGAAGAGGTGGAATGCTACCAAGAATCACATCAACACCGGAGGTGAAGTATGTGGAGGCCATTGGTATGTTGTTGGATGTGTGGATGTGAAACAACAAGACTCCCACCGATTAAAGATATAGTCATCAAATCAAGAAGATATCACCGAAAGAAGAGAAGGCTGACAGAGAGTGTTCTCAATAGGATTATATGTGGCTATTTGAAGAGATGCATCTGCTCAAACAAGGAACTCATATTAATGAAATACCAAAATCAGAAGAGCACAATATGATGACAACTGATTCTCTCTAGTAAATTGTCAACAGGAGACAAGGATCTACTTCTATCGGTAAGTGATAATATATTTCTTATCCCACATCATACATAATATACTTCATGACTCCTTGGGATAAGATAGTCAGAGTAGGAAAAGGCAAGTGATTGGATGGATAGACCGGTTGACTAATGTCAAAGATGAGCAAGCCTCCAAAGTGTGAGAAAATAGATAAACATTGGATTACCATGTGATTTCAAGAAGTGCCACTGGGATAAAGAAAAAAAATTAAATAAGTGATAGGTTTGTCACTTTGACAAACTGGTTGAGATGGTGTTCAAGCTGATAAATATAGAGGCAATGTTAACCAACTGTAGGCAGAGGATATTGTCGGATTAAAGATGGAGTTTGCTAAATGTTGATGACATGGTGTCATCAAGGTGGTTACTAGTAAGTGTGTCCATCGGTAAGGCCGACAAGGTGTAGATGTGGTAGGCTCCCATCTGATGAAGATGAGGATGTGATGGATTGATATGTTCAGTGATTGGTTAAGGTGTTCCACTGGTAGAGTAGCAAAGTGTAGACATGATGGTTAATCGGAAAAGTGAGAGACACCAGCAGGACTAGAGAACCGATAGAAAAGAAGGATCGGTTGTGTGTTGATTGTCAGTGACCAAGTCCAACGGACACAGAGGTCTTTTCTGTGATGGATATTGACATAGATGACACATGGTGTTGAGGTGGTATGCATGCACAAGTCGACATGTGTAGTTTGGTGATGTGCCTCCTGGTGAGATAGATAGTGGTAGGTCGACATTAATGTCAACTATGTATTTCACAGATCACTTGCAAAGGGTTCATGGCTAAGAGTAAATTGAAGGAGAAGTTGGTGAGTTGATGAAGGAAGGTCAATCCGATCTTTGTGCCTTATTGTCAAAGGAAATAACTTAGACATTTATGGTGTTTGATAGATACAGGTCAATATACAAGGCAATGGTTACTAAAAACAGAAGGCATGTTCTAGCAGGCATGACAATGGATGGTTTGATTGGTGTGTTGTTGTTCATCAATCAAGGAGATTAGATCGAATGAGATCTCATTAGTTTCTATGTGCCTCATGATCACTGGAAGAAACCCTAAGGCGCCAAGTTTGAATGTTGCTTTTGGCGGGAAAGTCTGATCATAAATATGCAGACTGAAGATAGAATTTGATGATGCCTCAGAGAGAGATTTTTCCAAGTAATACCAAAGGCCAAATAGAGAAGTAGATGAAGAGTGATATCTGCAGAGCATCATAGAGATTGAGTAGAAGGGAGAAAATCGGTAATAGGTTTTAGCAGAGGTTTAATTGGTAAGGTTAAAGAAACTAGCAAGCTGAAAGAGAGCATCAGTGAAGCCAACCGGTAATGCTAGAACTAGCTGGAAGATAATAAAGAGTATTGAAGTATAGAGCAAGTGAAGAGGAGATCCAATAGAGAAGAAGAAAAGGAAAGGTAATCAGTAGAATTGAGCTGGTAAGGCAACAACAAAAGAGTGTATCACAGAGAAGAAGATAATGATCTGGCAGAGAGATGAAGAGAGGCAGAGTGACAGGAAGAGTAGAGAACCAGTAAGGAAAAGAAGGGTTGATACCAATAGAGAGATTATATGCCATGGTTGCAAGACTCACTTGTAATCAGGGTTACAACTTATGTATTGATTTGTTATCTTTGTAGAACATTGAGTTGGAGCTCGGTGTAGGGGTTGTAGCTCCTTGGGTTGGTGCCCTAAACATTGTAATTAGAGTTTCATTGTGAGGCTGGATTGGAGCAGTAGACTCTAGCAACATTTCTCATCGAGGTTTTTCCCATATTAAGTTTTCCTCATATATGTTGGTGTTATGTGATGTCCCTTTCATGTGTGAATGCATTTCAAATAATATCCAGTCTAACCATTAAGTCTTCCTTCTATTAGATCTGATAAATGGTATACTCATATAGGATAGTTAAAGGGAAAAGTTTGAGAACCATTGATTCACCCCCCTCTCAGTGGCACATTGTGTCTAACACAAGTATAGTCTTGCAACACAAGATAAAAAATAAAAGAAGAAAGATCAAGCATGCAAACAATATGCACATGACCAACTGACATCTCTTGCCAAGAGAAGGACATGGATTCAAATAAACTGTTGGACTAGGGAAGGATGCATCTCGATGAATAGGTGATGGATTTTGCAAAAGGAAAGATGGTGTGCGAGGTCTATAGATGAGAGGATTGTCTCTTGGATTTGATTAGCACAACATGGATGGGTGTTAGGATTAGGCACAAGTCAGTGTAAGCTCGGGTAGATGGGAAAAGCTTAGTTTGATGGATTGGATAGGATGGAAGAAGGATAAATGATTAAATAGGTTGAAAAGGGGGATGGATGATTGAGTAGGACTGGATTGGGGATGGGATTAATGATTTAATTAGAAGAGATAGAGAATATGATTGGATGAGATGAGATTGAATGAAGAATATGATTGGAACCAATGACAAGGGAGAACCAAGTATTGGTAAAAGGATGGATGAATGGAAGGGGATATTTTTTGGATAGGAGATAGATGAATTGAGTGGATGGATATGGAGAAATAAAGAGATGGAGGGTAAGATGATGGAGACCCAAGGACTATGTTGCAAAGGAGTGCAATGCCCCACACTACAAATAGTGAAATTAAGGATGTAAGCATGGTGGATAAATATGTATGGGATGAAAGGTTAATGTGTAATGGATATGGATGGATATAGGTTTTAAGGCTTGTGTGTTCCAAAGAATACATATATATTATTTTATCTTTATATTGATCAAGATAAAACGTAGGGATGGATGATGGATTTGGATAGGAGGACGGATATGAGATGCGGGATATGGATAGGATAGTCAAGATCAAAATAGGAAACAAGGATGGACTTATATAGGATGCAGATAGAAGATAAGGAATGTGGATTGTAGGATTTCATGGATGAAGCTTGCCCCCAATTGTAGGGTGCAAGAAGGGGGATTACACATGACACTTGTTTTCCAAGTTTTCATCATGGTACTTACCCAAGGTGCCACAAGAAGTGGTTTTCACCATTGGATGAAATGATTTTTCTTTACTTTTTCCGATTTTTTTTTTTTTCTTGAATTTTTCTTTATTTTTTGTTTTTTTTGAATTTTTGGAATAGTCTAGAAGGATAAGGATGAGGATGAATGGATATGGAAGATAGTGGATGCTTGAAGGAGTAAAGGAAGACTCAAGCATCTAGTTCCATGGATGGTATCCCTTAGTATTTCTTTGAACTGGACGTATGCTCATAGAAGTTGGTAAAAATAAATGGGGATATGAAATGAATAGGGGATGGAAGATAAGGATTTGCAAAGGATTGGACTAATAGAATGGGATTATAAAAAATGGATGGTGGATAATGGATTGGGTTTTGAAAAATTTGTGGAAGATAAACATTGGCACACACCTTGAAGGGTGGTGGAGTAGTGGAGGATAGGATTTTTTATTAGATGGAGGATAAAGTGTAGATTTTGGGACATGAAGACCCAAAATAGAAGAAGGGGATGATGGAGTTGGGATGGTGGATTTTGGGACATAAGGACCCAAAAGGGATTTTGAAGATGGAATATTGGAGGACTTATGAATGGATGGAGCTTTTGGATTAGCAAGTTTGGATGCCAATTTTGATTTTACTTTGAGATGCATTGCTTCTTGGAGTAGTTTGGGAATCTACATACTTTTTTATTTTTTCTTTTGGGGCCTTTGTGGGTTTTTTTATTTTTCTTTGTTTTGGATAATATTTCTCTTTTGAGCATGTTGTTTTGAGGGGGAATGTTGATCCTTTGATTTTTGTAGATTTTGAGCTTTATGCTTTTTAGATTGGGCATCCAAATTGCTTCCAATAGCAATGGGATGGGTGCATGAGGATGAGGGGTTGATGGATTTTATGGATGGGATGGAGGAGGGATAATTTTGGAAGGGATTCAATGATCAGCGCCTTTATTGATCTTGCTTAAGGATTATTTGAGGTGATGGAGTGGTGGATGGAGGGATGCAAGGACCCAAAATGGATGGAAGGAATGGAGGATTTAGCTTTGGAATATAGGGTCCCAAAATGGACGTGGAAGATAAGGGATGGTGGGATTTTGATTTAAATGAAGGACTTTTGGATTTAGGAGGAATAGGAGATGTACCAAGATCTTGAGTGTTAGCTAGAGGACCCTTATTATTTTGGAAACAAGATGCGATTCCATTTTGAGGGGGATGGGATGTGGAAGGAGGATTATAATATTTAGATGGATTAGGATCATGACATGAAGATGAAGGGATACTTTAATCTTGACTAGGAAGGGTATCATGAGATGGAGTGGGATGGGTGATCAGATCATGATATGGAAGAGGATCATGTGATGGTGGGAGAGGATTGGATATAGCGATCATATGGTCATGAGAGGAAGTGGAAGGGGTGAGATCATCAGATGGAGTGAAGTGTAAACATGGATTTTGAGATGGAGAGGTATCATGAGATGGATGAATTATTTGTTCTTGAAGTGAAGAGAAATTTATGCTAGTATGCGTTAGGACAAGTTGTCAGCATGTTTGGAGTTGTGGGGATTATGTGATGGAGGAGGATATGTAACCCTCGATGTGAGTACATGGAGGAATGGGGGTATCATAAAGTGTGGGGGATTGGGATTTGTCTTGATTTATAGGTGTATATGGTGAAAATGGATAAAACAATGTTAAAAGACTAAATGAATTCAACCACAAAACCATAGCCTAACAACAACAAAGATCCACCATAACATATGAGGATTACCTAAGACAATGCAAATCAAATGAAATCACAAAGATTATACCATCACATGTCCAATAGGGTTTGGATCTCCATTCTTCCTATCTCCATTGATCTTGCTTGATATATTTGCTCTCAGATTTTATGTGCACAAGAGCTCATCAAAGAATGGAATGTGGTTGCAAGTAAGATCGCCTATGTTCAAAAGCGTAGTGTAGTCAAGTAGTCAACGGGGCGAGTGGGGGGGTTTGATAATGAAGGAAGCATCTCCTTATATAGAAGACACTATATGAAATGGAGGGATAAGATTGAGAGGTGTAAAAGGAGGTCGGCTATGATTAGAGGGTAGGTAAAAGAAATAATAAAATAATGAAAGGGGTAGGTAGTGTATGAATTAAGAGATGAATGACATGTTTCATGGGTACAAAAGTTTAATGAATTAATTAAATAAATAAAGATTTATTTAATTAATAGAAGAAGTGGGATAATTAAATAAATAAGATATTTATTTAATTTAGAAAAAGGAAAATTTAAATAAATAAATGTATTTATCTAAATGAGAAATAAGGCTAGAAGAGGATAAATGAATTAATTAAATAAATAAGGATTTATTTAATTAATAGATGAATTATGCTAAAGTAATTAAATAAATAAAGATATTTATTTAATTAGATTGAACAATTTTAGGTGTCTACATTTTGCCCCTCTTTGAGACAATGCGGCTTGTCGCGTTGTTTCAAAGAAGATAAGATGAACTGATATAGAGTTGCCCCAAGATGGGAATGATATGCCCCCTTGAGAGATTGGATGAATATGTCTAGAAAGATCGCAGACAATCTCTCGATAAGAAAGACGGGATAGAATGGACTGACCGGATAAAGTGACAAAGTCACGGGATAATGAAGACTAACTTGGGAAACGAGGGCTAGGGTAGTCTATAAGATAGGCCACGAGGGGAAAACATCCTCATTGTCATCCACACATCCAAGAGATTAGAGTGCAGAGCGAGATAGAGCAGCAGCAGTCAGCAGCGATGGCAATGGCTCACAGATTCGATCACGTTTGCCGATTTCAGAGGCCAGCAGAGGCAGGAGAGCCAGTAAGTACCACAAAACCTCCTTGTACTTTGATGCATTTATTGTTGTCATTAATGCATGCTAGGTAGAGTAATAAATGTGCTTCGAATAGGGTCCAAAAAAATGTCAAAAATGTGTAGGCACATCTGCGTTGGTGCCAGGCGCATTTATGCGGTCTAAAAGAGTGTTTATGTCAGGAAAGCACTTTTGTGTCCAAAAATGTGAATTTGTGTCTTCTAGGTCAAATCGGCAGTTCTATGATGAACATACGCTGTCGATTGGATAAGCTGCTGAGAGGATACACTCAAGCAAGTCCTCTAGGGAAGACTAGGATAACAAATAGGGCTAGGATTGACAATTTTGTGATAGAACATACGTTGCCAATTAGGAAACTTCTCAAGAGGATTCACTCAAGCAGAGGCCCTAGGATAGGATAGATCAAGGCACTTTGTGATGAATAGTGAGTACCAAGATATAGTACTTTGTGATGAACAGGGAGTACTAAAATATGAGCAGCACTTTGTGATGAACAGGGAGTGCTAATATGAGCAGCACTTTGTGATGAATAGGGAGTACCACTAGGATAGAAGCAACACTTTGTGATGAACAGTGAGTGTCACTAGGACTGAGATGATTGATTTGTGTGACTGCAGGAGTATTTGCCTATGCTGGAGTCATGGGAGAGATTCCCATCGACTCAGAGGTTGTGACCTGAGTTGACAGCCGAGGACCGAGCTACGATTGAGGCTATGGGATTGAGACATATTCTGTATGTGCCTGAGTTTCGGGTGAACATGGGATTGCTGACTGCACTGGCGGAGAGGTGGCACTCTGAGACTTGCACTTTTCATTTGCCGATGGGGGAGATGACATTCACCCTAGAGGATGTATACAGGATTCTGTAGATACCGATCGATGGGGAGCTAATTCTATATGATCAAGATGGAGATAGGGATGCCCTTAGATGAGTGTTCTAGGATCCGGGACTGGAGATGAGGGTGGGACATGTGGCATGGGATACCATGAAATGGATAGGATTAGCACTACCAATAGTGTTGGCAGGAGTTATCAGTGGGTTCCTCTATCCGGATAGGGCGACACAAGGGGTGGTTTCAGAGGACACAAGGGCTAGGAGAGATGATCTTGGGGTAGGTCCTTCTAGGGCTCAGACTCTGTTGAGGCCAGTCGGCTCTAAGGGAGGGAATTCATCATAGCCATAGATGGCTCCCTATGTATCAGTATTGTACCATTTTTGTATGATGATGTAGACACCTGCAGGTGATTGTAGCCATATGATTTTGACATCATTGTATCATGACACTTATGATTTTGAGATATATATAAGATGATTCTTTGCGGCAACTATATGCATGTGTACCTATGTGATGAGATTTTCTTATGTGATGCTTATGTTATGGATGCAAATATGTATATAATGCATGCAATATATTTTTTTTGTTCTTTTATGTTCTATATGTGTATGCATGATGCAAATGTGAATGTATGTAATGCAGATGAATATGATAATGCAAATGTAAATTGTGCTAACAGGTGTTGTGTGTAGGATGTGATGCAGTTGTGATATCTATATGTATGTATGAAATGCTTATATGTGGTAATGTAGGTGCAACTACATGAAATGCAAATGTTTTTGGTGTGTCATTATACTCAGTCATGTGATAGCAGGGTACACGGACTCAGGAAGGATGATGGAAGTCAGTCAAGAAAGGGGGATGAAAGACAGAAGATATGAAAGTGAAAGAGCTTCTTGTGCATTATCATCATTGAGCTTTATTATGGCAAGTAGGTTATGACAATCGAGGCATATGTTTGACCCAGAAAGTCATTGTACCTATTTGCATGGAGATAAGACAGTCACAAACAAGGAATGCCCCAATTCATACTAGACTCACAGTATCCTCATATCCTTGGACAAGTCATAGCATTACTAAAAGACAATCCACAGACAACAAATACAAATAGGTGACAATACTCCATCCTCTCCTTTCTAGTCAAAGACATCCTGGAGATAGAATCTCTAGTCAGAGACATCCTGGAAAAGCTAAAAGACATGTCACCAAAAGATAAAATCAAAAGAAAACCAAGACTTGACACCAACATCCACCGTAGTCCTCAAATTTAGTGTCTCTTGTCACTTGTATAAGTCTTATTTGATTGTGGTCACAATGTTTACTTTCACAGAAAGGATAGATAGCACTGAACCATATGTCGTCTAAGTTTGTTGAAAGATTTGATTTGTTGAAGCCCATTGTTACTGCTGTGTCTCATCTGAAATTGACTGAATCCATGAAAATGATACTTTATTGTGGAAAAGATGAAACTTTATTGCGGATCTGTGATGCAAATGTTGCTTTATTGCAAATTGTGTGCGGATAGACTGAAGGAAGCTGGAAGAAACTGTACTCCTTGAAACATGTGATGTTCTCAGTTCCACACCCATCACTAGACGTAGGATCTGCCTTAGCCACAGATAGGATCTAATTTATTATGGATCAAAAGGGAGGTGAAAAGGGAGGTTTATTATGAATGGCTAACCCATCTTGGGTAGATCAATAACAAGCCATGATGGGAATGGGTAAGTTTATTATGAACGAATAGGTTGTGAGTGTGTGCAAAGTGAAAGGATGAAAGTGAATGCTTAAGGAGGGAGGAGCAATGTCTCTACAAATGGCACTGGTGACCCAATTTTCACCATGGTACTTGCCCAAGGTGCCACTGAAGTGGTTTTCACCGTTGGACGAAATTATTTCTCTTTACTTTTTTCGATTTTTTCAATGTTTTTTGTGTCACAAGGCGCCTGTTTGCCAGGTTTTCACCAAGTAACGATTCTTTTTTGTTTTATAATTTTTTTTGTATTTTTGAATTTTTTGATTTTTTTTGTATTTTTGAAATTTTTGATTTTTTTTATATTTTTGAAATTTTTTATTTTTTTGTATTTTTGAAATTTTTTATTTTTTTGTATTTTTGAAATTTTTGGTTTTTTTGTATTTTTTTGAATTAGGATATTCGAAAGAGCTATGTGTAGAACCTGTGAAGGTGCATGTTGTTGATAGGATCCTCCAAAGGTTCACCTTCTATAGTTGAGAGCTGATATGCCCTAGATCCATATGCTGTTGTAATGATGTAAAGACCAAGCCAATTTGGTTCGAAGTTGCCCTTCTTCTCTCTATCTTGCTAATTTTTAGGATTTTCCTTGAAAACCAAATCACCTACCTCAAATGTGCCAGGCTTGACTTTATGATTGTAGCTACATTGTTCCTTGACTGAATGATGTGTAGCTTGAGTGATTGTCTTTCTTGATAAAGGAACTGAGATAAAATTACTAGTGTGTGGACTACACAGGCCCATATGCGTGTCACCTAAAGAAGTTTGGGCACTCCTGATAACAAAGTCCTTTGAGTAAGCTCCATTAAAGGTCCATGATGTATCACCAGAAGGGAAAGGATGTACGGAACAAGTGGATGAGTGATAAAGGCTTATGATTGGGAAAAGAAGTGAAAGTAGGATAGCATGATGGAGACTTAGGATCAACAAGTATTCTTTTTGACTTAAAATTTTAGAACTTTTGCCCCCAGTTATTTTGATATTAGGGGAGATCAACCCTTGTTCTTTTTCTTTCATAGGATTTTTATCCTTGACTTTGATTTTTTCAGAGTCCAATAGCTTTTGATTTTGATTTGGACTGGAGGATTTTTCTTTATTTTTGACTTTTAAATTTTTTTGTTCATAGCTTGATTTTTGATCTCCAATGAGTAAGGGATTTTGTAATTCTTGTTGATCCAAGTATGGGAGAGGAGTGGAAATGGAATGAGTGGATGAAATGGAAAAGCTATGTGAGTTATCAAGAGGGATGGCAATATGCTAAATAGATTCTTTGTTGGAACCACTCTTAGGATTATTGATATCAAGAGATGCTTGCACCACCAGAGGAGATTTGCATTCAGACTTAGTATCCACAACACTAGATGGTTCACACCCAATTCCTTGCAAATTGTTTATAGATTGTTCCTATCGACTGAATGTCCTAGGAGATAGTGGGAGTTGGTCAACATGGAAGATATACTCACCACATCCCATGTCTTTAAACTTGAACTTTTCTTTGATCTCTATTTGTTTGGATGTAGAAGCTTTCAAGGATTCTGGATCCACATATGCTGAAGATGGAACAACTTCTTGATTTATTGGGATTGTTATTTCTGATCTATGGCGCAAATTGTTGCAATATATGAATGGATTTGGATCACCTTTTATGGTCACTTCAACTCCATTTTGTGGAAACTTGATACATCGATGATATGTAGATGGTACTGCGCTCATCTCATGAATCCATGGACGTCCCAAAAGTATGTTGCATGTGAGATCTAAATCAAGGACTTGACAAACCACATCCTTTGTAACTGGACCAACTCTGAGAGGTAAGGTGATTATGCCCTTGGATGAATGTTCTTCATCATCATATGCCTTGATGGTAATTTTGCTTGTAGAATTCATAGCTTTATCAGAATATCCCAATTGTTTAATAGTGCTCAATGTAAAAATGTTTAGACCTGCTCCTCCATCTATCAAAACTCATTTTATTCGATGTTTGTGTATGAAGGCTTCAATGTGTAAAGGTGCATTATGTGGCTGACTTATGGAGGCGTCATCGGCTTCTGTGAATGTAAGAGAGTGTGGTATGGAAAGGTATCCCACCATGGCTTGAAACTAGTCCATGCTCAGATCAGTAGGGACAACAGTGTCTCTCAAGATTTTGTCAAGAATAGCTTTATGTGTGGGGGATATGCGTAAGAGCTCAAGGATGGAGATAAGCGTAGGTGTCTTCCCTAGTTGTTCTACAAGATCATACTCAGGCTTGGTTGATGAGGAAGTGGTGTTTTTAGCTTGAGCACCTTACAAAGTGAATTTACCTTGATGAGTTGTAACATTACATTCAGAGGTAGGTTCAGAAGAAGATCTAATGCCTTTTAGGACAATCTTGGGTCTTTGGGTGGAATTCTCAAGTGTTTTGTCCTTGATGATAACAGTAGAGACATAATTGTCCATCGAAATGTGATTGACATTTGAATCATAGTTATAGGATGCTCTAGTATAGCTGGTCTGATCATCTGTGGCTTTAGATTTTCCCTTGTCATGCTTTGGGAATGGTTCTTTAAACATCTCATGTTCTTGATTGGATGAGTGTCCTTCAATTTCAATGTCAACTCTATCAATGAGATCTTGTATGATGTTTTTTAGTCGATGACAATTTCCTGTTTTATGACCCTTGCTCTTATGAAATTCACAATACTCATCATCATTCCACCAATTTGGTTTGACCTTTGGTTCATATGGAGGAAAATCTGGAATTGTGATTACTTTGTTTGCCACTAGCTTCTTGAAAACTGACTCAAGTGGTTCTCCCAATGGGGTGTACTTCCTTTGTGATCTGGAAGTTGTTTGAGTATTCACTTGATTGTTTGTAGAGCTTGATCTAGAAAAAATGATTTTGGGTCGTACTGTATTGGCATCAACAACATCATCATTGACTGTGTTCTTGTTTTTATTCCAAAATCTTGGCTTGTCTTTTCCTTTATAGTCCTCTTTGTTTTCCTTAGATCATAGCCAATGTCTTTGTTAACATTCTGAGTGAATATCTCTACCATTTGTTTTTGTGGAATTTCACAAGAGCATCTGCTGGCTAGATTCCTCCATCTTTGTAAAAATGATGAAAAAGACTCTCCATCTTTTTGCTTGGTGTTGCACAAAGTAGTGACTGATATGTCTGTCTCTATGTCGTAGGAGAAATGTTGAATAAATGCCTATGCTAAGTCACCCCATGACTTAATACCAGGTGGAAGTTGGGTGAACCATTCCATAGCTTGATCACCTAGGCTTTGTGGGAATAATCTCATCAAATATGTCTCTTCTGAAGCTACCTCAAAGCAAGCTGTGAAAAACTGTCTTATGTGTGCCTTAGGATCCCCTTTTCCTCTATACTTATCAAACTTAGGTGTCACAAAGTGTGTAGGAAAAGGAGGCATTGGAATGCTCTTGTCAAATGGATAAGGACATATGTCTCTCATTGTGTATGTTGGCTTTGGTGTATTTATGTCCTCCATTTTCTTTTGTAAGTCCCTGATTTGTTGCTCCAAATTGTTCTTAGGTGGAGATCGACTTCTTGGACCATACCCCATGCTTGAGGTACCAATTGGAGGAGGATCATGTTGCATATATGGATGATATTGATCATACATGTGTTCATATGGAGGATGTCTATAATGATGCTGTGTATATGGACAACTTGGTATAGAGTCATGTTGAGGAATGAAATATCTTCTTTGTCCATGTATACCATACTCTACAAGCATGTCATGAGTTTGTTCTAGTGTGTTGTCCCCAAATTCGACATGGGGTTTCCTTGTGTCCAAATTTTGAGCATGCCTTTGAATATCCAATTGCTTTGGTGGTTGATCCTTAGCATTGGTATGTGATTGAGCATATTTTTCTACATAAGACGTCCATAATGGTCTGCGAAGGTGAGTATCATATGCTTGACCATGTGTATGTGGGACCTCTGGTTTTTGAAACAAAGATGATGGTGATTCAGGCACAAGATGTGGTCTTCTATTGCCTCCACTATTAGGCCTCCTTTGATCCATGTTGAAGTGAGGTTGTTGCAAAGGTTGATTTTCCATTATTTGAGACATGTCAAAATCATGAGGTATCTTGGCTCCACTTTGTGCCATCATTTGTAAGAAGTATTGTCTATCCCTCCTCATTATTTCCTAAACCAATCGATTGAAACAGGGATCCATAATGGATTCTTCCACATCTGCTGAATGTACTAAAAAGTTGTCCATATCATCATTGTGTGTATCATTGTTGTTTGTAGTGTCCATGTTCTCAACATTTGGAATGTTTCTATAGGCATCCATGTCAGGTAATGTAGTATGATCAGAATTGAAAAAGATATCATTGTCATACTCATAAGAACTCATGTTTGCGGACTCTTGAGCCTCTTTAGTTTCTCTCCTAGATTTTTAAGACGGGTTTCAACCATGAACTAGGTATTGACCGAGATGTGTGAGACTAGATGAAAATGGAAAAATTATGGAAGACCAAGGGTTGGATGGAATGTAAATGAATCTGAAGTGTACTTGCAATGTCCAAAGTGTAAGACCATGTATGTATGTAGTAGAGTACGTGTGACTTCCAAAGAAAGGATAGTTTCCCTTGATGAGGTAAGTTGACCTTGACTCTAAGTAAGACCAAATGAGACCCAAAGGTGATAGACCTTGATGAGGGACCACTTAGCAAAATGTTGTTGTATGTAATGTGTTGACAAAGTATGATGAGGACAAGCAAGTGACCTTTTGACTCAAGTTTAGAAAAATGTAAATTTAATGCAAGATGTAAAGCAATGATGGACTTTGTGAGACCCAAAGACAAGTTGAATGCTAGATGAAAACCTAGAGAAACAACCTAGGAAGCTCAAGAATTCCGAAACTGATTGCTCTTGTTTGTTGGACTGTAAAATTTTTCCAATTTGTGAAGTTGTTGGTTGTGACCAAATCTGAATGTTTGACTGTTTTTCATGACAAGAGGACACAATGTTGATGAGGACTCAATGTTTGCAAGTGTTTAGACTCAAAATGACTTCAAGAAAAGTGTGTTGTTTGATGTAAAAATGTTTTGCATACACTTGAAGACACAAAAGACACAATGCTTTGCTGTTTAGTCTTGAATGTTTTGAATGTTTAAAATAAGTCAAGCACAATTCTTATGGCTGGCCAAGACAATAGTTGTGATCCCACATGAGGTTTTACTCCCGAGGCTACGCTATTCAGAGCGGATACTTAGATGCTTGACCTCACTAGCTCCACCCTCGGTACTCACTTCTCGGGTCAGCCAAGCATCAGTCCCCATGAAAACTCCCCGTGGCGAACTTTGTATCTCTACTAAGAACTGTATGTGTGTGGGCCGCTACCAGAGGTCCGACCTTCTACCTCAACAACTAGAAGGATTTTGGCTTCTAAAACAAAAAGGTGCTAGTAAGGGCATCCGCTCGTGTGGCCATACATGTGGAACTTTCAGCTCTATAAATACAGAAGGCTCCTAGCCAGTAGGGGTTACGCCCTACAACTGATCAAATAAATTTGATCAAACCGGTTTATGGGGAGACATAGTGTCAGTATGAACTAATCAACACACGTTATCCATAGTTTTTACCATGAATACAGTTGTTTATAGTGGTTCGAAAGAGGTTGGTTTTTCTTGCTACCACTTGGGTCGTTCTCTTCTCACTAGTAGTCCTAATGACCACACGGGAAGACAGGCCCTCTAAAGATTAAACAAAAAGAGCCTATTGCTCAAGACACAAAAGACAATGATTCAATTTTAGTGCACCAATTGAAGTGTTTGCTAGTCTATGAAAACAAGGCACACAATAAAAATACAAAAACCCTTGCCAAAGACCTGCAACAAAGATTTATTAGTAGTTTGGAATGTTTGAAATAATCACCCCTTCCTGCAAGCACACAAGTTAGGTAAATTTTAGTTCCAAAAGACTTTGTGAAATAGGGGCCTTCAACAATGCATTTTGTTGACCAATTCAAAGATCTAATTCATCATAGAAAAATACCACCTATAAAATTTCAAGAGATTTCCAGAAATGCAAGAAAATCCAAAAAATTTGCTAATTTACTCCAAAAATTAATTTTTTTATGAAAAATCATAAAAAATTCATATAAAATGAAAAATCAATCCAAAAAATCTAAAAATTTTACTGGAGAGTCCTGATGGTCTTCCAAACATACATAAAAAAAATTTCTACAACAAATCCAAGCAGTTTGTGAGATATGAGTAAAATAATGCAAAACCCTAATTTTCAAAGATCTGATTTTTGAGGAATGATTTTGCATCCAATTTAAAATCACAAAGAACAGATCATATGTATAATTCTAAAATATTTCCACAAATGTAAGAAAATCTAAAAAATTCGCTAATTTGCTCTCAAAATTAATTTTTTATGAAAACTCATAAATAAATCATATAAATTGAAAAAGTGATCCAAAAAATCAGAAATGTTTACTAAATCCTTCTAATACTTTTCCTAACCTACACAAAATATTTGATAGCAAAATTCGAAGCCGTTTGTGAGATCTGATCAAAATAAGGAAAAACCCTAATTTTTAAAGATATGATTTTTAGGGAAACATTTTGCATCAAAATTAAAATAAAAAAGAACAGATCCTGTGTATAATTACGAGATATTTCTAAAAATGTAAGAAAATACAAAAAATTCTCTCATTTGCTCTCAAAATTAATTTTTTATGAAAAATCATAAAAAAATCATAGAAAATGAAAATTTGTTCCAAAATTTCTGAATTTTGGATTTAGAGCTCCTGATACTTTCTTCAACCTGCAAAAAACATTTGGTGCAAAATTTCCAAGCCGTTTGTGAGATATGATTGAATCTCTCCAAGATCTTGATTTTGTGTCCAAAACCCTAGCTGCACAAGGTTATTCTCCAAATTGTTTTACAAAACAGCAATATAGGGTTAGAAAAATCTGCAAAAAACATAGATCTAACAAAAATCCATGTCCCACGGGGGCATGCCAAAATATATATGGTGAAAATGGATAAAACAATGTTGAAAGACTAAATGAATTCAACCACAAAACCATAGCCTAAAGACAACAAAGATCCACCATAACATATGAAGATTACCTAAGACAATGCAAATCAAATGAAATCACAAAGATTATACCATCACATGTCCAATAGGGTTTGGATCTCCATTGATCTTTCTTGATATATTTGCTCTCAGATTTTATGTGCACAAGAGCTCAACAAAGAATGGAATATGGTTGCAAGTAGGATTGCCTATGTTCAAAAGCATAGTGTAGTCATGTAGTCAACGGGGGGGGTTTGATAATGAAGGAAGCATCTCCTTATATAGAAGACACTATATGAAATGGAGGGATAAGATTGAGAGGTGTAAAAGGAGGTTGGCTATGATTAGAGGGTAGGTAAAAGAAATAATAAAATAATGAAAGGGGTAGGTAGTGTATGAATTAAGAGATGAATGACATGTGTCATGGGTAGAAAAGGTTAATGAATTAATTAAATAAATAAAGATTTATTTAATTAATAGAAGAAGTGGGATAGTTAAATAAATAAGATATTTATTTAATTTAGAAAAAAGAAAATTTAAATAAATAAATGTATTTATCTAAATGAGAAATAAGGCTAGAAGAGGATAAATTAATTAATTGAATTAATAAGGATTTATTTAATTAATAGATGAATTAGGCTAAAGTAATTAAATAAATAAAGATATTTATTTAATTAGACTGGACAATTTTAGGTGTCTACAGTAGGTGATCGAGGTGGGTGAAGGACTTGAGAGGATTTGGCCACTTTGCTTCGAGGTGGGAATTTTGTCTCCTTTGCTAGTATGTCTTGGATAAGATTACAAATGATGGACTTGGAGGATGTGGATAGTATGGATTTTGGAGGATTAGGATTAGATGAAGGATTGGGATTGGATGGAGGATTGAGATAATGGATTGGGGGATTAGGATTAATGCTTCGAGGACTATAGAGTAAAGGATTTGGATGGGGAGTAGAGGTAGTTAAGGTGTTTAAAAGGTGTTGGAATTTATGATGATGATGTTGTGATTGTCATTGATGGAAACACACTTTCTTTGAGATCACTTTTTGTATGTATAAGTTATGCTCAACAAGTATTTGTTCCAACTGGTATTATATATTATAGTCTTTAGACTATCGGTGTTTTGCAGAAAGTGTTTACCGATCCAAAGCGGTATGAAGACCCAAAGTGGTATGAAGACCTCAAGTGGTTCAAGGATCTCAAGCGGTACAAAGGAAATAAAGTGGCAGTTATCATTTTCCCAGTCTTCATTTTGACAACCGGTAATCAGTTAAATGTATGAACTAGTATTACTCTGTGATGAGTTACCAACCAGTATTTTTGTGATGAGTTATCATCCATCGACACTTTGGCAGTGATTTTGTGTCGTGTTACCAGATATGTTTAGATGTAGTGAACCTAGGAACTTGCAATGTAATCCTATTGGACCAACATGAAATCAGATTCCTTTATAAGGACATCATGTCTAGGGTTTTAGTAGGAGTTAGAGTTTTAGAAGTGTATGAGGTTTTTGTATGTGTGATCATAGAAGAGAATATTAGATCTGTATGAGGAAGAATAGTGTGGAGATATTGAAGACTGAAGTAATGCTAAAATTCATTAACAATGAGCTATCAAGGATCTAACCAAGGAGACTGTGCTATTTGCTAGATCACTCACTTGTTGATTACTCACATCTTTGGCAAGTTTGAAACCTTTAATTGGGTAGGCCCAGAAAAGCCTTTGTAAATCCTCTAACAAGGTGGTTCACAACTGTGGATCTAAAATCCTCTCATAAGGTAATTTTTAATTGAACTTATCTCCTAACAGAGATTGAGATTCATAATAGGACCTGTTTGAGTGAAGAACATTGTATGACCTTAACCGGTCTGGTTTCTATTCTGCAAATAGTTACTTGTGAGTTTTAGCTCATCATGGTTTTTCCCATTTGGGTTTCCATGTCAAAACCTCTTGTGTTATGGTGATTGTGATCCTATGGGTAAATGCCTTATTCGTTGTTTGGTTTGCATTTGTTTTAACCGGTTTATTAGTAAATGTGTTATACCGGTTTACTGCTAAACTGTTTAAGTGTTTGATTTTAGTATTTATTGGTATACTAATTCACCCCCCCCCTCTTAGTATTCATCAATTGGTATCAGAGCCAATCTTTCTATAAGTCTAACCACTTGGAAGGAGATATGGGGGAATACACTATGAGGGAACTTACTCATCGACTCACTCAGACTGAGAAATCCTATGATGAACTCAAAGTCAAATATAAAGCCTCTCTGGCAAAAAGAAGAGAGCATGCTGAAAAACTGATGGAGCTTACTGAAAATAGTTCTTCTGATGAAGAAGACATGGAAGCCCTAGTTGAAGAAGTTGAAAAACTGAATGAGTCTAATGCCAACTTGTGAAGGGAACTAGAAGGACTGACTATCAGAATGTGTCAAGAGCTTGAGAAGCAAAGGAAAGATGAAGATCTTGTAAAAGACAAAGATCATGAGATCTCCAAATTGAAGCAAGAAATAAGTGCACTTACTGCTCATCTCCAAGAGAGTAAAGTGGAAAAAGAAGAAATACAAGGTGAACTAAACATGGCTATTTCTGAGAATGCAACCTTGAAGGAATCCAATGTTGCTATTTCCAAGGAACTCACTGAGTCAAAAGAAATACTTGCCAAATTCAATCAGAGTGTTTCTAAGTTAGAGCAAAAGCTTGAATTAGCCAAACTGGTAAAGAATACTAATGGACTTGGTTTCTCTGGTTATGAGGAAGGTGAGACCTCTGGAGCAAAAGATGTAGCATCAAAGAAGCAACTGACATCAAAGGATAAAGGTAAGAAAAAGTTCAAACCTGTTTTCTTTAATTGTCTCAAGGAAGGACACATTGCTAATGTATGTAGAAGTAAGGCTTACAATAATTTTCCTTATTTTCTAAACAATAAGTCTAGATCCAATAGATTCAATGGTAACTATTATGCATGCAACAAGTTTGGGCATAGAGCATTTGAATGTAGGTCTGTCATGCACAACACTAGAAGATATCCTCAAAGGACACAAGGAATTTTTCCTGAATCCTCTGTGAACCGGAATCCAAACTGGTATAATGCCTATGACCATCAGTCAGGTGGTGGTGGCTATCAAGTGGCAACCGGTTGGAGAGCAACCTGTTTGATTTGTCATGGTAGCGGTCACACTCCTGCAACATGAAAAAGGAAGAATGGAAACATGAATAGTGGACCTTGGAGAGCACCTGGAATGGTTTTCTATCATTGCAACAAACCGGGTCACACAACAAAATTCTGCAGGATAAGAAAGAATATATCGGATGATATACCGGTCACTCCGGAAGGAAACATTGATGTTGAAACTGTTCAAGTGAATATAAAGAAAACCTAGAAAAAGAAGCAAGAAGAAGTATCATAAGAAGAAACGGTTTCTGCACCTAGTGTGGAAATATCTGAACCAGAAAACTAAGCTACAGAAAAGCTTAGGGGGAGGGAATCGGTGAAATATTTTGAACCCCCAGTTTGCACCGGTAAAAGATCTTAACCGATGTGTGTTACCTGTCAATCGGTAGAAGACCGGAAATGGTAAAAGGCAAAATTAGGGTTTATGCCCTAATGGTGGAGCATTTATTGTGGTAGGTAAAGAATTTGTTTAAATGGGATTTTCAAGTCATTTTCACTTATCAATTTGCGAGCGAAGAAATTCTCAAGTGCAGAGCGACCAAAGGTGATTTGTTTTGCGATTCAAAGTGAATTGAAATCTAGTAGAAGAATTCTAAGATATTTGCAACCTATTAGTGAAGAACAACTAAGTGGTGTTCCAAGTGACTGAAGTGGTGTGTTGCTAGCTATAGTATCAAAGCCCTAAATCTTGATTCATGAAGGTATTTTTTGAGTTTCTTTTTTTATTATGGCTTCTACTTCGCACTCCAGTTCAAGTGCACCTATTGATTCAACGGATTTCGTACAAAGGAAGATGAAATACAATGCACTATCCCAGATACCCGCTAGTGTTGAATTTGAGGAAGGTAATTCAGATTATATTGATTGCAAAATAGAAGACCTAGGATCCCTAGTGATCCACTCTCAGTTAGGTTTATTATGTGGGGATGACAAGAAGATCAAGCCTAAATACAACATCCTGGAAAGGAAGAAACTTCACAATGCTGTTTATTTTCTTGAAAAATTCACAAAAGATCACATCCACATCATCTTAAGTAGAGTTCATGGTGACAAAATGTATCTTGAGCAGACACATGATATCACACCAAAAGCGATTCATGTCGTCACCAATTTTTGTAACGTTGGAGAAGTGCCAACCCTAAGGAAAGTCATTAAGACAGAAATGACAAAGCTCACCTGTTCTGTGAGCGACCAACGAGGAATGATCATCAACACCATCAAGGATGATCTAGTCAAATATGTCTGCACGGTGATTGGATATCAGATGTTCTATGCTAGCAGAATTAACTCTGTCTTTGCTACTACAGTTAATGCTGCCTACAAAATGATCATGGAAGATGCATCATTTGATCTATGCACCTGTATGCATAGGCAACTCTTGGTAAACCTGAAATCTATTAAACAAGACAATTCCTTAAGATTTAAATTTGGACAGCTATTGGTAGGATTTTTTTTCTACTTTCAAGGCTATTTTTTGGGAGTCGATGACATTCAATGGTTTGTTGAGCAACCGGTTACCAAACAAATCAAAGAAAGTCTTCAGGCGATGGGAACTAGTTATCCTGAAGTCTTGAACAAATATTTTGATGAGTTTAGATGGAAGATGAGCCACAGGATGAGGATATCTGGCGATATTGTCAAGAAGTATGAAGAGGACATCTGCTTTACTATCAGAGTAGATGAGTGCATAATGGAGGTGGCTGAGCCCAGAAAGGAAGAAGTGAAGCCCATGGGATATGAGGTGATGTATGACATGCTTGATGGGTATGCATCTACCCTACTTGCCTCACCTCTTGATCCAAAGAAGAAGAGAGCCGACATCTACTTGGAGATTGAGTGAATTTGGGGGGTGTCTCTTGTGCTTTTGTGCTCTTGTGTTCCTTCCTTTTTATCGCTAAGGGTTCTTCTAAGTTTCCTCTATTAACTCCTCATAATTATGCTACTTGGAAAATTGATTCATGGAGTAAACTTATGGAAAAAGGACTAACTCATCATATTGATGAAACTATTGTTGCTCCCACTAATCCTAAGGTTGATCCAGTTGGTCACTTGGATTGGCTCACTAAAAATATCATGGCAATTGGTACCTTAAGAAAGTATGTATCAAAGGATCCCATTTTTCATATTGAGAAGTGTACTCTAATCAAGAATGATTGGCAAAAGTTTCAAGACTTGTATGGTCAAGTTGATGAGATTAGGGGATATCAAATTGATAGTGATCTCACCATGTTAGATCCCAAGAACTTTGATACTATACAAGAATATGTCACTAAGGCAAATGAGTTGAGGGCACAACTCAAGGATTGTGGCATTGGTAAGAAGGATACTCAATTGATCTTCAACTTTATGGGCAAGCTTCCACAAGAATATGCAACATTTGTTTCTAGTTTCCAAATGACAATGGGTTCAAGCTACATAATGCCTACATTTGATGCTTTCACTGAAATATTGATGATGAAACAAACTAAGTTGATAAGCATGGGTATTCTTAAGGCTTCTAAGTCTCAAGCATTAGTGGAAAATCAAGGGAACAAAGGAAATCAAGGAAAGGACAACTCAAACAAGAAGAAATCGCAATCAAAGCCTAAGGACAAAGCATCATCCTCTCCACAAAAAGGAGATTCATCCTCTTCCAAGAGGGATAACTTGCCAAAGAGGGAGAGACCTTCTTGTGCTTATTGCAAAAAGTTTGGTCATGAGGAGCATCGTTGCCATTTTAAGAAGATTGATGAGCTCATGCATATCCTCAAAAAGCATAACATTGATTTAACTAATGTCTACAAGAAGGATGATTCATCAACTTCCACTTCCACACATTCAAAAGGAAAAGGGAAAGCATTCATGGCTTCTACAAGTGGGAAGACTCACTCTTTCGGGACAAGAAATGGAAAATCTCTTTGTGCTACAACAAGTCATGATTCAAAGAGATGGCTTCTAGATTCAAGGGCTTCTCATCATATGGCATCTTCACAGTCTATGTTCTCTACATTTGACCCTTGCACCATGCTGCAGATTTTGATGGGAAACCATACACACATGGATGTGATTGGGAAAGGATCTATTTACATTGGGGATAACTCCTTCAATGATGTGTTGTGTGTACCCCACTTGACAAAAAATCTGCTTTCCATCTATCAAATCACACATGGTGCAACTAAGAGAGTTGTGGAGTTCACACCTTAGTCAGTTTTCATTAGAGACTTGGAGACTAGAGCTATCATTACGATTGGGATGGTTGATCATGCATCTTGGTTATACTCCTTTTCAGATTTTGATGATGATGATGATTTCACATTTGATGAATCTACACATGATGATCACACTTCTTGTGTTGGTTTAGATTTTCAGGAGAACTTTGGGCACTTGAATATGGGGATTCTCACATGTGACCCCATTCTTGAGAATTGTATTTCATCTCCTCATATTGATATCACATCACCTATTGCACCTGATGATGCAAACAGTGCAACAGTTTTGCCTTCATGTGATTCAGTGCAGCAAGATATTCATTGTCTTCCAGCTTCAAATTCATGGGATGATTACTTGACAGACATTGCAGGTTTGTTTGTGGAATCCTACATTGCAGATTTGGGAGACATCATTAATGACATTCATCTTCTCTTTTGATGAAGATGATCCTTCTTCGATTGTTGCGAGGGCACACTCTGACCCTCTTGTTCATTCTCCACTTGATCATTCTTTTAAGGTTGACATGATTGTGGATACTTATGTACAATAGTTGGAGGAGGTCTCTTTATCTTTTGAGGAGACATGTGAGTCTTTGGGACATGTTCTACATCCATCTCAACTAGATCTTGGAGTGCCTTTTTTAGTAGTGTGGCATAGTTTACCACCTTTGGAGGGGGTATCTTTCAACATTGACATGGGGACACTTGAGCAGTTTTCAAAGATTCCATTCATCATGAGTTTTTTTCATACATCTTCCCTTAATGATTGGGGAGACTTCATGGATACACCTTTGGTTTTGTTTCTTCCTAAGGGGAGGAATATTGTTCGACATTCGTGGAGAAGTTTCTTCATACATCAAGCTTCTATCATTGGTGCAGATTCCACATTGAGGGGGGGGTCCTAGTCTCTCTTCTTCTTCTTCTTCTTTTTCTTCTTCTTCTTCTTCTTCTGTCATATGGGGGGACTTTTTCCTCACATGGGATTTTGTTCCTCACATTCTTCTATGAGAGTTCTCTTGTATATCTTTAATCTCTCTTTTGGGGGAGGGTTTTTTCCCATTGGGTTTTTCTCTCTTTCCCAGCTTTGTGAGAGATTTCATTGCATTGGTTTTCTTGCATTTGCATTTGTACATGGGTACCTAACATGGCCTAGTAGTCGGGATCCATCTTGCATTTCTTATTTAGATTGTAGACTTAAGTGCATTCCCCTAAGTTGCACTTAAGGGGGGGTGTTGGTGTAAATAATTATTCATCTTGGATATTATTACACTATACTTAAGTTTACTTAGGATAATGCATTTCATAGTTTGGGTATGAGACACTTGGGTGTTTGTGCCACATTGGGATAGTGTGTGTAGGAGAAATTCCACCTTTTATGGTGTTGATCTTGTTACTAATTTATCATATCCACTTATTGTGGAGTGACAATTCCACCTTCGGTGGGTGATCTACCTCGTGTGGAATATTATATTGTTTCTCCTACCTACCCTTGTTTCTTATTGAGCCACGTGTCATGTTTGTGTGCTCACATATCCATATAGCCTTGCCTATATAAGCAGGCTCATCTACATTGTTTGTACAAACAATCATTTGAACGCTTCATGATCCAGTTGATCAATATTTTCATCTTGATAGAATATAGTTTATTTCTATCATCTATTTTTTTCTCTCTTATTTGTGCTTTCCATTGCCTCTTGATCTTGGCAAAATCTCACAATCAAAAATATCAGAAAAATAGAGAACCAAAAATGGGTTAGGATTAGTATTGACAAATTCATATCACAACACCCCTATGTTTTTCATAAGAGTAAGTAGAAAGAAGCAAGCTGTACAAGTTTTCTTAGGCACTTGTATGACAAGCTACATAGACTCGTACGATGCAGAACAAAAACTCGTACGAATATTAACATAAAGAAGAAAGATGGAAGATAGAAACTCGTACGAACCTCCTCACATGCCCATACAACAATTATAGGATGCCCATACGAGGAATGAAGTAGAATCATTCTGTGTGCAACAAAAATTCGGACGAGCTTTCATGCCGAAAATGTAACCTGTAACTTTTCAAAACACAAAAACTTGCAAAAACATCAAATTAGGGACATGGGTCCCACCGGGCATGTCAAAATGAACATGAGGGAAAACTAGGATGAGAGGAAAATGGTTAGTTTGAACACAAATATGCATAAAATATTCAAATTAAAATAAAAAAGGACCATTATACCTCCATAGATCTCCACTTGTTTCTCAGATTGGGCTCGATGAAGTGAAGGTGCCCCTTTGATTGCTCCACTTTATTTTCTCTTTTTCTTGTTGTGGATGTGGATTTCTCTCAAGTACTCAACAAGATTGATGGATTAAGGATTCGGATTTGGATGATAGATAGAAGAATTTGATAGAGGATTATGAGGAAATGTGATAGGAGGAGAAGTTGGTAGCATAAGGATAGAAGAATGGGAGACCCCTTCATTTGAGAAGGAGAGATGCTCCAATTTATAGATTGGAGGAGGCCAATGGAGGGCCAAGATTGATTTTCTTATGAAAGGATAAGATTGATTCAAGATAGTACTAGACATGGATCAAGGATGCATTGGAGAAATAAAAAAGAATATAAAATTCCTTGAGAAGAGGAGAGAAAGGAAATTTGAATTTCAAAATGAGGATGCATAAGGGGATTCAAAGAAATTTGAATTTTTTGCAGAGGTTCAAGATTGATGTGACATGAGTGGGGAATTTAAAATTGGAGAATAATCATAAGTGGGATTATGAGAGATTCTAAAATAATTAATTAGGCTAAGTAGGGACTAGGAAAAAATGAATTGTAGGAATCACATGACTAGGTTAATTAATTAAAATTAAATAATTGAGTGGGTTTTAGAAGAAATAATTATTGGAGGGAATTTAAAAGAATAGGGAGATAATTAATTTATTTGATAAATTAATTATTGGACAATAGTGACAGGAATAATTAAATTAGATTTAATTAACACTAAGAAGAATAAGGATAACACAATTAAATCAATTGATTATGTGGACAACCTTAAATTGATTAAATATTGTTTTAATTAATTTTAGGTGTCTACAGTCATTGCTCCCATTCACTATTACTCTCTTATATATTTAAAATTTTTAAAATGTTTCTTCCATACATCACATCTCCATATGGATGTTGATGATAAATAAAAAATCATTTGTATACCTATTTCTAACATTTATAAAAATGGGGGCTTTGGAACTAGTAGGGACATCCACTGAAGTGACAATTCATGCCAAATAATATACTTAAAAATGCTCTGATAAACATGTATTCTAAAATATGGTAGCGTAAACAAGGCATGTCAACTATTTGATAAGATACCTTAGAGACATGTAGTCTCATATAAAGCTATTATTACAGGATATGATAAAAACACTTGTATTTGTTGAATAGGACTTACAAAATTTCAATCAAATGTGATTGGTAGATGTACAACTAGAGTCTACATCCTCATAGCCTATAAAAAAAAATGCAGCTTTAGAATAGGCTATGGACATCCATCACACAATGTTGAGGCATAACGTTGTTTGCCTCACCCCTTTCATTCTCCCTCTGACCATGCAAAATCACTCCACCTAGCACTAGATCAATTCCTCCATTCTCCTAATCTATGTTAATTGGAATGAATGAAATTTGGGGTAGGTGTAGTATGGAACTATATAAGGAGATAATCTATTATTGATATATTAGTCTAATGCTTCTCTATTAATAGACTGGCTCACTTACCTATAGACCATGTTAATAATTTAAACCTTTTTTATAATAAAAATTGTTTATGTGTCAGGGAATATTTTTATTGATTGTTCTTACTTAAAAAGGATTTTAGATCATTAAATATAATAGAATAAAAAGAAAGATTTATACTTATTGTTCTTACATCAAAGGGTTTCTAAATCCTTAAATAAAATAGAGTAAAAATATAAAGAATATTTTTCACTTTTAAAAATTAATAGTTATTAACAATTATGGTCTAGATATTAAGCATTTGGGTGAACGTTATTATATAAATTTGTTGAAGATTTATTCTACATTTTTAATAGAATCAAATCAAAATCTATTTTGACATGAGGCAAACTACTTTTGGTATCATACAAGCTAACAACGTTGTTTGTCTCCTTTGACACTTGTACCTCATTGATAGGTTCCATATTTGTTTCTTCCTTCTTTTTCCACCTTATCCTTCTTAGAGGAATATGGGTTGAACGCTGAGTCGACCATTTCTTCAAGGATTGTGACAAAAAGATCTAAGCCGTCTTATTTGTCCCAGAATGCAGTTTCCTTCACGTGCATGCCTTCAATGACTGTCAGGCCTTGGTCATTTTCAACGATTTTGAGTCGGTTAAATTTAATAATCTTCCCCACTGACACAACTTTTTATTCGTGTCTATCTATTCAATGCATGTAACTTTTAACTTCACTTTCCTCAAACGAAAGCATTCCGATCTTAAAAGGATTGATGTTGCATGCCATTTTAGTCGCACTTGCAAGCCTTGCTCATTTGAGATCAGATGCATTTTCAGCCATTTCAGTCGCGCGCATGCATTCAAAGACTGAAGACCAAATGCATTTTCACCCTTTTTCAGTCCGCTAGATTTCAATAAGCTCTTTAAATTTGTATCTATACTTCCCATGTATGCTTATATAAGTTCATACTTATCTGAGTTATTTTGCTTTTTTATTTAAGAAATTTAATGTTTACGTATTCAATTGTTTCAATCATTTAAACCGTAATATGACTATCACACTTTGAATCTACTATTTTCTCTTCATGTGTATAAATAGTAAGTAAAGAGCATTCCATTTCAAGAGGGCTAGCTTACAATCTTGCACATACTTTTATTTTAAGTTGACATCTAATATTTCAAAACCTACATCTCAAATCTATTTTAAAATATAAATTCTAAAAAAATTAATTTACTTAATATAAATATATAAATATTAGATCTAAAATTATAACTACCACACAATGAAAATATATATAAAAAATAAAAATTCTTGTATTTTTTCTCATATGCAGATGGATAAATATGTTTCATTGTATTCTAAAGCTACTATATGCTCTAATGTGCTTATGCAGATACAAGTGCAAGCTAAGAAAGTTGCACTAGAAGTTGCTCACCTACACGAGCTCCTTAGCCACTGGGCTAATGCTCCTTGCACTATGGCTCATGTTCTGCCATCACCCACTTCCTCTCGCGATCGGTCGCCACTACGGGGCGAGCGGCGTAGTCGCTCTCATGCATCTCGTTGGGGTTCACAGGGTTCTCTGCGGAGTTCTCGCTCTCGCAACATTCTCACTCCCCTCCTCCTTGGGTTGACCAAGGGTGGCCTTCAAGAGAAGTGGTGACTCCTAGTGGTGGTGCTTCTGGGTGGCCTACCAATTCTTCCAGTTTGTTGAGTGCAAACTCTCCTACTGACTATGGATGGTCCTTTGGCAAGACTCTCCCATGGCTGGTCTTGGGCATTTCTCCCCACAAAAATGAAGAGGGAGACAAAGAGAAAGATCCTGATAAAGAGCACAATGACTAGACTCTTCCTGACATCACCCCTACACCTGAATCTGGGTGGGGTTCTTGAAATGATTGTGATCCTCCACCCTCTACAGGCATTGCTCTGGTGGCCTGAGGGCCTTTTCTTTGTGTTTTGTTACATGATGTTGTTATTCTGGGCTAGGCCCATTAGAATTTTTTCAGTTTGTTACTAGGCTAGACTCGTGTGGACTTCTGAGGTGTGCTTCTCTACCACCCAACTTTTTTGTGTGAATATGTATCCTATTTTATATTTTTAATATACTGCATGCATATTCATCAATATATATATATATATATATATATATATAAGTATGATTTTGAATCATTTTAAAGAATTTTTTTCAATGAATGCTTATATAAGTTAATAATTATATGCGTTTCTTTGTATACCTTTCTAAATGTTTGAATCTTTTGAAAATTGCAAGGTCTTATCTTTGACAATTTAGTATGCTCTAAAGGAGTTGTGATGGATATGGATAACATCATAATACTTAACATCAATTAAAACAACATTTCTCTCAATGTTATAATTATCAAGTGAGATGATAATTTTTTTGTTTATGCATGAATTATTAAATAAAATATATCAAAAATATTTAGCTACGCTTTATTTGCTTAGAACATATAATTTTCTTAGAAATTTAGTATCTAAACATTAAATAACTAAATACATTAAATTTTATCAACTTTGATTCTTTAGCAAAACTCACCTAATACTTTAATGTTCATTACAATATAAAATATACACGCATTAATAATATAAGTAAAATAAATAACTTATTGTAGTGTCATAAAATTGTGACCCCTACAATTTTAACCACATTTTGGGTCCTCACCTTGGAAATGACATCTCCTTCCCTAACTGAGACCTATTTCTGCATTTCCAACCCTTCACTGTTTCTCCTTCATGGCTTGTGTCTTCTCTAGATCCTACTCGGGCCCTAAAATAGGGTAGGACAAGGGTGTGGTGCCCCTATCCCCACCTCTTAGGGTGGCCCTTTGTCAGGTTTGCCCGATCTCCTATGCATTTCTTGTCTTTGGGGTTTGCAATTCCTCTTTGTCGGCCTTCGATGGTGGAAAATAAATCCTCGAGGCATGTAAAAAATGGAATTCAATACCCTCATTCATGGATGGATGATGGATAAAAAGTGAAAGGATGAATAGAGAGCATAAGGAGAAGATACAAAATTTCAAGGTCATCATCAAGCATTCAAGCATTCAAGTCTTCTTCATTCATCCATTGGAGAAACATTACAACATTCATTTGCAAGCATGTGTGTGTTAGGGTTTTTTCAGGGTACATGCCATTTCATACAATATTTGTGATTACATTCAAGAAGCAAAACAATCATCATCAACTAGTTGTAGATCTACAAGGTATACATCTCCATTGTTTACATTCAAGAATTTGCAATTACTTTTTTTCTAGGTTAATTCCTCAACCGGGGTTTGACTAAGGAAAACCCCTATCCACAACCTTCCCTTTCTTCTCTTTTCTGTGTGTAGGTTGCAGGTGCGCAACTATAATTGCATGTTTGGGCTTTATTTGTAGAGACGGAAGAACCCTTTTCATTATGCGGATTTTGTGGTGGACCATGTACATTCCCGCTACGGTCCCGATGACTTTTCTCCAAATTTATAGGGCATATCCGCATTAGTTTAATTAGCTTAGATCCAAAGTTACAACACGATCCCGAACTGGTAGCTCCTCATTTCACTCATTCCCCCTCTCTTTTCCACATAGTCAACAAGTTAACTTTCTCATTTACAAAAGAGGATAAATCACACTTCAACCACTTGCAATCCACTCAAAATTCACATCCTTGTTTCCCTCAGATTTGGATCTAGCAGATTCAACCCCTCTTTTGAATGTAAAGTTCTTCCCAAGTGAAAATCGTCCTAGTGGCTTCCTTTCTCTCTCCTAGGTGTGGAGTCACTAGGATCCAATTTTCCACTTTACATTTTGGTGAACCCGATGTCTTAGACATTAATTCTAATTTCTCATTATTAGATCTGCTTAATTGCAATTTGAATTTAAAATTTTTATTTTCAAGTTTAATCTATTTGCAAATTTTAGAGGTTAACTGCATAAAAACCCTAATTTTTCATTTTTGTGAAAATTAAGCTTGTGAGGTGTAAAATTTTAATTGCTTTGTTTCAGATTTGATTTCTATTTCAAAATTGCCATCCAAATTTGTCTCTTTATTCTGAAAATTCAATGGTTAAATCATAAAACACTAATTTTAAGATCTTTATATTTTGTGAACTTTAACTGCAATTTTGACTGATCTAGATATCTCCAAATCGACTATTTTTTTGGATTCCGCATTAAAATCATAATCTCTACCATCCCTGAAAATATTTGAAAAAAGTTGGTCCGACCGTGTGCATTCCCCCTATGGTCCTCGACTTTTTTTCTGAAATTTTGGGAGACAACATTCACTGTATTTTTCTGCTCAAATCTAGAAAATCAGTACACTTTATCAATTTTAACACTCTTTAAGGTCAAGCACAAATTCAAAATTCATCCAATTCACATCTTAAAATTTGTTTTCATAAAAAGCTCCAAATTTTAGAACTGCTTTTCCAGCAAATTTAGATTTCACTTAAGAGACTTTTAATGGCAATTAATAAATTGGATTTACTTGCTCTTTCACATGTAATTACATTTATTTTTGCATATATTTATCATGTGTCGAATAAGATTTTCTTCCATTTCCTATTGCTTCTCTTTCTTCATAGCACTTGGTCATATTGTGTTGTTAGGATTTCCAAATTATTAGATCTCAAAGCTTTTATGTATAATTTATGTTGCATTATGGTGATGTTGTTAACAACATGGATTTCCTATGTTAATCACATTAAAGATTTTATACATCCTAAACCTAAAGATCCTAACCCTTGTAACTCTCCTAGGGTATATTTTGTGAAAGAAATGAGATCTAATGCTTTACCCAATGATCTTTATACAAGAGAGCAAGCATTGGAAAGTAACATGGATCCATCTTTTGCTTCTACACATACCCTTGAGCAAAGGGGGCAATACGAAAACATCAACATTCTTACATCTTTCGATCCTCCTTATTCTCCTAGGACCTATCTTCAACATCAAAGTCTATGTAGAGAGGATGATGTCATGCATTTTATTCATGACCTTTCTCCTCACATAGAAATCACTAAAAATGAGCTTTTAGATGATGAAGATGTTCTTCCCCAATCTTCCAAAAAGGATAAGCTTGATAAAGGTAAAGAGATTCTCATTCCACATGATACTCCTCCTTCATATACAAATATTTTTTTACCTCCTTACACATCAGATTTTAAAGAAATTCATGATCTTGTTCCTCCATCTAGTCAATTGCAACATTCTTATAGTCATGACTTTCATATAATCACAAAAAAATCTTTTGAAGGACAAGGAATTGGGAAATTTGAGCATGGAATTTGTGTCCCTATAAACCCTCCTACACAAACTACTACAAGAGGCATAGGAAGTGGTACCCCTCTTTCTATGGAAAAATTTGATGTAGAGTACACAACAAGAAATGTACTAATGGGCCTACTTCTTGGTTTATACACCCAAAGGTTTATCTCTCACTCCAAGGTGGTCCAATGGCTTTCTAGATGGAAGGATTGATCTCCTAAGTGTGTTTCACACCCCACACTTCTTCCATCTAGGTTCTAGGGACCTTACACAACTCCAACCAAGATTGGGCTTTAGGGACACTTTCAATAAATTTGACCAAAATATGGAAATCTGGCCCCCCGTCTACAAATTCTCAATCTGATGATTGGGATAGTTTACTTATGGCTAATACAAGGATAATCAACCACAAATTGGGTTCTGGGACGTCCACAAGGCTAAGAACCCTTATAGGGCTAAAGGACCCTATTAGGTCTCTTTAATTGGTTTATGGGTAACAATTTGAAAAACTCCCAAAGGACTAGGCAAATAAATCATTGTTTTGGATACATTTTTTGGACTTACAAAAGATCCCAAAGTTATAGGAATTGAGTCTACTCTAGCATACCCCAACCCTTACTATGTTCATAGACCTAATAGGCCTAATTAGGCTTGGTTAACAAAGCAAGTGTCAAGGAATAGGTGCATAGAACCAATACAGAACTTTGGTTAGGTTCTCCTACCTCCAAATTAACAGGATCCACTATCAAACTGGTCACCTTGCTCGTTTGGCTGACTGTCCACCCAATGGTCTCATCACTTAGGCTAAATACATAGAGATATTTAGCCTAGGACTTGGTGGTTGAGGCAACAAACAAACTCCTCTAGTCCTAAGCATTTAGTTTCTTACTAAAAACTCCCCTAACTTGCATTTTCCAAGTGGCCATGAGATTCCACTATAGAAAAGACAAGTTAGGGCTACATCTCTACACTAACCCTGAAATTAAGGGTTTCTAGACCAATCTAAATAGAATGAAGATAAAACCTCTACTTCAGTTACCAAGTGAAATCCAAACATAGGAAAAAAAGAGATGATTAAATTTACTAACATTCCATACCCATGGTTTTGGTCTGGCAATCCATACTGGACCGTACTGTCTCAGAAAAATATAATTTGCTCAGGAAATTTAGTGCTTTTCATTCAATTTTCTACCAAAAGTATCTTCCAATTGTTATACTCTTCACATGGAAGGCTTCACATGCTTATATAGACCCTTTCCAATTAATCTAACCACCTTTTTGAATGGTTATGACCATTGGAAACAAAATGTGACTTCTCGAAGCAATATTGCAAAAGTTGTTGACAACATTTTTGACAAGTTTGCAACTTTTGGCAATTTGGAGCCTTTAAGATTCAAACATGTTTAGGATCTATTTTAAAGACATTTATTTACTAAAAAAATATCAAAACACTTATGACATCCTATTCTAAGTTCTTATTGGTTTGATGAGACCCAAGGTTGTCTTAAGGTACCTTTGGGACTCTTAGCCTTACAAATTGGACCAAAACATTATTAGGTGGATCCAAAGGATCAACACCATGATTACATCCTTTTAACCACTTACTACAACCTAGTGATCTTCAAGAGTCTAAGATATGCCTTGGGTGCCCTGCACCAGAATTCCTTAGACTTCAAAACTTTCAAGATTACCTTCAAAAATAACAAATCAAGAGAGCCCACAAGAATGCTTCTTCTTCAAAGCATTTGTTTTGTTAATTTGATGAAACCCATGACCGTAATGTTCATGATTGCCCTGATTTTCAAAAATCTATTCAAGATGGCATAGAAAGTGGCAAAATTAGAATTGTGGATAACGAAATTTATGTTAGGATAACTGATGAACAATTGAGAGGGGGGGGGGGTGGGGGTGAATCAGTTGTTAACAAATTATAACTTTAAATCCACTTAATAACCTTAAACTAGAGCACATAAACATTCAAATATTGGTAAAGATGAAACAGATGCTGGTAGACACAAATACCGGTAAACATTGTAACTTAGCAATTAAATAGATAATCAATTCAAAGAAACCATACCACATAACACCATGATTTGTATGTGGAAAACCGAAAAAGGGAAAAACCATGGTGGGATGCCTATCCAAAGTAAGATGATACTTCTATAGAAAGTATGTGATATAATGAGGGGCCTCCACATGCAAGAAGGCACATTTCCTAGAGTGTACTACTCATTACAAAAGAGTCTCACTAACTACAGAGGTTAAAACAAGTCTCCCCCTATGGAAGACAACCAACAATTTATGTGAATGATATCTCTGTAAATTTCTATATAAATCTCTCCCCCTAATGTATACAACTCCTTTTTCTTTATTTTCACATCAATATCTCTCCCCCTTTGACATCAATGCCAGAAATCTGACAAAAATATGAAAGCAATAATGTAAACCTCAAAGATGACTACTCCACTTGAGTAGTAGCGCCACTCATCAGTGCCGGAATGAATAATATTTTTGATAATGAATGTCAGACTGATGACAAAACTACATCAATCGAGTCTTTGTCGGAGGGGCAGAAACCCCTAGCCTGTCTCTCAAATACTCAAATGATTCCTTAGACAATAGTCTAGTGAATATGTCTGTAATTTGTTCTTTAGTGTTCACATAAACCAATTTGACTTCCTTTGCTTCTACCTTGTCCTTCACAAAGTTGTACTTTATTGATATATGCTTAATCTTAGAGTGAAATATTGGCTTTTTAGGCATGTCAATAGCTGCAGAGTTATCATAGTAGATAACTACCAGTTCACTACAATTTACCCTGATATCCTTCAACATTTGCTTCATCCACAAGACTTGAGTGCAATTAGTTGTTGCTACAACATACTCAACTTCTGCAGTAGATAAAGAAATGCATGACTATTTTTTTTGATCCATGAAACTAGTTTCTTTCTAAGAAAGAAAGCTCCACCAGAAGTTCTCTTCCATTCATCAGTATCACTTGCACAATCTGAGTCAGTATATGCACATAAAGTGTAATCATCATTTTTAGAATACCATAAACCATATTTTGTTGTTCCTTGCAAATATTGGAATATCCTCTTTACTGCACATTCATGATTTTCTTTAGGATTACTTTGATATCTAGAAACAATACTTACTCCATTCATAATATCTGGTCTAGTCTGAGTTAGATATAACAGACCACCAATCATAGACTTATACCTTGTCAGATTTACTGGTGTAGAAGTATCTTTGATAGATAATTTGTCACTTGTCACCATAGGAGTACTTATCGGTTTGGAATTATCCATACCAATTTTTTTCAACAATTCCCTCAGATACTTAGTTTGACAGATAAAAATGCCTTTGTCAATTTGAGTAATCTGCAAACCTAATAAAAAAATCATGTCACGAATCATGGACATTTCAAATTCATTCTTCATATTATTAGCAAATTCCATTCACAATTTATCTTCTCCTCCAAAAATGATATTATCAATAAATACTTCAATAATCAGAATATCATCATCAACAATCTTATAATATAAATTACTATAAGAAATGTTTTTAGTAAACCAAGCTTCAAAAGATATTTATCCAACCTTGCATACCAAGCTCTAGGAGCTTGTTTCAATCCATGTAAAGCTTTCTTCAATTTGCAAACCATATCGTTATCATCTATCAGTGAAAATCCATTAGGTTGCTCAATGAAAACTTCTTCCTCAAGTTCACTATTCAAAAATGCACATTTAACATCCATTTGATAAACCTTATAGTTCTTATAAGTTGCATATGCAAGAAATAGTCTAATAGCTTCAATTCTAGCTACAGGTGCAAATATCTCACCATAATCAATTCCTTCCATTTGATAATATCCTTTACATACCAATCTAGCCTTGTTTCTTACAACTTGACCATCACCATTTAGTTCAAATAACATTCTTATTTTAAGGCCGGGGAACTAAAGTTCAAGTTTCATTCTTCTCTATCTGATCTAATTCATCTCCCACAACCTTTAACCAATGTTTATCCTTACAAGCTTAAATAACAGTTGTCTGTTGAATTTGAGAAATAAGACATACCTCTTCATTAGTCAGTTTCTTTCTAGTCATAACTCCCTTATTCTTATCTCCAATGATTTGATCTTCAAAATGATTTAATCTTACATACCTTGGTGTCTTCTAAACTTCAGGTTCACTACTCTGATCATCAGTCATAGTTAAATTTTTTGATTGTGCCGGTGTAACTGTCTTAGCTTCCTATACTAGTTGAGGCATTTCCAGTTCAGTTATGATCATTTCCACTATCGGTTCCCTGTCATATGATATATAATGACTTTTGCACTATTCATCCACTTTGACATTACTACTCTCAAATTTTTTTTGTAATATTTTATTATAACATCTAGATGCTTTTTTTTGAATTAAGTATCCAAGAAATATCCCTTCATCACATATGGGATCAAACTTTCCAATTGAATCATCTCTTTTTATATAGCATTTACTTCCAAAAATTCTAAAATATCTAACAGTAGGTGTATGTCCAAAACATAATTCATAAGGGGTCTTACCGATTTCCCCTTTGATGTGAACTTTGTTGAATGTGTAGACTATTGTACTCACTACTTCTCTCCAGTAGATATGAGGCAATTTGTCTTCCATCATCATAGATCTTGTTGCATCCAAAATGGTTTTGTTCTTTCTTTCCACTACTCCATTTTGCTAAGGAGTCCTAGATACAGATAGTTGTCTCCTGATTCCATTTGTCTCAATCCAGTTTCAGTTTTAGTTTCAACCTTTGGTTTAAAGATCTTGAATTTCGCAAAAGCTTCAAACTTCTCCCATAGAAAAGTCACCCACATCATTCTAGAATAGTCATCAACAATCAACATGAAATACCTATCACCTTGAAAGCTTCTATTCCTTGTTGGACAACATAAGTCAGTGTGAATCAAATCAAGTACATCATTAGATTTATCATGTATTCTCTTAAAAGAACTTCTAACTTGCTTACCCAATTGACATTCCTTACATACCGGATTATGAGGTTTCATAATCTTAGGTATATCTCTAACTACCTTAGTTGAACTAATCTTAACAATACAGTCAAAATTAACATGACACAACCTCTTATGCCATAGCCAACTCTCATCAATATGAGAAATTAAGCATGTCTTATTACAAGTGTTCAAGTGGAAGATAGTACTTTCTATGAATACCAGTTGCAATATCCAAACCAGTCTTGTTAATGATTTTGCATTTTCTATCTTTAAATTGAAGTTGGAAACCCTTATCAACCAATTGATCAAAACTCAATATATTATGCTTTAAACCTTTTACATAATAGACATTATCAATATTATGCTTTCCATCCAAAGAAATAATACCTTTGTATTTGTTCATGCATGCCTTGTTATCTCCAAATCTGACTTGACTACCATTGTGTTTTTCCAGGGACAAGAATTTCTCTTTATCTCTAGTCATATGATGTGAGAATCCACTATCAATTAACCATTCATCCTTATCTTCAACTTTTGCTGCCAGGGCTTTTTCTTCATTCTTGATATCCAGTTCCTGTTCATCTTCCTTCAAAGCATAGAACGACCATTCCTTTCTATTGCCAGATCCACTAGCAGAGTATTCTATCGGTTCATCTCTAGAGTCATCAGTTACTCCTTCCTCATCTTCTATGTAGCATTGTTTACTTTTCTTGAATCTATATTTGTTCTGGTTAGGCTTAAAAGATTTCTTAACTCTTTCCTTTAACCTTGCATTCATTTCAGGACATCTAGATGCAAAATGACCAATCTTATTACATGCAAAACATTTAAAAGGTGTTTTTCCTTCATACTTATTTCCAATTGGTCCTTTAGGTATTCTTCTAGGAAATAAGGCTTCAAGTTTCTCGATTTCTTCATCTTCTTTCCTCATGTCTTCCAATTATTTTGCATATAGGGCTTTCCAATCACTTTTATCAGTAGATGATGATGATGATGATGATGCATGAAAAGCAAGTTCAGACTTTACAACTCGAGAAGATCCAAATTCTTCAAGCTCAAAAGAAGATAATTTCTCAATCAGAATGTCTTTGTTAATTGAAGTGTTTGCCATTGTTCTTAACTCATTAATTCCAGTTGCCTTCATCTTGTCAGCCAGTGGAAGGGCTCTCAAGACTTTGGAAACTATTTCATATTCACTTAGAAATCCTCCACAAAATTGAATTCCTATAACAATCTCATTTACTCTTTCCATAAATACAACAATATTTTCATTATCTTTCATCTTCAAGTTTTCATATCTTACCTGGTAACCATCGAGTTTAGAAATTTTGACAGTAGGGTCACCTTCGATCAGATTTTGAAATTTGTACCACATAACCTTTTTCGATGATTTATCAGTCAATCCAATGATCTGTTGATCAATAAGTGCACACAAGAGGGCTTCTCTAGCTTTGCAATCATTTTCAATATCCAAGTATGCAAGAGAAAGATTGTCAGATGTCAGATCATAAGGTGTGTATCCTTTCTTAGTGATCTCCCAAATATGTTTGCTAAGACATCTAATATGAGTCTCTATTTGAATTTTCCATACCCCATAATTTGTTCTATCAAGCTTAGGGATTTCTCTTCTAAAAATAGTTGTCACTAGATTAGAAGTGTTGGCTGCCATAGGATCTACCTCAAGCGATTAAGCTTCTGCAAAAGAGGACCAAATCTCTGATACCAATTGTTAGGATAATTGATGAACAATTGAGAGGGGGGGTGAATCAGTTGTTAACATATTATAACTTTCAATCCACTTAATAACCTTAAACTGAAGTGCATAAACATTCAAATAGTGGTAAAGTAGAAACAAATGTCGGTAGACACAGATACCGGTAAACAATGTAACTCAACAATTAAAAAGATAATAAATGCAAAGCAACCATACCACATAACACCATTATTTGTACATGAAAAACCTAGAAAGGGAAAAACCATGGTGGAAAGCCTACCCTTAGTTAGATGATACTTATGTAGAAAATATGTGATGTAATGAGGGGCCTGCACATGCAGGAATGCACACTGCCTAGAGCGTACTGCTCATTACAAACAAGTCTTACTGAATACAGAGCTTAAAACCACCTCAAGATAAATGGACAACAATCCAATAAAGTGAACTGCCAGAGATAGCATCTACCATGCCTGATTACAGTCCCTATTAAGCTCAATACCAAAGGCCTTTGACCTCTTCCTTAATCCCAATTTGATCACCTATGATCACCCAAATCTCCTTCACATATGATATTGCATTCCAAGTCCACAATACACTTTCTACAATGAGATCTTACATTATTTTATACAAACCCTAAGGCCTTAACCAATTAGGATGGCCACCTAAAAGATATTACAATAAGATCATTACATAATTCTATATTACAATGATATGCCATGTCGGCTTAGGACCAAAACAACAATAACAAATCCATAAATCCTCTTGAAACATCCCAATAACATGTAGAGTACACCTTAGTATGATACTGTTCCATAACCTAGATAGGTACAAAACCTATTTTGGGTCCACCATGCCAAAGTAATATCTCCTAGCAGTTGAAGCATGATAAAAGAGTATATTGAGCATCCTGAAATCCATCTAGAAGCCGCACCAACACCACTTATGCATCCTGCCATGAATCCTCAGTGAAAGCTCTATCAGTAATGCCTTAAACCAATGTTGGTAAGGGTTTATAAGAGTGTATGATAGTATCCAATACAAATCCAATACAAACTGACCAAACCATGCTCCAGAAGCATGTATCATATGTAACCAATCACATTCCATAGATCCAAACATGTCAGAAGTGTCCAACAGATATTCTCTTCTGCTGATAACCATCCATAATAGTTAGTGTTGACATCAACGACAAAACATCAATGTAACACATAATAAATTCATCCAAAATGTCAACAATTTCCTTTCCTAGCACACCCTCTTCTTCATGGGAAGATGATATTTACCATCCTAATAGATTAGCTACAAGAATCTATTGGAGGTTGAAATATGACAAGAAAATTTCCTTTCCTCCTCAAAATAAAAACAAAAATCTTAAGGATGTGAAAGATATTGAATATTGCATTTTTCATGATTTATATTCACATTCTATTGGAAAATGTTATGCATTTAAGAAATTTGTTCAACTACAATATGATCTTGCATAGATTTGTGTCACAGAAGATCTATTTGTCTTTCTTGGTAGAAAAATTGTGCCTTAGCACTTCTTTTCCCTTCATGTTTCTCTTCATCCTATGGAATAATTAGCCCATTTCATGGGGGCTCTTTATCATTAGTGGTGGTAGTATTTAACTTTAACATACTTTGGGGCAGCAACATGAAGTCCATTTTTCTCTTCTTTTCGTTCATTTATCTCTATCTTTGTGCCTTACTCATTATTAGATCTCTTTTCTTGCATAGGGTTATTCTTATGTGAGCATATCATTCTTCTTTGGTTTTCCTCTTTTCTTGGAGAGGAGCATCTTTAATGAGTACTGCACTTCTTCTCTTTCCTTCATTCTCTTCGAAATCTTACCTCTTCTATGGTTTTGATTATTCGCAAGTATGATATACCCCTTACCAGGGAATGATCTCTTGGGAAGTATGTATCCCTTCCTTGAAAGGATTTGTTCCACTGGGATGACATGTCACTTAAAACTAATCACCATCAGAAAATGTGTAATATTTCTCCTTGTTATCCTCAATTGGGGGGCAAGGATTTTTGCTCCTTTCCCTTGTATCATTATTTCCTTTAGGGGCTGCATTTTTCATATGTGATTATCATTTCTTACAGTGGTATTCTTTTATGAATAATCCCACTTGGGTAATGTATGATGCTTTTTATCTCTTCTTTTTGAAGATTACCACTTCTTGAGATGTGTATTTTACATTTACTAATATCTTTTATTGTATGTGGTCATGTAAGTTCATTGCACATTTTCTTATGTTTAATCTCTCTCTAGTAGATTGTGTAAGCTCTTCCCATTGTCCCATTAGCATGGGGGGCAATGATCCTTCTCTCTCTCTTTCTCTATGGTTCCACTTTTCTATATTAAGTGGATGGTGTGAGTTCTATTACTTGATGTCATTCCTTGCGCAAAATTATTGGTTGTTGGCTCAAGGATTCTCTCTTATACAAGAGGTATAAATTCTTGATTACAACCTCTCTCACACTTGGTAATGTACATCTATGATAAATTTACCCATTCCTCTAGGGGCTAAAAATGAGTCATCCCTCATCAAGAATCCCTTTCACTTAGAAATAGGAGAAAGGATTGCATTCTTGTTCTTTCCTTTTCTTGTTCTAGAAGATATTATATTTGTTTAAGACAACACCTCTTGGGGGTGGATTTATTTTTGAATTAAGATCTCTTCTCCTCCAAGGATCACCTTTATAATTAGAGCAAGATATCTCTTTTCAACTATCTTATCCTTTCTTGAAGAGTATTCCCTCTCTTGCTTGGATTTATGACATTGTTGCATAGTGGATATCAACTTTGTGATGAAGGTAGGTATCCTTGGTCTACTTTCCTTAAGATATCAACATTAGTCTATGTTGACATCTTAAGGGGGGGGCACCCACACTGCTCTTTTTTACCATACTTTTCTCATGCATTGAATAGTGGGACATTCTTGGAACCAGAGGGAAACCTCTTAGAGAAAGATGTCATCACTTTTTATATAGTGGGTCATTCTTGGAACCAAAGCACGGTCTCTTAGAGAGAGATGTCTTCCCTTCTTCTTTTCTTGTACAATGAGACATTCTTGGAACCCAAGGGAAACCTCTTAGAGCAAGATGTCATCACTTTTCTCTTGCACAATGGGTCATTCTTAAAACCAGAGCATGGTCTTTTAGAGAGAGATGATGCCACTTTTCTTTTATGCAGAGTGAGTATTCTCGAAACTAGAGTATGGTCTCTTCTCATGGATCACCAAAGTGTGTATTCATGTTCTATCTCTTCTTCCTATCATGAACTTATAATATTACTATTGATAGTTCATGGATGATGTCAGCTTTTCTCTTTTATGTGATCACTTGTGTTTATGTGATGGCATTGGTCTTTGTGTCTTGATTAGTTGTTGAGACATTTGAGCTCAATATATCTTCAACTAGTTAGTTTTTTGTCTTGTATGTTGTTCTTGTCATGTTTGTTTTTGCGCTTTGTCTTTGTTTTTGTGTGTCTTGTGCCTTTTTGTTTTGTGTGCTCTTGCATATGTTGGCATGAGTTAAGACTTTAAGATTCAGGGATTTTTTCTCCTCAATTTTAATGGTTTCTTATACTCCTTGTGGTTTTTCTTTGTGTCTCTCATCTTCATCTCTCTCTTTTCTTCTACTTTAGCAACAATAGTGTCGTAAGCCATACTCCCACTAAAGTAGGGGCTAATGTAGTGTCATAAAATTGTGACCCCTACAAATTTAACCATATTTTGGGTCCTCACCTTGGCCATGGCATCTCCTTCCCTAACTGAGACCTATTTCTGCATTTCCAACCCTTTACTCTTTCTCCTTCATGACCTGTTTCTACTCTAGACCCTATTCGGGCCCCGATATAGGGTAGGATACGGGTATGGTGCCCCTGTACCCCTAAGGAAAAGGGAATAGAACCCCTATCTCCCTAATACAAGGGTGTGGCACTCTTGTCCCAACCTCTTAGGGTGATCCTACGTCAGGTCTTCCCAATCTCCTATGCATTTCTTATCTTCAGGGTTTACAATTCCTCTTTGTTAGCCTTCGATGGTTGAAAATTAATCCTTGAGGAATGTATAAAAAATAATTGAATACCCTCATTCATTGATTGATGACAAATGAAAAGTGAAAGGGCAAATAGAGATCATAAGGAGAAGATACAAGATTTCAAGGTCATCATCAAACATTCAATAATTCAAGTCTTCTTCATTCATCCATTGGAGCAACATTACAACATTCATTTGCAAGCATGTGTCTATGTTAGGGTTTTGTCATGTTACATGCCATTTCATACAATATTTGTGATTACATTCAAGAAGCAAAGAAATCATCATCCACTAGCTGCAGATATACAACCTATACATCTCCATTCTTTACATTCAAGAATTTGCAATTACTTTCTTTCTAGGTTGATTCCTCAACTGGGGTTTGAGCAAACCCCTATCTACAACCCCCCTCTCTTCTCTTTTTTGTGTGTAGGTAGTAGGTGCGCAACTATAATTGCAGATTTGGGCTTCATTTGCAAAGACGGAAGAACCCTTTTCATTTTGTGGATTTTATGGTGGACCATGTACATTCCCACCATGGTCTCGATGAATTTTCTCCAAATTTGTAGGGCAGATCCACATCAATTTAAATAGATCATATCTAAAGTTACAACTCAATAGAAAACTAGTAGCTCCTCATTTCACTCATTCCCCCTCTCTTTTCCACATAGTAAACAAGCCAACTTTCTCATTTACAAAAGAGGGTAAATTACACTTCAACCACTTGCAATACACTTAAAATTCACATCCTTGTTTCCAACGGATTTGGATCTAGCGGATTCAACCCCTCTTTTGAATGTAAATTTCTTCCCATGTGAAAATCATCCTATTGGAATACAATGAATCCAAGAACACTGAGAGGTGGGGGTGAATCAATGTTCTGCCGATATAATAAGATTTTAACCTTTTATAACATACACATATAAACCAGTAGATGAAGAAACACATAACATGAAGTAAATAAACCAGCCACATGAATGAACACCATAACACACAAAATCGATACATGGAAAATCTCAAAAAGGAAAAACCATGGTGGGATTTATGACCCACAATATCAATTCACTAGCCATATGAAAGATATTACATAGCATGGGGGCCTCCACATGTAGGAAGGCACACTTCTCAACACAAAAGAGTCTCATTAACTACAAGCTTCTGCTAAGATAAAATAGTAATGGTGAACTCACAAAATGCATCTGCAATGCCAAAAAGAGTTCTGGTTATAGCTTTGTTATGTACCGGTTCATAAACCCTGAACCCTTCTATCGATATTTCCTTTCCTCCAATAATTCTCTACAAATAATCCACTGATCATTTCATGATATAACATTTTCATACAAATGACCTACATACATATCCTTCGTATTACACAGTTCTTCTACCTTGTCATATATCAAACTGACCTAATAGACTGACTTATATACCCTTTACAAACAATAGGCCTTATGTTGGCTTACAATACAAAAGATATTCAATGTTAACCCTATACAATAATTTCAAAATTATTTTACAAATTAAACCTTTCAGATCCCAAACTGATGTCGGCTTCACTGAAATGTTGGATGTCAGTGTCGGTGCCAATGATGAACCTAATTACTCCAATGCCACTATCTGTCGGTGTATGCCTCCAAATACCAGTATTTGTCGGTATAAGCCTTCAATAAAATCTTGTTTCCATCAATGACAACATATGAATCCAATGAGTGTCAATTTCCAACAATCTCCCCCTTAGGCATTGATGGCAACACTCATGTGAAAAATGGATTCCCTGCTGGTTCAACTGAAGCATGCTCCCCCTGAGCTAATTGACTCTGTCTGTAATATACTTTGTCTGATATCCTCTCCCTAGGATTATATATTTTTTACATACATATACTCCCCCTTTGGCATCAATGCCAAAGACTGGTGAAAAAGAAATTGAATGAATAATTACAAGTTACTTTACTGAAGCTTGACCAATCTCAAGATTTTTGGATAAGCTTTCTCTAGCAACTGTACATTGGTATCCCAGCCGGTTTTGAATGTTTTAGATATGGATACAAGTCCACTCAGTAAATGTTTAAGCATTTATTTCTCATTGACTTCTGATGGTGTGGGCTTCACAAGCATATCCATACATTCCCTCTTATGTACACCAAGTGAATCCAATCTTGGACTCACCAAACGTATGAGACTCCTTGCTCTCCAAATAATCTTGTCTCTTTCCTTTTCAAAAGAAATAACTTGGTTGTCCAAAGTCAAAATTTGTCAATCAATGGATGTTGTAAGTGAAGTTAGTCCATCAAAAGAAATAGCAATATTAGCAATTTGTTCATGTAACTCCTTTAACCTCTTATCTACATTTGTTGTAAGAATTTCTATATTACAACAGACCCTATAGATGTTAGTGCATTGTTTCAAAGAATTTCTAATAAGTATAAGTTTCTCTTCAACCTTCCTCTTACCTGTCTCAATAACTTGATCAAAAGTGGCATTCTTGGCTAGAGTAAATCTTTCAAGTGCTTTCTTGTCAGAAGGGCTTGCTTCATTTTCAATCATACAATCAGGAATCAATATGTTCAAAACTGTTATTGATTGATCTATTATTCCTTTGTCTATAGATCCTTCCTTCATTAGATTTTGAGTAACCATCATCATTAGCTTTGTGGGACTCATCTTTATGATTTATTTCTTCTCAACTTCAGAAGTGTCAATTGCCAAAAGTTTTGCTAGGGAATCAACTTCCGGTATGGTAATGGACTTTATCTTGTCTCAGTGTATCCCTTTCTTCATCCTCTTTTGCACCAGTGGCTTCACCACATGGTTGTTGGCATATGTGTAGAAGTGTGCTAACATGATGATATTGTATGTTGTCATTGATGTCAATATGTTGAAGTATGAACTTGTATATTGAAGTAAGCAACCTCGCAAGTGAAATAGTATGATGATACAAGTATACCAGTATGATGGTACAAGTGAAGCGATATGATGAAGTGTGAACCAGTATGATGGAATGAACTGGTATATGCAAAAAGTGAACTGGTATGTGAATTGGTATATGGAAAGTTTGTATCAGGGTTTCTATTTGGTGCATTTCAAGTCAGTGTGATTCGATTGATGACATCCTGTGATGGGTTAGCATTGAAATAGAGATCAGATCGTGTTTCCATGTCAGTCTTGTGCACGTAAAATATTTTCCTTGAGGATCTTGCATGAAGAAGATTGATCCTATCTACCTCGGGAATGTGAAAAGTCTCAGTAAACATGGAGAGCACATGATGGGTTATTAGCTTCCAAAAATGATAAAGAATAAATGATGGAGAACGTCTTGACATTTGTTCAAGATCATTTTACATTATGCAATGTGATTAAATGGTCAGGATTGGACTGACTGTATTGATAACCTAAATGTTTAGGGTTTAGGGTTTACACCACTAACCTATCTGTTTCCTATAAGGTTGATGATGATTTGCATTGTGAGATTGTTGGAAAATGTTATGTGTGTATCTAAGTAAAGAGATACTTGATTCTTGTCAGACCAGACAAGTGTGTTGATACCTGCAGAGTGTGATTGCAGAAGCAAAGGAACTAAAGTGGATCTGCCTTGGCATTGAGTGTTGTTATCAGATCAATGTATTACCTGTTGACTTCTAACCATTTCGACAGTTGGAAAATCCCTTAATCGGGTAGCTTTAACAAGATTTCTATAAATCCTTTAACATGGTGACTCAAATTCATTGAGTTCTTCAAATCCTCTTGTGAGGTAACCTTTAGCAGGGTTATAACCTTTAACTAAGTATTTAGCCATCCCTTAACTGGGTGATCCCTAGTAGGATTGGTTCCTAGCATAACCTATTGCAAAGTCCTTAACTGGATTAGGCTCCTAACATTGCGGACTTCAGAAGAGTTCAAGAACAACTTGTGGGTATTCATCCCCACTGTGGTTTTTCCTAGTTGGGTTTCCCCATGAAAAATAAGTGTGTTATGTGTGATGCTTTCATGTGATGTCTTAGTATTTTTTGTCAAGTGGTAAAGCATTCTGATCCAGTGGTCTTTATATTTCTGATGATGTATTACTTATTTAAGCATATGGGTGAAGTGGAAATGGAATATTAGATTTTAAGCATATGGATGAAGTGGAAATGAGTTATTAGGTTTTGTGAAGATCTAAGTGTTATCGGTTTATGTGTTTCACAGTCTCACTGTGTTTTACCAGTAGTGCCCTGATTTAGATCTGTGATCCTATTTACAAGTTAGTGTAGTCTTTGCATTTAAAGTGGTTTAAGGAAGTTTTTGTCTATACTGATTCACCCCCCGCCTCAGTATCTGTTGAGTACTTACTATTCATCATTATTCATCAATTGGTATCAGAGCATCCTCTAGGTCCTCTGTGTTGTAAGCTTAACTACTTGAGGAAAAGATCATATTCTAGTGATGAAGAGGGAAGGTCCTAAGTTTAACATAGATAACTTTAAGATATGGAAGGGCATAATGAAGATATACATTAAAAGAATGGGTGCTCAACACTAGAGCTATGTTGAGAATACTTATGTTGTCCCTACCGGTACTCTCACCGATGATCAAAGAAGATAAATTCAAGAGAATGGGAAAGTAATGGAATCTCTTATCATAAGTCTATCTGATGTTGAGTTTATAGATGTTCAGGAAAAAGACAATCCCAAAGATGTATGGGATACTCTGGAGTCTATCTATGGCGGTGATGAGCATGTGAAGAAAGAGAAGGAAGAAAGCCTTAGAGGAAAGTTTGAAGACATGTGGATGATTGAAGGAGAGACCAATCAACAATATGGGATAAGGATTAAAACTATTGTTGGAGACATCAAGAGTGCAGGAGGTACAATAGATGATTTCACCATTGTTAGCAAAGTTTTGAGAACTTTATTACCATTCTATGCAATAAGGGTTTCTGCTATTCAGGAGCTGAGATCTATTGACAATACAAAGGTGTCCCTAGATTCTATCATTGCTAAGTTGACTGCATATGAGCTAAACAGTTATGATGGTAGTGTTTAGAAGACTGATTCAGCCTTTAAAGCATCTGTTGCACTATCCAGAAAGGGTAAAGAAGCTAGTACACGCTGTGAACCTAGACAAAGCTAAGATATCGATGATGAGGAGATCCTGATGGAATTTGAAGCTCTTTTGGCCAAGAGACTTCCTAAGGAAACTGCTAAATATAGAGGTAAGCTCCCTTTGAAATGATTTTCTTGCAATAGGATTGGACACATTGCTATTAATTATCCTAATGGTTATAATAAGGACAAACCAGAGAGGTTAAAAAAGTTTAAAGGAGGAAATAGGAGAAATTGTCTTGTTGTAGTTAATGAAGGTGTCACTGATGATGAATCAAAAGATGAAGAAAGTGAAGACACAGTATTTGTAGATTTTAAGGAAGATGTGTCAGACAAGAAGGCTCTTGTCTCCCACTTTGATAATTCTAATGAATGGATTATTAAAAGTGGTCGTTCTCACCACATGACTGGTGACCGGAGAAATTTTTTCTCTTTGGAAGAGTATGATGGAGGTGTAGTCTGATTTTGTAATGATGCACCTTGTATGGTAAAAGGAAAAGGGTCCATCTCTCTAAATGGAAAAAGCAATGCTGATAATGTGTATTGGGTAGAAGGTCTTAGGTATAACCTTCTAAGTGTTGCTTAGCTAAACAATAATGGACTAACTCTAGAATTCAAAGATGGAGTATGCAAAATAAAAGGAAAGAGTGGTGAACTGATGGCCACCGATATGTAGACCAAAGGTAACTTATTTCAATTAAATGCAAATATTAGTCAATGTCTAATGGCTAAGTATGATGACAGTTGGATATGGCATAGGAGACTCTGTCATGTAAATTTTGATAACATTGTGAAGGCCAGTAAGATGAAGGAAGTTAGGGGATTGCCTGTGCTAAACAAATCAGAGAATCCTTTGTGCAGAGAATGTCAACTAGGGAAAATGTCTTCCTCAACCTTCAAAGGTAAATCTTTCACAGCAGATAATTTACTTGATCTTGTGCATACTAATTTGTGTGGTCCTATGAAAACTAGGAATGTTCAAGGAGATAGGTACTTTATGATTCTTACTAATGATTGCTCAAGAATGATGTGGGTCACATTCTTGAAAGACAAGTCTGAAGCTTTTGAAAAGTTCAAAGCCTTCAAAGCACTAGTTGAAAAAGAAAGTGGTAATAGGATCAAATGCCTTAGAACTGATCAAGGAGGTGAGTTCACCTCTAGAGAATTCAATAAATACTATGAAGAGAATGGAATCAAGAGGAAAATGTCTAACCCCCAGACTCCACAATAGAATGATCTAGTAGAAAGAAACAATCGGACTATAGTTGAAGCAGCTAGAACAATGCTGATTCAAGGGAGGGTTGCTCACACCTTTTGGAGAGAAGCGGTGAGCACTGTAGTCTACACTATGAACTGGGTACTCATCAATAAAGGTAAGGATAAAACACCTTATGAGTATTGGACCGGGAAGACTCCTATAGTAAGCTACTTTAGAGTGTTTGGTAGTAAATTTTATATCAAAAGGAGTGAAGACCAGAGCAAGTTTGATGCAAAATGTGATGAGGGAATATTCCTAGGATATTCCACCAAGAGAAAATCTCTCAAGTGTTTTAACAATAAGACTTAGGGAATTTTTGAAAGTATCAATGTTAGAGTTGATGAAACCTCTGAGAAACCTAAGGAAACTAATAGTGAGCAAGTGGTAGATGAACCGGTTGTAACCTTCTGGGAGCCGGTTGCAAAACAACCAAGTACTAGTAATAGTGCTCCTACACCAGCAGATGCTGATGCTAATGAAGATGAGGATGAAGAAGAAAAGAAAGAGGAATTTGTTAAGATCATTCCTAGGTATGTAAAGTTGAATCATGATCCAAAGCAGATCATAGGAGATAAGGATGCAGGAATTCTTACAAGAAGAAAGGTCAGAGAAAACTCTTGCATGATCTCTGGATTTGAGCCTAAAACATTAAAAGAGGCACATGAAGATGAAGACTAGATCAAGACTATGGAAGAGAAACTTGACCAGATAGAAAATAATGGTACATGGTCTTTGGTACCCAGACCTGAGCATATAAAAATGTTATTGGTACCAAATGGGTTTTCAGAAACAAGCTAAATGAAGATGGCACAATGGTAAGAAACAAAGCCAGACTAGTATGTAAGGGATATGCTCAAGAAGAAGGAGAAGACTATGGAGAAACCTTTGCTCCAATAGCTAGATTGGACAGAGTTCAAATGCTTCTTGCATATTAAGCCTTCAAGGGATTCAAAGTGTATCAGATGGATGTAAAATCTACATTCCTAAATGGAATACTTGAAGAGGAAGTGTATATAGAGCAACCAAATGGGTTTCCCCTATCAGAAGACAGTGACATGGTGTGTAGGCTACATAAAGCCTTATATGGATTGAAGCAAGCACCTAGAGCATGGTATGAACATTTGCACTCCCATCTTGTGAAAATTGGATTTGAAAGAACAAGTGAAGATAGCAATATCTATTTGAAGTCAGAAGGAGATTAGATTCTAATCTATGAAGTATTTGTTGATGACATAATTTTTGGTGGAGATGACAAGATGAGTCATGATTTTGTAGATGAGATGAAGAAGGAATTTGATATGTAACTAATCGGAGAGATTAAGTTCTTCATTGGACTATAGATACAACAAATGAAATACGACATCTTTATCACTCAATCCAAGTATGTCAAAGAGGTGTTGAAGACCTTTGTCATGGAAGATAGCAAACCGGTCGGTACACCGATGGTGACCAGTTGTAAATTGTCAAAAGAAGATGACTCAACATTGGCAAATGAGAAGGAATACCAATCAATTATTGGTAAGTTGCACTATGTAGTTCACAATAGACTGGACATTGCATATGTAGTGGGCATTGTTGCATGTTTCTAAAAAACTCCAAGAGAATCCCACTTGGTAGTAGTCAAGCAGATTCTTAGATATTTGAAGGGAACTATAGACTATGGATTGTGGTATCCATATAGTAATGATTTCAACCTCAAAGTGTTTACAGATGCCGATTAGGTTGGTAATATGGATGACCAGAAGAGCACAACCGATGGTGCATTCTTTCTTAGTGGTAGACTAGTCTCATGGATGAGTAAGAAGTAGAGTTGTATCTCTTAGTCTACAATAGAAGCAAAATATGTAGCAACATTTATGAACTGCACTCAGACAATTTGGATTTAGTATGTACTAAGTGGTTTCAAAGTCCATGTATCTGAATCGGTGAGCATATTTTGTGATAACACAAGTGCAATTAATATTTCCAAGAATTCTGTATTAAGTGCTAGAACCAGGCACTTTGAGCTCAAGTATCATTTCTTGAGGGAGAAAGTTTAGAACAAAGAGGTTGTATTGGAACATGTTTCTAGTAAGGAGCAGTTAGTAGACATATTCACCAAGCCTCTACCGAAGGATACATTTACCTATTTAAGAGGTGAATTAGGGGTGTTGCCCCTTCAAGAGGTGAACTAAAGGTATGTGTTCCACATCAGTGAGGTATTGCATTGACAAATCTTATCAGGATTGATGTGTTGAAGGATGCTACTCCTCAAGGGGAGAAACATAGTGGAACATGGATGTTTGTGCCTCCACTTTGGCATTGTTGTCAATGGGGGAGAAGATGTGAAGTAGAGAAGATATCTACAGCTTTGAAAACATAGTATGAAAGAGATTGGGGAGACGATGTGAAGCAGAGAGATATCTTTGTATATTGCCATCAATGCCAAAGGGGGAGATTGTTGGCATATGTGCAGACGTGTATTGATATAATGATATTGTATGTTGTCATTGATGTCAATATGCTGAAGTATGAACCGGTATATTGAAGTAAGTAACCTGGCAAGTGAATCGGTATGATGATACAAGTAAACCGGTATGATGGTACAAGTGAAGCGGTATGATGAAGTGTGAACCAATATGATGGAATGAACCGGTATATATAGAAAGTGAACCGGTATGTGAACCGGTATATAGAAAGTTTATATTGAGGTTTCTGGTTGATACATTTCAAGTCTATGTGATTCGATCGATGACATCCTGTGATGGGTTAGTATTGAAATGGAGATCAGATCATGTTGCCATGTTAGTCTTGTGCACGTGAAGGATTTCCTTGAGGATCTTGCATGAAGAAGATTCATCCTATCTAACTAGGGAATGTGCAAAGTCTCAGTAAATAGTGGAGAGCATGTGATGGGTTTTAAGCTTCCAGAAGTGGCAAAGAATGAATGATGGATAATGTCTTGAGATTTGTTCAAGATCATTTTACATTATGCAATGTGATTAAATGGTCAGGATTGGACCGATTGTATTGATAACCTAAATGTTTAGGGTTTAGGGTTTATGCCACTGACCTATCTATTTCCTATAAGGTCGATGATGATTTTCATTGTGAGATTGTTGGCAAATGTTATGTGTGTATCCAAGTGAAGAGATACTTGATTCTTGCCAAACTAGAGAAGTGTGTCGATACCTACAGAGTGTGATTGCAGAAGAAAAGGAACTAAAGTGGACCTGCCTTGGCATTGAGTGCTATTATCAGATCAGTGTATTTCCTATTGACTTCTAACCATTTCAGTAGTTGGAAAATCCCTTAATTGGGTAGCTTTAATAGGCTTTCTGTAAATCCTTTAATAGGGTGACTCAAATTCATTGAGTTCTTCAAATCCTCTTGTGAGGTAACCTTTAGCAGGATTCTAACCTTTAACTGGGTATTTAGCCATCGCTTAACTGGGTGATCCCTAGCAAGATCGGTTCCTAGCAGAACCTATTGTGAAGTCCTTAACCCAATTAGGATCCTAATAGAGTGGACTTCAAAAGAGTTCAAGAACAACTTGTGGGTATTCATCCCCACCATGGTTTTTCCCAATTGGGCTTCCATGTGAAAAATAAGTGTGTTATGTGTGATTCTTTCATTTGATGTCTTAGTATTTTTTGTTAAGTGGTAAAGCATGTTGATCCAGTGGTCTTTATATTTCTGATGATGTATTACTATTTTAAGCATATGGGTGAAGTGGAAATGGAATATTAGATTTTAAGAATATGGATGAAGTGGAAATGAGTTATTAGGTTTTGTGAAGATCTAAGTGTTACCAGTTTATGTGTTTCATAGTCTCACTTGTTTTACTGGTAGTGCCCTGATTTAGATCGGTGATCCTGTTTACCAGTTAGTGCAGTCTTTGCAGTCAAAGTGGTTTAAGGAATTTTTTGTCTATACTGATTCACCCCCCCCTCTCAGTATTTGTTGAGTACTTACCGTTCATCATTATTCATCAATGGTGCAGTATCTGTTACTTCCGGTGGAGTATTATCCACAATATTATCTATAACTTATACATTATCCATTTTTCCATGCTCGAACTATAAAAATGTTGTCTTTGTCAGTTTATTCTGTATACTCTCATCAATTTTAGGTGTAACTACCGGTTCATTCAAAATTTGATCTGAACTTCCCAAAATTGTTTTCCCTTTAGATTTGTTCAGAATAGTGGAAGCAGTTGCCTTAGCAAATTCTTCTTGAGAAGTGAGAAAATCAAGATTATTTTGGAAGAGTTTAGCCCAACCATCTCTGGTCTCATTTATTATCTCATTGACTCTACCCATCATTAAGCTTATTTGTTGGGGCTTGTTGCTAAAGATTGGTGTATTGGCAACTTCTATAAACCTTTTCATTTCCTCATTATTTGTAGAGCCACACATACTCAAAAGTTCAACTTCTTTAATCTCTTTGTCCCTCTTGATTGCATCTAATTTCCTTGCATCTAACTTATTATACAATGATAAAGAAATTTCCTTCAAAATCTCTACCAAAGCCTTCTTATATATATCTAATTGTAACAAAATTGTTTCTTCCATTTAATTTTGCTCATTATCCTCTAAATCTTCATAGAAATTCGACACATTCTTCAAGATTCCATCTTTAGTTACCTCATCTCTCAATTCTGCACAAGTCATTAGGGGATGATGGTAACATTACAAAATTCAATTGCCTCATCTATCACACTCTTTTTCCTCTTGTTGAGGGTTCAGGAGCGGAAGGAGCAAGCTGCCTCTTTTGAGTATGTTTCCTTGCCGGGGTGTGGATGTGGTTGTTACCTTTCTTACTAGCTTCCTCATTGGTTCCACCTTCTCTTCTACCAAAGGCTTGTCGTCTTTCTTCCTTTGTACCCTTTTGAATGCAAGAGGTTGATTTTCCTCTAGATCAGAGTCAGAAGTGATAGAAGAAATGAAAGTCTCAGGCCTCTTTACCTCAGGAGCACTAACCACTACCAATGGATCTACTGATTTAGATCGATAACCTAGATATGTATATATCCTATGAATTACATTTTGAACATATGCAAACATTTTGTCTATCTTCTTTTCCCTTCTTTTATTATTGAAGCCAATTTTAACCTCAAGAGCCTTCTCTGCAGTGCCAAAGTGTTCAACCTTATCATCCAAAGGAGCATCAATCGACATTTTAGCATATAGATCCAAGTTGTTGTCATCTACTTCATACCCTAATTCAATGACCCATATAGTTCTAGGTTTGACTGCTTCCATCAGTGTCTCATCTATTTTTACCATGAAGCAAATATCAGTAGAGTATTTCTCCACAATGAATTTGGAGATTATTTCCCTCGGTCTCATATTTTCTTGAAAAAATTTTAAGTAGCCCCAAATCTTCTCATCCTTGTTACTACCAAGACTAGTGATTGCATCTTTGATCTGCATACCTATTGGTATGTCATGAGCCCAACATTTATTTCCCAAACCCGGTAGCTCATTCATGAAGTATAACATCAAGAAGACAATAAGATTGTCAAACCAGAAAGTTCCTTTCTTAACACCTTTGATCTTGCCAAGATTTAACATTAATTCACTCCTTAACCATTCACATAAGTCATACTTTTCATTATTCTTTATCATTTGATATGGAACATGGATACAAGAACTGGCAACAGAGTTAAAATGACTTGATTGAGTTATCTTTTAGCCGATGATAATGCTGGAAAAATTTACATCTGTGTCTTTAATGGTCCTGACCCTCATTGATCTTCCATCATGGGTTGTGTTAGTGAGATTCTCAACCACAGTGTTCGAGATATTCTTTCTTGGTTCATGTCCAACTATGGGTAAGTCGATGACTACTTAAATTGCTTCTTTGGTGATCATGTGAGCCCAGTCTAGCCAGATAAATTTATTATGGACCCTGCTTAGAACATTTATGATCACTTCATCCTTGAATTCTAGTATACATAGGATTCTGGTTAACCCTAAGTCTTCAATGATTTGATATTCCAGCTTGATTATTTTCGAGATGTCGAGTATCTCAGATTGATACATTCACTTGATTTGTTGAGTGCCTAAATCCTCCAAGGTGTAGTGAATATAGGTCCTGACATCTTCCACATAAACTATGCCATTGGGAACCCTCGAAAATGCATCAGTAGAGTTTTCCTTCATAGTAATTTTGGGAACTTCCTTGAAAATAGGTCTAAGCCTATCCTTAACCTTAGCAATAGTGGGATTCATGATGAAAGTAGGAGAAGATGATGATCCAGATGCCATTACAAATAAATACCTGGATAATAGTTGCCAGTTAAAAATATTTTGATTACATCTGGAAATTCTTTGGAATTCCTTTGCTCGCTCTAGTTTTCTCAAGTGCTGGGTGAGTGAAAATGAGTTCATTTTCCCTTTTTATTAGTGAGTAAACCCTAATTTATCACTATCATAAATTCTTAGTGATATGCCCTACCGGATGCTGGTTTCACAGTTTTATGTTGGATAAACCTCTATCAATGATCAATACCACTCTCCAAATCTCTTCCATATCTCTTCTGGGGAATATGCAAGATTTTCAATTAATTTTCCAACCCCTAAGGCATATGCCTCAATTACCAGTTGAATTTTTTGTCAGTGGACGAATGCTCTGTTCTACCAGTGGAGTTAATGGTGCAGTTACCAGTGTAGTTGCATATCCACTTGGTTCTTCAGACTTGCTAACCCATCTCTTGGTGTAATCTTGTTGTATTTCATCTACCTTCTGCTTTCCTTTCTTATTTTCTTTATCATTGCTAACCGGTGTAGTCTTGATCCAAAAGTACTTATCAATATGACCTATTTTGTTGCATGCATAACATGTAACATTGTTCTTTTGAATTGATTTAACATATCTGGTGGCATTCCTTGATCTACATTGATTATCCAAATGTCCAAAATTTCCACATGCATGACACTTAACATTCATTTTGTAATCTTCTGACTTATGACCATATTTCTTGCAATTTGTGCATTGACCTAGAACTGAATTGTAGTTTTGATTTACTTTATTTCTATATTGTCTATCTATATGCCCAAATTTATTACAAACAAAACATCTACGATTGAATTTGTAAGCATTATATTGCCTTACCAGTTTCTTCTAGTCTGATGAGTTCTAGATACCGGTTGTCTAATCTTCATTTGCAGGACCGGAGCTTTTGCCTTTTACACATCCAAGTCCTCTAGAATCTTTACTCTTCCTTTATCTTTTCAATAAATCATCCAATTGTGTAGCACTAGTCCAAAATTTTTATTTATACTCACTTGCAGCAGTTAGATCATCTCCCAGATTCATTATTTTTCTCTCTAGCTCTTGTTCATTACTGCAAGATTGTACCAAATTAGTTCTCAACATATTATTATCATGAGTCAATCTACCACATTCTTCAAATTTGTTCTTCAAAGATATAGAAAGCTTTTCTTCCTTCTCCTTTCTATCTTCAATATCTTTTGACATCCTCATAGTCAGGTCTTGCATTTCATTCTTCATGAGAATGTTTGCTTGACTCAGTTTCTGACATTGTTCCTTGAGTGCATTTTTATTTTCATCATTCTGGTTTTGCAAAATTTCCTTTCTCTTAGCTTGAGAAAATGATAACCTTTCTTACAAGACAAGAATGAATTCATTAGCAAGATTTAATTCATCTTGTAGTTTTAGGTTCTTCATCCTTTCAGCATCATAATCCTCAAGTGCCGTCTCAAGTTGCTTTTCCATAGCCATGTTCAATGATTCTAGTTTCAAGATCTTCCCCAAGCTATAAAAATTCATTTGAGGTACCAGGGTCTTATACCAATTGTTGGAATACAATGAATCCAAGAACACTGAAAGGGGGTGTTGAATTAGTGTTTTGCTGATATAATAATAATTTAACCTTTATAACATACACATATAAACTGGTAAATGAAGAAACATATAACATGAAGTAAATAAACCAACCATATGAATGAACACCATAACACACAAAATTTATACGTGGAAAACATCAAAGAATAAAAATCACGGTGGGATTTGTGACCCACAATATCAATTCATTGGCCATATAAAAGATATTACATAGCATGGGGGCCTACACATGCAGGAAGGCACATTGCCTAGAACACACTGCTTAACACAAAATAGTCTCATTGACTACAAGCTTTCGTTGAGATAAAACAATAATGGTGAAGTCCCAAAATGCATTTGCAATGCCAAAAAGAGTTATGGTTATAGCTTTGTTCTGTACCAGTTCATAAACCTTGACCCCTTCTACCAATATCTTCTTTCCTCCAAGAATGATTTACAAATCATCTACTAATCATTGCATGATATAGCATTCGCATACAAATGACCTACATACACATCCTTCACATTACACAGTTCTTCTACCTTGTCATATATCAAACTGACCTAACAAACTAACTTATATACCCTTTACAAACAATATGTCTTATGTCAGCTTAGAATACAAAAGATATTCAATGTGGGCTTTATACAATAATTACAAAATGATTTTACAAATAAAACAATTCAGATTCTAGACTATTGTCGACTTCACTGAAGTGTTGGATATCGGTGTTGGTGTCATTGATGACCCTGATTACTCCAATGTCGGTATCTGCCAGTCTATGCCTCCGAATGCCGGTATTGTTTGTATTATGGATGCATTGCATTAGTTTTGTCATTGATGTCAACACTTATCCTTCTGAAGATCTACATTATTGATTTGGCAATATGGTTATATTGGTTTATTATTGAACTACCACATTATGTTCACCGGCAAGGTCAGTGACTTATGCACAGTTACCGGTATATTGCTCACCGGTAGGTTATATGGTTCACCGACACTAATGATGACTTGTTATCATCTCGAGATCACTTGATTATGTCAAAGATATGGTTTGGATACTTGGTTTTGGTATTTTGGTTAATGGTCTAATCGAGTTGACATATTTGTTGTTACTGATAAATTGGTCAAGGTTATGGATTGATATGCATTATCTATTCTACATCAGCATGACATGCTATGGAGATGATTTATTGATTAGATATTATTATAAATATATTTAGCTGACATGATGCATCACATCTAGACTTATTTGTAATTGATTTAAATGCAATATTATTAGTGAGCCAACCTACACATTTGGTCTTAGGTTTTGTATATATGTAAGATCTCATTTGTGAGAAGGGAGGTTTGAAGCTGATTATCAGAGCTTAACCGGTACTAAATCTAGCATTGGAGATGCTATTTTGAGTAGTACATTATTCTAGGATTTAACCATCCTACTGTAGTCATTGAGACTCCCATTTGAGCAATGTGCTCTAGGCAGTTGGTCTTTCTACATGTACAGACCCCATTTCTATACACATACTATCTGCAGTAGTATTATTTGATTGTGGGTAAGGTTTCCCAACATGGTTTTTTCCCTTATAGGGTTTCCATGTTAAAATCTCTATGTTATGTGTTGTGGATGTTGTTTCTCTTTTTGTTTCATGCATTGAGTTTCACCGATATTGATATTAACTGATAATCTGTTAACCCACATTAAGTTTGATTTACCAATATTAAGTATCAAGTTTGATTAAGTTATAATTGGGTTGTAATTCACAAACAATTGATTCACCCCCCTCTTAGTTGCCTTCCGATTCCTTACAATTGGTAACAAAGAACAATCCTCTTTTTGCAGAAGCCTAATAGCTTGAGGAGATCTTATGGCAACAAATATTTTTAGGAAAGACAGTCCTAAACTTTATGGTGTTAGGTCCTGGAGATAACTGAGAGGGGGGGGGGGGGGGTGAATCAATTGTCAAATAAATACAAACCAAAAACAACTTAACCAACCTTAATACTTAATACTGGTAAACCAAACTTTATGTCTGTAGATAGTTTATTAGTTAATTGTAGTACCGATAAAGATTAATGCATGAAACATAAAGATAATAACATCCACAACACATAACACCAATGTTTGTATGTGGAAACCCTGTAAGGGGAAAAACCACAGTGGGAAACCTTACCCACAATCAGATGATACTACTGCAGATAGTATGTGTACACAAATGGGGTCTACACATGCAGAAAGGCCAAGTGCCTAGAGCTCACTACTAAAACACAAATAGCATCTTCATATGCTAGATTCAGTATCGCTGTAGTTCTGATATGTCTTCACAAAAACCTTGCTTCATCTTCAAATGATGTTTGCGTGTATAACTCTTCTTATTCTCGCATATACTTTCTTTCAATTCCTTTTCCCAATCGCATACCGATCTTACAAATAAGATCTTACATATATACCATAACCTAAGACCAATTTTTGTAGGTTGGCTCTAAAAGATATTACAATAAAATAATTACAAGTAAACCAATAACCGATGCAATATCCAATTCAACATGTTGGCTTAATGCATTTATAACAATAATAAAGCATCTCCATAGCATGTCGTGTTGATCTGGAATATATAAGTCTATCGGTGCATAACCTGGACCTATTTGCTAGTAACAACAAATATGCAAACACGAACATACCAATGAACAAATCTCCAAGACAAAGTGTCCAAATGATGTCTTCAACATAACCAAGTATTTTTCATGTTATTCCAAGTGTCGGTGAACAATATATCCTGCCAGTCTACCAGATACTGGTGACTGTACATAAGTTACTTACTTGCTGGTGAGCATTGCCAATTCTCCAAAGTGCTAGAGTTGATAAGTGTTAATAGGTGTTGACATCAATGCCAAAACCATATCAATATAACCAAAATACCAACATTCTCCCCCTTTGGCATTGATGGCAACACAATATGGAAAAACCATCAAAGTGCCAAAACAGAAATGCCAAATACCAAAAACCAACAATCTCCCAAAAGAGATTATAACCAGAAATCAAAATTCAGATACAAAGAGTAATCAATCTGTCCCCCTGAGAGTAACATGTGTTTTCCTTGTATTTTTTCATATCAATCTCTCCCCCTTTGACATCAAATGCCAAAGTTACTACAAAACCAAGTTCAAATACAAAATACCAACCAATTCAGTATACCAACTACTCCCTCTGAGAAGTAGCTCTCATCATCAAAAGTTGAAGTAAAAGATTTCTCTATTAATTTTGTTGGTTGATGACAAACATCAATTGTCTAAGTCTCTACTGGTGGGGGTATGACCCCAAGCTGATCTCTGAGATATTCAAAAGTCTCCTTAGGCAAAGTCTTAGTGAAAATATTTGCAATCTGCTCTTTAGTATTCACATAAACCAGTTTTACTTCTTTTGCTTCAACATTCTCTTTCAGAAAATTCAATTTGATAGAAACATCTTTAGTTTTAGAATGTAGTACCAGATTATTAGATATATCAATTTCTATAGTGTTATCACAATAGATAGTTATAGGTTCCTTGCATTTTACCTTTATGTCTTTCAACATTTGCTTAAGCCATAATACCTGTGTACAGTTAGTTGCTGCTGCAACATATTCTGATTCTAATGTTGATATAGATGTGCAACTTTGTTTCTTACTCAACCAAGAAATTAATCTGCTTCTAGGAAAAAATGCTCCATCAGAGGTGCTTTTTCTATCATCCACATCTCCTACCCAATTTGCATCTATGTATGCACATAATTCAAAGTTTTCATCTCTAGGATACCATAAGCTAAGATTTGTAGTGCCTTGTATGTAATGGAAAATCTTTTTTATTGTTGATTCATGATTTTCTTTAGGATTACTCTAAAAGCTTGAAATAATACATATTGCATTCATAATATTAGGTCTTGTTTGTGTCAAATACAGTAAACCTCCTATCATAGATTTGTACCTAGTCAGATTAACAAGTGTAGATTCACCCCTTAGTGATAATTTGTCATTTGTAGTCATAGGTGTGCTTACCGATTTAGAGTTCTCCATACCAAATTTCTTTAGTAACTCCTTCAAGTACTTGGATTGAGTCAAGAATATACTTTTATCAGTCTGTGAAATCTACAATCCTAAAAAGAATTTTATCTCTCCAATCATAGACATTTCAAATTCTTGTTGCATTTCAATAGAAAAGTCTTTCCATAAACCATCTTCTCCTCCAAAGATTATATCATCAACAAAAAATTCTATAACCAAGATGTCATCATCAATCACTTTATGGTATAAGTTGTTGTCAACATTACCTTTAGAAAATCCAATCTTCAAAAGATATTTATCCAATCTTGCATACCAAGCTCTTGGAGCTTGCTTCAACCCATACAAAGCTTTCCTTAATCTACAAACCATGTATTTATTATTTTTTAAAGAAAATCCATCAAGTTGTTCAATGTAAACTTCTTCTTCAAGATCACCATTCAGAAATGCACATTTAATATCCATTTGATATAGTTTGTAGTTCTTGTGTGTTGCAAAAGCGAAGATAATCTGACTACCTCAATTCTAGCTACCGGTGCAAAGGTTTCATTATAGTCAATTCCTTCTTTTTGAGAATATCCCTTACACACTAGTCTTGCTTTATATCTAATTACCTTACCATCTTCATTAAGTTTGTTTCTGAATACGCATTTTGTTCCAATTACATTTTTATCTTTAGGCTGGGGAGCTAATGTCCATGTGTTATTCTTCTCAATTTGTTCTAGTTCCTCTTCCATAGCTTTAATCTAGTGCTTATCTTTACATGCCTCATTAATTGATGATGGTTCAATTTGAGAAATAAGACATATCTCTTCATTCTCCAATCTTCCTCTTTTCATAACTCCTTAATACTTGTTCCCAATTATCTGATTTTCAGAGTGGTTCAATCTTACATATTGGGGTGTCTTCGTTTGTTGCAATTGCTCAGTTACAGTGGAATTTTCAAATGATACTGATGTAACTGGATATTCATTTTGTACTGGTGGGTTTAATGTAGGTTCATTTTTCAGTATCTTTGTTGCCGGTTTAGAGTCTATATACCTTGAAGTTCCTCTAAACTGTTCATCAATCTTCACATTTGTACTCTCAATAATTTTCTGCAATCTTTTGTTAAAACATCTATATGAGTTTCTCTTAGATGAATAACCAAGAAATATTCCTTCATCACTTCTAGGATCAAATTTTCCAATATATTCATCTCTTCTAATAGAGCATTTACTTCCAAATATTCTAAAATATTTAAGAGTAGGAGTAATACCAAACCATAGTTCATGAGGTGTCTTACCAGTTTCTCCTTTGATGTGAACTTTGTTGAATTTATAAACCACTGTACTTACTGCCTCTCTCCAATATACATGTGGTAGATATGCTTCGGATAACATACTTCTAGCTGCATCCAAGATAGTTCTGTTTTTCCTTTCTACAACTCAATTCTGCTATGGTGTCTGGGGTGCCGATAACTGTCTTATGATTCCATTCACTTCACATAATGCTTTTTAATTATTTAGATGTAAATTCACCTCCTTTATCTGATCTCAAATATTTGATTTTCTTACCGGTTTCATTTTCTACCATTTCTTTGAATAGTTTGAATTTCTCAAGTGCTTCTAATTTTTCTTTGAGAGAAGTAACCCAACACATTCTAGAATAGTCATCAATGATTAGCATGAAATATCTATCACCTTGTAAGCTTTTAGTTCTATTTGGACCACATAAATCAGTGTGAATTAAGTCAAGAGAATTATTGGATTTTTCTATAATACTTTTAAAAGATACTTTAACTTGTTTACCAAATTGATATTCCTTACATACCAGATTGTGAGGTTTGACAATCTTAGGTAGGTCTCTAACTGCCTTAGTAGTACTGATTTTCACAATGCAATCAAAATTTACATGACAGAGTTTCTTATTCCATAGCCAACTTTCATCAATATGTGCAATCAAGCATTTCTTTTAATTGTTATTCAAATGAAATATGTTACCTCTAGTTTGATTACTAGTTGCAATTTTCAAACTAGCTTTGTTCATAATTTTACATTTTCCATTCTTGAATTGTAACTGAAATCCTTTTTCAACTAATTGACCAACACTCAAGATTATGCTTTAAACCTTCTACATAATAAACATTGTCAGTATTATGCTTACCATCAAGAGATATAGTACCTTTTCCTTTGATCAAACAAGCTTAATTATCTCCAAATCTTACTAGACCTCCATTATATTCCTGAAAGGTCAAGAATTTACCTTTATCACTAGTCATGTGATGGGAACATCCTGAATCAATGATCCATTCATCCTTAACTTCAATTTTAGCTGCTAGGGCCTGCTCTACCGGTTGAACAGTAGGTGTCGATTGATCTTCTATTATAGAAACAAAGACCCATCCATTGTTTGCCAGATCCTCATCAGAATCATCAGTGACTCCTTCATCAGCAAGATAACAAGATTTATCTTTATTCTTCTTAAATTTGTATCTTTGATATTCAGTGTTAGGTTTGTATGTTTTTCTAGCTTCTTCTCTCAATATAGCATGTCTATCAGGCCATCTTGAAGCCATATGACCAATCTTGTTATAGTTAAAACATTTAAACGGTTCTTTACCTTCATACTTACTTCCAACTAGACCTTTAGGCATTTTCCTTGCAAATAGTGCTTCAAGTTCTTCAAGTTCTTCATTTTCTCTCCTGCTTTCTTCAAGTTCCAATTAGATTTATCAAATGATGGTGCAGATGATGTTGATGCCTTAAAAGCTAAATTTGTCTTTATAGTAGCAACAGGACCAAATTCCTCAATTTCAAAAGCTGAAAGTTTTCCAATCAATGTGTCCCTAGTTACTGATGTATTAGGCATTGTTCTTAACTCATTTATAGAAATAGCTTTCATTTTGTATGCCAGTGGCAATCCTCTTAAATTTTTTGAAATAATTTCATCTTCACTTAAGGTTCCTCCACAACATTTAATACCCAAAATAATTTCATTAACTCTTTCCATAAAAGCAAAAATCCTTTCATCTTCTTCCATTTTTAAATTTTCATACCTGACCTAGAAGCTTTCAAGTTTTGCAATTTTGACTCTAGAATCTCCTCCATTAAATGTTTCCAAATGATCCCAAATAGCTTTAGTAGTAGACCTATCTAATAATCCCATGATTTTTTGATCTGATAATGTGCTCAAAAGTTCTTCCCTTTCTTTGCAATCATTTTCTTCATCTTTTCCTAAGGTAGGTGGATTAGGCTGACTGAGAGTAGGAGCACTATAGTCATTCTTTGTAACTTCCTAGATGTCCTTTCCAATGCAATTCAGGTGTGTCTCCATTATGATCTTCCATATGCCATAGTTGGTTCTATCAAGTTTAAGATTGTCCTTCCTAAAATAGTTAGTAGACATTGGATCTCCTCAAGTTGTTAAACTTCTGCAAAAGAGGACTATGCTCTGATACCAATTGTTAGGTCACGGAAACAACTGAGAGGGAGGGGGTGAATCAGTTGTCAAATAATTGTCAAATAAATTCAAACCAAAAACCACTTAGCCCACCTTAATGCTTAATATCGATAAACCAAACTTTATACCGATAGACAATTTATCAGTTAATTGCAGTACCAGTAAATATTAATGCATCAAACAGAAAGACAATAACATCCACAACACATAACACCAATGTTTGTACGTGGAAATCTTGTAAGGGGAAAAACCATGTTGGGAAACCTTACCCACAATTAGATGATACTACTACCGATAGTATGTGTACACAAATGGGGTCTGCACATGCAGAAAGGCCAAGTACCTAGAGCTCACTTCTCAAACATAAATAAGAGTCAAACTAACTACAATTGGATGGTTAAATCTAATAATGATATACTGCTCAAAATAGCATCTTCATATGTTGGATTCAGTACTAGTGTAGTTCTAATATGTCTTCACAAAAACTTCGCTTCACCTTCAAATGATGTCTACATGTATATATCTGCTTATTCTCGCATATACCTTCTTACAATTCCTTTTCCCAATCACATACCAATCTTACAAATAAGATCTTACATATATACCATAACCTAAGACCAATTTTAGTAGGTCAGCTTTAAAAGATATTACAATAAAACAATTACAAGTAAATCAATAACCGATGCAATATCTGATTCAACATGTCGGCTTAATGCATTTATAACAATAATAAATCATCTTCATAGTGTGTCGTGCTGATCTGGAATAGATAAGCCTATCGGTGCATAACCTAGACCTATTTGCTAGTAATAGCAAATATGCAAACATGAACATACCAATGAACAAATCTCCAAGACAAAGTGTCCAAATGATGTCTTCAACATAACCAAGTGTTTTTCATGTTATTCCAAGTGTCAGTGAACAATATATCCAGCCAGTGTACTAGATACCGGTGACTGTGCATAAGTCACTTGGTTACTGGTGAACATTGCCATTTCTCCAAAGTGCCAGAGTTGATAAGTGTTAATAGGTGTTGACATCAATGACAAAACCATATCAATATAACCAAAATACCAGTAGATGGAACTAACTATGGTATATGGAAGATCAGAATGGAGACACATCTAAATTGCATTAGAATACACATATGGGAAGTTACAAAGAATGGCTATGTTGGTCCTACATTGAATCAACCTAATCCACCAACATTGGTTAAAGATAAAGAAAATGATTGCGAAGCAAGAGAAACACTTTTGAGCACATTATCACATTAGAAAATCATGGGATTATCAGACCGATCTACTGCTAAAGCTATTTGGGATAAATTGGAGACATTGAATGAAGGAGATAGAACTGTAAAAATTGCAAAATTGGAATGTTTCCGGGTAAGGTATGAAAATTTGAAAATGGAAGAAGATGAAATAATTTCTTCTTTTATGGAAAGAGTTAATGAAATTATTTTAGGAATACAATGTTGTGAAGGATCCTTAAGTGAAGATGAAATTGTTTCTAAAGTTTTAAGAGCATTGCCACTGGAATATAAAATAAAAGTAACTGCTATTAATGAGTTGAGAATAATGCCTAATACATTAGTATCTAGAGATACCTTGGTTAAAATACGTTCAATATTTGAGCTTGAGGAATTTGGTTTTGTTGCTACAATTAAGATAGATTTATCCTTGAGAGCATCATCATCATCATCATCTGACAAATCTAATTGGAAAGCACTTTATGAAAGTGAACTTGAAAGTTTTAGAAGGGAAAATGAAGAACTAGAAGAACTTGAAGTACTATTTGAAAGGAAAATGCCTAAAGGTCTAGTTGGAAGTAAGTATGAAGGTAAAGCACCATTTAAATGTTTTAATTGCAATAAATTTGGTCATATGGCATCTATATGTCTTGATAGACATGCAAGATTGAGAGAGGAAGCTAAAAGAATATATAAGCCTAATCCTAAATATTAGAGATATATATTTAAGAAGAACATAGATAAATCTTGTTACTATGCTGATGAAGGAGCTACTAATGATTCAGATGAAGAACTGGCAAAAAATGGATGGGCTTTTGTTGCAATAAAAGAAGATCAACCGACACCTACTGTTCCACTGGTAGAGCAGGCCCTGGCAGCTAAAATTGAGGAAAAGGATGAATGGATCATAGATTATGGATGTTCACATCATATGACTGGTGATAAAAGAAAATTCTTATCTTTTCATGAATATAATGGAGGTCTAGTAAGATTTGGCAATGATAAAGATTGTTTGATCAAAGGAAAACGCACTATATCTTTGGATGGTAAGCACAATACTGACAATGTTTATTATATTAAAGTTTTGAAACATAATCTTTTGAGTGTTGGTCAATTAGTTGAAAATGGATTTCAGTTACAGTTCAAGAATGGTAAATGCAAAATCATGAACATAACTGAATTGGAGATTGCAACCAGTAATTATACTAAAGGTAATATCTTTCAGTTGAACAATAATGATAAGACATGCTTGATTGCACATATTGATGTAAGTTGGTTATGGAATAAGAGACTTTGTCATGTAAATTTTGATTTCATTGTAAAGATTAGTTCAACTAAGCCAGTAAGGGATTTATCTAAGATTGTGAAGCCTCATAATTGAGCATGTAAGGAATTTCAAATGGGAAAGCAAGTTAGAACAACTTTTAAGAGTATTTATGAGAAATCCAATAATGTTCTTGATTTAATTCATACTAAATTGTGTGGTCCAGCAAGAACAAGAAGTCTATAGGGAGACAGATACTTTATGCTAATTATTGATAATTATTCTAGAATGTGTTGGGTTACTTTTCTCAGGGAGAAATCAAAAGCTTTTGGAAAATTCAAACTATTAAAGGCAATGGTAGAGAATGAAACCGGTAAGAAAATCAAATGTTTGAGATGTGATCAAGGCGGTGAATTTACATCTAAGGAATTTAATACATTTTGTGAAGTAAATTGAATCAAAAGATGCTCTCAGCACCCTGAACACCTCAACAAAATGGAAATGTCGAAAGGAAGAACAAAATTATTCTGGAAGCGGCTATAAGCATGATATTGGATGCAAATATATGTCATGTGTACTAGAGAGAAGTAGTGAATATAATAAACCGGTAAGACCCCTTATGCAATATGGTTTGGTAATGCTAGTACTCTTAAATACTTCAAAATATTTGGAAGAAAATGCTATATTAGGATAGATGAGTATACAGGTAAATTTGATCCTAGAAGTGATGAAGGAATATTTCTTGGTTATTCATCTAAGAGCAAGGCATATAGATATTTTAATAAAACATTGCAGAAAATCATTGAGAGTGCTCATGTGAAGATAGATGAAAAATTTAGAGGAAATTCAAGGTCTGTAGATTCTGAACCGGTAGTTGAGATGATCATAAATGAACCTATATAGAGTGCACTGGTATCGAGTGTGGATCCAGTCACACCGACATCATCTGAGAATTCCACAATGACTGAAGAAGAACAACATATGAATAAACCTAGGTATGTAAGACTGAATCACTCAGAAAATAAGATAATTGGGAATAGGTATCAAGGTGTTATGACAAGAGGAAGACTGGAAAATGAAGAGGTATGTTTAATTTCTCAAATTTTACCGACATTTGTTATTGAAGCTTGTCAAGATGAACAATGGATTAAAGCAATGGAAGATGAACTAGAACAAATTGAAAAGAACAATACATGGACATTAGTTCCCCGACCTAAAGACAAAAATGTAATTGAAACTAAATGGGTATTTAGAAATAAACTTAATGAAGATGGAAAGGTAATTAGGAACAAATCAAGATTAGTGTGTAAAGGATATTCACAGAAAGAGGGAATTGATTATAATGAAACCTTTGCACCGATATCTAGAATTGAGGTAGTCAGATTATTTCTTGCATTTGTAGCTCATAAGAACTATAAAGTATATTAGATGGATCTAAAATGTTCATTTCTAAATGGTGATCATGAAGAGGAAGTTTACATTGAACAACCTGATGGATTTTCATTGATAAATGTTAAAGATATGTTTTATAGATTAAGGAAAGCTTTGTATGGATTGAAGCAAGCTCCTAGAGCTTGGTATGCTAGATTGGACAAATATATTTTGAAGATTGGTTACACTAAAGGTAATGCTGACAGCATCTTATATTTCAAAGTGACTAATGATGACATCTTGTTTATTGAAGTTTTTGTTGATGATATCATTTTTGGAGGAGAAGATGGATTGTGTAAATACTTTGCTAACAAGATTCAAGAACAAATTTGAAATGTCTATGATTGGGGAGATAAAATTATTTTTAGGATTGCAAATTTCACAGACTGATAGAGTTTCACAGACTGATAGAGGTATATTCATATGTCAAACAAAATACTTGAAGGAACTATTGAGTGAAATTGTTATGGAAAACTCTAAACCGGTAAGTACTCCTATGATTACAACTAATAAATTGACATTGAAGGATGATTCAGTTCCTATTAATCAGACAAGATACAAGTCTATAATTGGAGGTTTACTATATTTGACACAAGCAAGACTAGATATAATGAATGCAGTATGTATTGTTTCAAGATTTTAGAGTAATCCTAAAGAAAATCATGGATCAATAGTAAAAAGGATTTTTTCGTTATCTACAAGGCATAACAAAACTTAGTTTATGGTATCCTAAAGATGAAAATTTTGATTTATGTGCATACACCGATGCAAATTGGGTAGGAGATATAGATGACAAAAAGAGAACCACTGGCAGAACATTCTTTCTTGGTAGAAGACTGATTACATGGTTGAGCAAGAAGCAGAGTTGTACTTCATTATCAATAATAGAATCAGAATATGTTGCAGCAACAACTAATTGTATGCAGGTATTATGGATTAAGCAAATGTTGAAGGACATAAAGGTAAAATGCAAAGAACCTATAATTATTTATTGTGATAATTCAACAACAATTGATATATGAAAAAAACATGTATTGCACTCTAAGACTAAGCATGTTTCTATCAAATATAACTTTCTACAAGAGAAAGTTGAAGCAAAAGAAGTAAGATTGGTTTATGTGAGTACTAAAGAGTAGATTGTAGATATCTTTACTAAGCCTTTGCCTAAGGAAACTTTTGAATATCTCAGAGAGAAGCTTGGGATAATACGCCCACTAGTATGTTGGCAAATCCACACTCTAATGAGAAATTGTAGGTGATTGAAGGTATTGTCATTGATGGCATCCTTACAATCATGTGATATTGGCATGCATACTAGCACTGGTAGACTCTACATCGACATACAGATCATCAACACCAAAAAGGAAGATTACCGACACCCTGGCCGATAGGAATTTTGTATATTTGTATTTTGTATTTAATTGTAAAAACTTTTGTAAGCCGACTTCACGGATTGTAATATGACTCATGTAAGTATGAGATCATTGTAGATCATTTAGTAAGGGATATGGATAAAAGGATTAATGCAAACCTATTATGCAAATTGTAAGGCAGAGATTGAATAAGGGTTTATGAATATTGCAAAGCTTAAACCGGTACTGAATCTGGATAGCAGATGCTAATCTGAAGCAGTACAAGACATTGGATTTGTGTAATCCATTTTTGTAAGTCAGTGTGACTTCTTTTGTAACTAAGCAGTGAGCTCTAGGTGCTTGTCCTTCCTGCATGTGTAGGCCCCTATTGTAAACAGTAATGTTCTCTTATTGGCCAGTGAGCAAATACTGTGAGTCACAAATCCCATTGAGGTTTTTCCCACACCGGGTTTCCTCGTTAAAAATACTGTGTTATGATGTCTCTCTTATGTTGTGGTTGTTATTCTTATTTGTAGCATTATTTGTGGTTTACCAGTGCATAGTTTTGATATGCTTTTCATGTTATAATTCAAGTAAATTCTTATACCGGTCAGATATTGATTCACCCCCCTTCTTTGAAGGCTACACAGGATATTATTCAAGGACTTCAAGAAAATTTCACTATAGCAAGGAACAAAAGAAGAGAGATTTATGAAAAGATGCAAAATGATGAAGATGAAAAGGAAATTATTAATGATCTGGTAAACAAGCTAAGACAAGAAAATAGTACAATGAAGAATCAGATGCAAGATATAACTATGAGATTTTGTAAAGAAATTGAAGATAGGAAGAAGAATGAAGATGACTTGGTCAGAAGACTAAATGATGTTGGAAATGAAAACACAAGACTCAGTCATGAAAATGATATGTTAAAGACAGATTTGATGCATACACAAAATGATAGAATTGAACTCATGAGAAAGAAAGGAATCTTGGAAAATGAACTGACTGCTGCAAATCAACACAAGGAAAAATTCAAGAAAAGTTCAGAAGAACTTGTTGACATACTGGAGAATCAAAAACCTAATGGTGATACAAATGGCTTTGGCCTTGAAGTTGGTGAAAGCTCCAGTATTGCAAACAATCATGATCACAGTAAACCGGTAAGACAACCTAATGATTACAAATTTAATGGGAAATTCTTTAACTATAACAAGTATGGTCATAGATCAAATTAGTGTAGATCTAGAAATTATCAGAACACTAATATACCCACTGGTCAATTTTCTAAGTGCAACAAAGTTGTTTATAATTCAGAAAATTGCAGAATGAATGTAAGATGTTATGTTTGTGGAAGATTTGGACACTTATTTAATCAATGCAGAACACATACTGGCATAGGATATGGGAAAGCTATTCAAAAAAAGTAATGTGACTTGTTATGCTTGTAACAAAATTGGACATATTGCAAAATTTTGTAGAAGCAAGACATCACCGACAAACAACAAAGGACCCAACTTAAAAGGTAAAGAAAAGGTTGAAGAGGTAAAGCAAGAATTCTCAAAATAATGGATCAGAATGTTAGATTAGAATATTGATGGGAATACTCCTCCACCGACAAAACAAAGTATCACTCCACCAGTAGGAGACTCTTCATCTAACTGAAGAAAAATCCTTTGGGGGTTTAGCAACAAATTGAGAAACATGCTATTATTTCCTCGGTTGATGGTGAGAAGTTGAATTACTTCTTTACCCGCAGATGGGTTAAGTTGTGACTTAACCAACAAGCATTAAATGTGGTAGTTGGATATAATAACATTATAAAGCAAGTATTTTGGCTTCTTTTTCATTCACTGATCATTCAAATCTTTGAGAGCACGAAAATTCTCGAGCAAAGGCATCCTTAGCAAAAAAGTGAAACAGTTCATCCAAGCACTCATCCTTAAGGCAAATTGAGGTATTTATAACTATGGCTTCCTCATCCACACCTGAATTTATTAAAAATCCTACTGTGATTGAAGTTATCAAGCATCCTAGATGCATATTCAAAATTGTTACCAAAATAGCGAAGAAAGATGATACCCTAGGTGCTTTCTCTCAAATTCCTAAAGGAGTAGTTTATGTAGAGGATCCTATGATATACATACATTGTCATATAGAGGAATTAGGAGATGATGAAATCAAGAACATGTATCGGATTGTTATTTGTGATGAATCTGAAAATATTAAATTGGAACATAAGATAGTGGAAACCCTAGGTTTTACAGAAATCCTTAGTGTCCCGGATTTTCCCAAGGATGTTATAAGGATTGTGTGAAGAAGAGTTCATGGTGAATTATTTTGGTTGGATTCCATCCATAAGATCACCAAAGAAGTAGTTAAGGTAGTAATAGGGTTACCTTCCACCGGAAGCAGGCCTAATAGAACTAAAAAGGTCTCTAATGACACATGTAATGGACCTAACCAGCACAACATTTGACAAAAGGTCTCTAAGGGTAAATGATGTGAAGGACGTCAATGTCAGATTTGTCAGTATGATTTTAGGCTACAAGGCTACACATGCAAATAGGCTAAACTCAGTATCTAGCCTATGTATTAAAAGTGCATATGACATGGTTAATGATAATGCTAGAACCAATGTGTGTGAATGGCTTAAAGATGAATTGATAGACAATCTGAAAAAGATCAAAGGAGATAAGAAAGGAACCTTTAGATTCAGAAATTTGCTTGTATGGTAATGTTGTACATTACTAAGCAAGTACCCAATATTTCTAGGAGAGATTTTGGCTTTGATATACCGGTAGGAAAGCAACTATTGGATACATTAAATAACATGGGAGAAAACAAAGAGAAAAATATAAATGAGCATTTTCAAGCATTGAAGGCTCAAATAAAGACAAGAATTAGATTGTCTTAGGCAATTGCAGATAAATATCAAAAGGAAATATGTTTTGTAATTAAGAAAGATGAAATTTGGATGGAGGCAATTTTCCCTAGAACTATCTAAGTAACTAAAATGGGTTATGAAACAGATGATAACATCATTGAAATTTATGCAAAAACCCTCCTTGAAGCACCAAAGGAACCCTTTGAGAAAGTCTTTGGAAATGCAAAAACAATTGAAAGTGGAATTTAGTCTAGGAAAAGAGTTAAGAAAGTTGAAGAAACAATGAAAAAGGGAACTAGACAAGCAAAAGCAATTAAGGAAGATGTATTGAAGCAAACTGGTATCAAGGAAAGTGAGTTGAAAGGACTTCAATTGGAAGCTCATCTTTCACTGATTGCAAGTTCCTCTAAGCATGATATACTGGTGGCATTCAAAAGGGTAGAAAGGAAAAGAAAACCCTCACTGACACCCTCACCCACACCTAGGAGAACAAGACAAAAGCAACAGGCAGTGAGGCCTCCAGTTAAGAAGTTGACTCCAAAGAAGGAAAAGTTAAAACAAGACATTGCTCCACTGGATAAACTCCTTAGTGAAATAATAGAGGATGGAAAGTTGAAAAACATTAGCAAACTGTATAACACACTTTGCACTGATGACAAAGAAAGCATAGAAAATAGTGTAATTTTACACTTGGATATATACAGGAAATTTTTGATGGAAATTATTGATGAAATACCCACTGATTTGTATAGAAGACTAGAAGCTAGAAGGGTAGCCATTGTTGAGCTACACAAGAAGATAAAAATTGAAAAATTACTTGCGGTGCATCTAGTAAACTCACTTGAAGAGATAGACCAATTAATCAGTGAGGCCAATCAGACATTATTTTCAACCGCTCACCGGCATGTAGCACTTATTGCAGGAAGAATGAATGAAATTTTTGAAGAGACTGTAGATTTATGGGATATATTCTTTGTTGAAAAAGAGAAACAAGAAGAACTCAAATGACCTAAGACCATCAGGGTATATCAAAAGGATAGGGATAAGGGGAAAGGTAAGGAAGGTGGACCTCTGAACCTAAAAATAACTGACAACTTACCCCCACCTCTTTCTGATACTCCACTGGTAGAAACCATTGACAATCAATCGACTACAGAGAGTATGGAGACTCCTCAAGAGGATAAACATCCTGAGTCTGAAATTTTGTACACTATGAATATAGACACCCAAGAGGTGAATATTGTGGTAGATAAAGAAACCACCAAGGATAAGAAGAAAGATGTGGCTACTGAGCCACTAGCTACAAATGTGGAGATTAATGTTAGCATAGAGATAGAGAAACTAATAGAGGACACTACTGGGAAACCATCAGAAGCACCAGTAGATAAAACTGAGAAACAATCAGAGAAATTGACAATGGAAAGTGCAAAGGTGAATACAGAGAAACCGATAGTGCATACTGAGATTACATCAAAAAAACCAGTAGTTGAGAGCACAAAGAAACCCTCTGAGGCACAGACCAAGAAATAGGAACACCAACAAGTTGATGTACAGGTTCAAACTGAAACAGTGCCACCGACAACAACTAAAAAACCAAAACCTTTGCTAGTAGAAATGCAAATACAAACTAACCTACCAGAGGTTGAAACAAACAAGGTTATTACTACAACTGGCAATAGGGAAATTGTGAAAATAGTTAGATAGACATCTGGTACTTCAATAGCAAAATTCTGGCCTACAAATGTGACAGAGGTCTTATTGGACTCAATAAAGAAAATAACAGAGTGTAATGCACAAGCCTATAAGGCTATTGATGACACAATTCCTATTCTTAAATTGATAGCACCCAAGTGCATTGTGGATCATAAATATTCTATAGGTCAACTAGACACATTGTCTAAATACATCACTGGCAACATTTTGATAGTTGATTAGATAAATGAGGACACATTTAAGGATAAAATGAATAAAGAGAAAGATAAATTATTTGATTAAACAATAAAGAAGTGCATGGGACATGTTAGTACCCTTTTACTGACACTAAATAAAATAATAATGGAGTTTAAGGAACTCTATAGAGATACATGCAAGACAAACATTCTGACAATAGATATAGAAAAGGAAATCAGTAAGGTACAAAAGGAGATTGACAATATAGCTGATAACCTCATTGGTTCATCTGAACCATTATCAGTTACAGAGTAGGAGATATACAGTTTTGAAGAAAAACTTGAGAAATTTGAAAAGATAAAAATAAAATAAAAGGGAGGGAAAAAGACCTTAAATGCAAACTCAGTCCCAAATTAGACTACCTCATCTCTTTGAGAAAAGAGATCTCAGAAGAACTTGTTCAAGGACTGAAGACACTAGAGGAACAAATGCATCACCTCACTGGTACTATTCAAAGGACAGAGGCCACATTGAAAGACAGTGAAAATTTCAATTAGAGTCTAAATTTGGTATTGGCGGATCTTTTCCAGATTGTAACCCACCGGTTACAAGGATCTAGGCAGGAACCACAATCCATTGACAATGAATGACAACCTTTATCATTGATGTCAAAGGGGGAGTAGTGTAAATGAGAAAAATGATCAGAACAAAGACATCATCAGCTCAACGGGAGCATACATTTTTTGACAACACAGTTTTGGTAAGACAATTTTGGCAAAGTCATTTTTGGATTTCTCTCATGAGTGTTTCCATCAATGGCAAAGGGGGAGATTGTTGGCAAATGCACACTCCAATGAGAAATTGTAGGTGATTGAAGGTATTGTCATTGATAGCAACCCTACAATCATGTGATACTGACAAGCACTGACACTAACAGACTCTACACTGGCATACATATCACTGACACCAAAAAGGAAGATTATCGGCACCCTGGCCGACAAGAATTTTGTATATTTGTATTTTGTATTTAATTGTAAAAAATTTTGTAAGCCAACTTGGTGGATTGTAATATGACTCATATAAGTATGAGATCATTGTAGATCATTTAGTAAGGGATATGGATAGAAGGATTAATACAAACCTAATATGCGAATTGTAAGGCAAAGATTGAATAAGGGTTTATCAATATTCCAAAGCTTAAACTAGTACTGAATCTGGTATAGGAGATGCTGATCTGGAGCAATACAAGACATTGGATTTGTATAATCCATTTTTGGAAGTTAGTGTGACTTCTTTTGTAACTGAGCAGTGAGCTCTAGGCACTTGGCCTTCCTGCATGTGTAGGCCCATATTGTAAACAATAATATTCTCTTATTGACCAGTAAGCAAATATTGTGGGTCACAAATCCTACCGAGGTTTTTCCCACACTGTGTTTCCTTGTTAAAAATACTATGTTATGGTGTGTCTCTTATGTTGTGGTTGTTATTCTTATTTGTTGCATAATTTTTGGTTTACTGGTACATAGTTTTGATATGCTTTTCATGTTATAATTCAAGTAAATTCTTATACCGGTCAGATACTGATTCACCCCCCCTTCTCAGTATCTTTGGGAATCCTAACATGGTAGAGACTTAGACAGTTGAAGATTGAAATCGAACTGATATAAAATAATAGAGAAACCTTTTTCTGACTTTGATGGAGGAGAGCTACTTCTCAGGGGGAGTAGTTAGTTATATTAATTGGTTGTATTAGTTAGTTGTATATTTTGGTATTTATTTCCTTTGGAATTTGATGTCAAAGGGGGAGAGAGAAAGTATGGAAAAACATTCTTGGGAGAGAGATCTATGAGACAGTATTCATTGGGGGAGAGATATAAACTCTTTGTATTTTCATTTTGATTTCTGGTATTGATCTAGTTTGGAGATTGTTGATCTTTGGTTTTTGGCATTCTGTTTTGGCACTTAGATGTTTTTCCATCTAGTGTTGCCATCTATACCAAAGGGGGAGATTGTTGGTATTATGGATGTGTTGCATTAGTTTTGTCATTGATGTCAACACTTATCCTTTTGGAGATATACATTGTTGATTTGGCATTATGGTTATATTGGTTTACTTTTGAACCAACATATTATGTTCACCGGCAAGGTCTGTGACTTAGGAACAATCACTGGTATATTGTTCACCGATACTGATGATGACTTGTTATCATCTCGAGATCACTTGATTATATTGAAGACATGGTTTGGATACTTGGTTTTGGTATTTTGGTTAATAGTCTAATCAGGTTGACATATTTGTTGTTACTGACAGATTGGTCAAGGTTATGGATCGATATGTGTTATCTATTCTAGATCAGCATGACACACTATGGAGATGATTTATTGATTAAATATTATTGTAAATATATTGAGCCAACATGATGCATCACATCTAGACTTATTTGTAATTGATTTAATTGTAATATTCTTAGTGAGCTGACCTACACATTTGGTCTTAGGTTTTGTATATATGTAAGATCTCATTTGTGAGATAAGAGAAGAGATATTGTATCCAAGGTTATGGTATTATAACATGGTATATGCAAATATTGAAGATCATATAAGAAGACCATAGAAAAGGTTCAAGGGAGGTTTGAAGGTGATTATCCGAGCTTAACCGGTACTGAATCTAGCATTGGAGATGCTATTTCGAGTAGTACATTATTCTAGGATTTAATCATCCTACTGTAGTCATTGAGACTCCCATTTAAGCAGTGTACTCTAGGCGGTTGGTCTTTCTGCATGTGCAGACCCCATTTGTATACACATACTATCTGTAGTAGTATTATCTAATTGTGGGTAAGGTTTCCCACCATGGTTTTTTCCCTTACAGGGTTTGCATGTTAAAATCTCTATGTTATGTATTGTGGATGTTGTTTCTCTTTCTATTTCATACATTAAGTTTCACTGGTATTGATATTAACTGATAATCTATTAACCGACATTAAGTTTGGTTTACTGGTATTAAGTATAAAGTTTGATTAAGCTATAATTGGGTTATAATTAATAGAAAACTGATTCACCCCCATCCCCTCTCAGTTGCCTTTCGGTTCCTTATAGGTATCTACCGATATAAGCCTTCAATAGAATCTTGTTGCCATCAATGACAACATATGAATTCAATGAGTGTCAATTGCCTACACATCCTAGTGGCTTCCTTTCTCTCTCCTAGGTGGGGAGTCACTAGGATCATATTTTCCACTGTACACTTATACATCAAGATTAAGACAATAATTATACCACAAATAAAACATGTACACAAGTACTGCCTAATGAATATCATGAAAATTGTAAAAAGAGAACTTTGTAATTTAGTGGATCAACTTTAAAAATAGGTATTAACACTTCTAATTGAAGATTAAACTTCTTTATATATGTTGGCAATTGACAATCATCAGATTCATTTTGTTATCATTGATGGCAAAAAGATCAGATGGAAGTCATATACCGGCATTAAGAGGCATTTACCAGTAGATGTCGACATTGGAGTATCTAGGGTTATACCAGCACCAACACCGACACCGGCATCAAGTACTTCAACGAAGCCAACATCAAGGAAGATTTATTTAGAAAATCATTTTTTAATTATTGTCAAGGCCAACAATTAATATATTTTGTAATGTATTATAAGCCGACATAAGGTATATTGTTTGTAATGGGTATATAGGTCAGTCTGCTAGGTCACTTTGATAAGTGTGACATAGGAGAATAATAGGAGAATTGTTGATGCGAAGAATTGTATGTAGATCATTTATATGTGAATTTTATATCATGCATTGATCTGTAAATGTTTTGTAAGACATTCTTGGAAGGAAGGTGATACCGGTAATAGTGCTCACGTCTTATGAACTGGTACAGAGTAGAGCTAGAACTAGAACTCTATTTGGCACAGCAGATGCATTTTGTGAGTTCATTTTCATTGTTTTACTTCAGTAGAAGCTTGTAGTCAGTGAGACTCTTTAGTGATGAGCAACGTGCTCTGGGTAGTGTGCCTTCCTGCATGTGCAAGCCCCCATTATATGTAATATATTTTTATGTGGCCATTGAATTGATATTGTGGGTTACAAATCCCACCATGGTTTTTCCTCTTTGAGGTTTTTCATGTATAAATTCTATGTGTTATGGTATTGATTCATGTGGATGGTTTATTTGTTTACCAGTTTATAAGTGTATGGTATAAAAGGATTAAATCTTATCTTACCGGCAAAACACTGATTCACCCCCCCTCTTAATGTTCTTGGATCCCAACAATTGGTATCAGAGCCTGGTACCTCAAAAGAAGTTTAATAGCTTGAGGAACATCTTGAAACTAAAATCTTTTTGATACTTAATATAAGTATAGATCCAATAGCCAACAAGATGAGAGGGGGGGGGGGGGGGTGAATCGTACAAACTTAATCTTCCATAAAAACATCAGATTCAACCTCGGTAACATATATTTCAGTAATATAACCAAAACTATTAAACATGCAAACTCAAAAGCATATAAACATCATAAACCTCATAACACTAGATTGAACGTGGAAACCCAAATAGGGAAAAACCACTATGGGATTTCGGACCCACTAAGAAATATACTCTTCTAAAGTATGCTCAATTAAAAGTAGATCCTGTTAAAGATTACAAACACATTGCTAGATGTGACCCAGTTAAGGGATTTCCCTCAGGTCTGTTAGGATCTTCACCTTGTTAGAAGTGACCTTGTTAAAGGATTTCAAACACTCAATCAGAATGTCACCTTGCTAGAGGCTTTTACAAATAAGACTATTAAGTCCACTCGGTTAAGAGATTTTCTATCACTTTCAAAAAATAACAGTAATAAAATCTATCTACAACTTCACATCTAAAATGCTAAAGCAAATTCCTATTTGTTCAATACAATCTAGAAATAGACCTAATCTTGTCTATCTGCTGGGCTTCTATACTCTGTTATTCTAACAGGTCTTCAAGCTTCTGTGCTTGGTAATCACTATGTAGCATCCCTATGCATACACTTGCCCGCATACATTGTTTATCAACAGTTTCCTATTTATAAACAATTACGTAACCACTTAATCTCCTCAATCACATTTCCCATGATCAGTCATAGCCATCAGATCTTCGATCTTGTCCAGGTTCAATGCATATTTTGATATGAAAACATTTTAACCTACCTTGGAACTTGCATATTAGTCTTGGAACTTGTGCCAGGGTATTGCGGTTCAATCTGCGTTGTAGATCTTCATGCCAACTTTCTATTGCCTTAGATTCATTAACAAACTTCATCCATGGCTCACCAATCATTTAATCAGTTCCAGCTCATCAGCTTCCTTCATTAAATAACACATGCAAACATTTAATGCATTATGTTATATCTCGGTTACAACTCGATAACAACTCAGTGAATACTAAACTTTACTTGGTAGACATTCCGCCTTCATTAACCGATAGCGATAACCTTAGGGTTTACCGACTAGGTTCATTGCTTGATAACATATTATAGTATTAACCTTTACAATTTACAACATATATATGTTTTTAAAACAATCTAAAACATCATGATCTCATCATTGTCTGACTCGGTAATAGTTGCCCATTGAATACCTTTTTCATCCCCTTATTCATCATATTCTTTCTTGTGTCTTTTATCGACATCTTTCTATTCTTCATATCATACTTCTCAAGATATGGCAACATCATACTGAATTATAAAATCAATTTCTTGACATCAATGACAAAATAATAATATCAAGACAGTAAACATCCTTAATCAGTTATATCCATAATCATCAACAACCTTCTCAATATCCTTATGAAATGCCAACAATCTTTCATTGTCTGTTATAATGCTATATTGCCAACAATCTCCCCCTTTGGCATTGATGGCAAAACCAATTGATTTGACCTTAAAAGATTCAGATTGCTATGATTCTAAAATGCTGAAATTCTCTCCCCCATACATTAGACTTCTCCTCTTTTCTTTAGTCTTCTTTCCAATCTGTAGTCTTCTCGGTTTTCTTTTAGTCTTCTCCCCTTTATAGTAGTCTTCTCCCCCTTTAACAACAATGCCAAAAAGTAAAGAACTAAAACATAATTTCTTTCTGGATGAAGTGATTTCCTGCAGTTGTGTATCGATTCAGTCTCGGTCAGAGCATTAAGTCTTCGATTCCTATTCCCTGTAATATTTCTTGTACACCTTTAGAAACCATCCTAAAGGGTATAAATCAGCATCAACTCCCAAAAGATATTTGATAGAGTCATCAAATTGATGCTTTCACCAAACTCAGTCAGTGAGTAGAAGATAGGGGTAGGACCCCTAACTTACTTCTGAGATATTCAAAAGTGTCCCTTGGTAGTAGCTTGGTGAAGATATCTGCTATTTGTTCCTTTGTGCTAACATACTCCAACACCACTTTCTTCTATTGAGCTTCTTCTCTAAGATAATGATATTTTATAGATATGTGCTTTGTCTTAGAGTGCATAACATGATTCTTTGAAATATTAATGGCACTAGTATTGTCAAAGAATATAGTTACTAGGTTGGTAAATTTCTCATTTATACCTTCCAATAGTTGTTTGATCCATGCAATGTTGGTACAATTCAATGTTGTAGCAATGTATTCAGCTTTTGCTATTGACTGTGAAACACATCCTTGTTTCTTGCTAAGCCAACTCACTAGTGTTTCTCCTAAAAAGAAAGCTCCTCCACTTGTGCTTTTTCTATCATCAATGTTGCCTGCCCAATCAGAATCAGTATAAACTTTTAAATCAAAATCATTTCCTTTCTAATATACTAAGCCATAATCCTCAATGCCTTTCAAGTATCTAAAGATTCTTTTGATTGTTGTCATGTGTGTTTCCTTCAGATCTGCAGAGAATCTTGCACCTATACCTACCGCATGTGCTATGTCTAGTCTGTTGTGAACAACATATTATAGTTTTCCAATCATGGATCAGTAAAGTGTCTCATCAACAGATGCAGATTCATCATTCTTTGATAATTTACAGTTGGTAGTCATAGGAGTACTTACTGGTTTTGAATCCTCCATTCCAAATTTCTTCAAGATTTCCTTTATGTACTTGGATTGAGTAATGAAAATCTCATTTTTCATTTGCAATATCTATAAACCTATAAAATACTTTATCTCACCGATTAATGACATCTCAAATTCTTTGCTCATTTCATTTCCAAAGTTCTTGCATAAAGAGTCATTTCCACAAAATATAATATCAGCAACAAATATGGCTGAGATCAGTATTCCATTTTCATCATGATTCATGTAGATGTTGTTGTTCTCATTTGTCCTTATAAAACCAATCTTAATCAAATAAGAGTGCAATATTTCATACCATGCTGTAGGTGCTTGTTTCAAACCATATAAAGCTTTGTTCAATTTACGTACCTGATCTTTATTATTTTCTTCAACAAATCCTTCAGGTTGTTCAATAAAAAATTCTTCTTCTAATATTAAATTCAGAAATGCAGATTTGACATCCATTTCATATACCTTGAAATTTTTGAAAGTGGTATAGGCCAACAATTTTCTTACTCCTTCAAGTCTAGCAACAGGTGCAAAAGTTTCACCATAGTCAATTCCTTCTTCTTGAGCATAACCTTTGCAAACTAGTCTTGCTTTGTTTCGAATGACCTCTCCTTTTTCATTTAGCTTGTTTTTGAAAATCCACTTTGTACCGATTACATTTTTTCCTTTGGTCTTGGGATTAGTGTCCATGTGTCATTCTTCTTGATTTGATCAATCTCTTCTATCATAGCATTTATCCAATCTTCACTGTTAAATGCCTCTTTCACTATTCTTGGTTCAAATTCAATTATCAAACATGTGTTTTGTCTCAGCTTGTTCCTTGTCATTACTGGATCATCCTTATCTCCTATAATCTGACTTGGTGCATGATGTCTTTTGACATACTTGGCTAATATAGGCTCGGTAGGCTCTATATGATCTTCTTCATCACTCAGTAACTAGATATTCTCTTCATTTTCTTCAACAGTCTTCTCGGTAAGACTTCTTGGTTGAACATAGACAAATTCATCATAGTCTTTTGGTTCCTTGGAATTTCCTTCATCATTTCTTTCTACAAATTCATCAATTTTCACATTTGCACTTTCTACTATTTTTTTAGATGATTTGATCAGACATTTAAATGCTTTGTTTCTAGAAGAATAACCTAGAAATGTTCCTTCTTTACTTTTTTGATCAAACTTGCCATTTCTATCATCTTTATGAACATAGCATCTACTTCCAAAGATTTTAAAATAACTTACATTAGGTTTCTTATCATACTAGATTTCATATGGTGTCTTCAAAGTACCTTTCTTCAATTGTACTCGGTTCAAGGTGTAAACTGTTGTGCTTATTGCTTCTCTCCAAAATGTTTGTGACACATTCTTTTCAATCATCATTGTTCTAGCACAATCCACAATAGATTTGTTTCTTCTCTCAGCTATTCCATTTTTCTATGGAGTTCTCAGTGCAGAGAGTTGTCTTTTAATACCATGATCATTGCAAAATAAGTTGAACTCATTAGATGTGAACTCTCCTCCTCTATCTGATCTAAGACATTTCAATTGTCTTCCTATTTCATTTTCAACTCTTTCCTTGTACCATTTAAACATTTGAAAAGCTTCTGATTTTTCTTTTAGAAACATTACTGACATCATCCTTGAATAGTCATCCACAAATAATATGAAATATTTATCACCATAATAACTTTGAACTTTCATAGGACCACAAAGATCAGTATGCACTTGATCTAAAATTCCCTTAGAAGTGTAAGACTTACTTGTAAAGCTTGATCTTGTCATCTTACCCATCTGGCATCTTCAGCACATAGCATTCTCAAGTTTTTTAAGACTTGGTAGACCTCTTACTCGGTGCTTCTTACTTATTTTGATCAGATTATCAAAATTTACATGACAAAACCTTTTATGCCATAACCAGGTATCATCTATCTTTGCATACAAACACTTATTCCGAGTTGAGTCAAGGTGAAATGTGTTACCTTTTGTTTGTGTCTCGGTAGCAGCTAACTTTCCATTCTTGTCATGAACTTTGACAATTCCTTTCTGAAATTCTATTCAGTAACCTATGTTGTTTAGTTGTGCTACACTCAACAAATTTTATTTCAAACCTTCAACCCAATAAACATCATTGCATCTTGCATTGTCAAGAAGTGTTATAGATCCTTTACCTTTCACCGGACATGGTGCATCATTACCAAATCTAAAATAGCCTCCATCATAATATTCTAATATAACAAACTTGTGTTTATCTCCTGTCATATGATGTGAGCATCCACTATCTATAATCCAAGAATCATTAGTGTTTATGTGAGATATTAGGGCTTTTTCTTCATACCTTTCTTCATCTAATCCATCTTTGATAGCCACATAAACTACCTCCTCTATATCAGTCTCATCTGATTTATCATCATTGGATTCCTCATCAGCTATTAAACATGTCTTCTATCTCTTCTTCTAAAGTCTCGGTGTCCTCTGTAGTGATTGTCTTTCTATCTGTCATCTTAGTAATCTCTTTTTTCAATAAAATCTTTGTCAGGATAGTTAGAAGCCATATGTCCTATTTTATCACAATTGAAACATTTCAAAGGTAGTTTTCCTTTATACTTTCCTTTTCCTCTCAGTAACCTTTTGGCTAATAGTGCTTCAATCTCTTCTTGCTTACTGATTTCCTCATACAGTTTGTGTACTACCTCCATGTTCTTACAAAATCTTTCACTTGCTCCACTATGATCTCCTTCAGAGTACTTATACTTTCTTTCATTGAAATCATTAGATTCATCAAGATGAAAAGAACTAAATGCAGATTCAACTTTATTTATCGAACATCCACTATTATCAAAGTTACTTAATTCAAATGCATGTAGCTTACCAATAGTAGCATCTAAAGAAATTGGCATATTAGGTACAGACCTCAATTTATTGATTGCAGAGACTCAGATTGCATAAGCTGGTAGAAGAGTTCTTAACAACTTGCTATATCCTTTTCCTCAATAGTTTCACTTGCTCCTTTGATTTGATTGACAATCTCCTTTAGTCTTGAACTGTACTGAGTTATGTTCTCACCTTCATTCATCCTCATAGATTCAAGTTGTCCTCTTAGACTATCTACTTTTTCTCTTTGAACATGTTCATCTCCTTCATATACTGATATGAGCTTATCCCACATAGCCTTTGCATCATTGTAGCCTTCTAGATCATTAAACTCTGAGTCGATCAATGCAGATGTTATCTCAATCATTTCTTGAATATGTTCTTGCTTTGCCTTTATCTCTTCCATAGTCAAAGGATAGGTGCTCGGTGTGACAAAATCATTTTCCAGATAGTATATAGCATATTCTCCAACTCTTGATAGTTGTAGCTTCATCCTTTTCTGCCATGTACAAAAACTTGACTTGTTCAGCTTCGGTGCATCCCTCTTATACATCTTTGGATCTTTAACTCAAGTGCCTTTAAAATTCCTTCGGGAGTCGAAAGCTCTAATACCAATTGATAGTTCTGATACTTAATATAAGTATAGATCCAAAAGCCAACAAGGTGAGAGGTGGGGGGTGAATCATACAAACTTAATCTTCCATAAAAACATCAGATTCAACCTCGGTAACATATATTTCAGTAAGATAACCAAAACTATTAAACATGCAAACTCAAAAGCATATAAACATCATAAACCTCATAACACCAGATTTAATGTCGAAACCTAAATAGGGAAAAACCAATGTGGGATTTCGGACCCACTAAGAAATATACTCTTCTAAAGTATGCTTGGTTAAAAGCAAATCCTGTTAAAGATTACAAACATATTTCTAGATGTGACCCGTTAGAAGTGACCTTGTTAAAGGATTTCAAACACTCAATCAGAATGTCACCTTGCTAGAGGCTTTTACAAATAAGACTGTTAAGTCCACTCGGTTAAGAGATTTTCTATCACTTTCAAAAAATAACAATAATAAAATCTATCTACAACATCATATCTAAAATGCTAAAGTAGATTCCTATTTGTTCAATACAATCTAGACATAGAACTAATCTTGTCTATCTGTTGGGCTTCTATACTCTGTTATTCTAACAGGTCTTCAAACTTCTATGCTCGGTAATCACTATGTAGCATCCCTGTGCATACACTTACCCACATACATTGTTTATCAACATTTTCCTATTTATAAACAATTAGGTAACCGCTTAATCTCCTTCATCACATTTCCCATGATCAATCATAGCCATCAGATCTTTGATCTTGTCTAGGTTCAATGCATCTTTCGATTTGAAAACATTTTACCCCTCCTTGGAACTTGCATATTAGTCTTGGAACTTGTGCCAGGGTATTGCGGTTCCATCTACATTGTAGATCTTAATGCTAACTTTCTATTGCCTTAGATTCATTAACAAAGTTCATCCACAACTCACCAATCATTTAATCAATTCTAGCTCATTAGCTTCCTTCATTAAATAACGCATGCAAATAGTTAATGCATTCTGTTATAGCTTGGTTACAACTTGGTAACAACTCAGTGAATACTAAACTTTACTCGGTAGACATTCCGCCTTCATTAACCGATAGCAATAACCTTATGGTTTACCAACTAGGTTCTTTTCTTGATAACATAGTATAGTATTAATCTTTACAATTGACAACATATGTATGACGTTAAAACAATCTAAAACATCATGATCTCATCATTGTCTGACTCGGTAATAGTTGCCCATTGAATACCTTATTCATCCCCTTATTCATCATATTCTTTCATGTGTCTTTTACCAACATCTTTCTATTCTTCATATCATACTTCTCAAGATATGGCAACCTCATACTGAATTAGAAAATCAATTTCTTGACATCAATGACAAAAAAATAATATCAAGACAGTAAACATCCTTAATCAGTTATATCCATAATCATCAACAACCTTCTCAATATCCTTATGAAATGCCAACAATCTTTCATTGTCTGTTATAGTGCTATATTGGCAACATGATTCACCCCCCCTCTCAATGTTCTTGGATCCCAACAATTGGTATCAGAGCTTGGTACCTCAAAAGAAGTTTAACAACTTGAGGAAGATCCTAAAACTGAAATCTTTGAACATGGCTATGGAAAAGCAACTTGAGATGGCTCTTGAGGATTATGATGGTGAAAGGATGAAGAACTTGAAAATGCAAGATGAATTGAATTGTGCAAATGAATTCATTCTTGTCTTACAAGAAAGGTTGTCAGCAGCTCAAGCCAAGAGAAAGGAACTTTTGCAAAATCTGGATGATGAGGAGAAAAATGCACTTAAGGAACAATGTCAAAAATTGAGTCAAGAAAACATGCTCACGAAAAAATAAAATAAAAGACCTGACTATGATGTTATCAGAAGATGTTAAGGATAGAAAGAAGAAGGAAGATAATCTTGTTATATCTTTGAAGAACAAATTTTATTAAGGTGGCAGATTGACTCATGAGAATAATGTGTTGAGAACTGATCTCCTACACTCCTGAAACAATGAACAAGAGCTTGAAAGATAAATAAATACTTTGAGAGATGATCTGACTACTACAAGTGAGTATAAAGAAAAATTCAGGATTAGTTTTACATAGTCGAATGACTTATTGAAAAGACAAAGGTAGATTGATGATTCTAGAGGACTTGGATTTGTACAAGGTCAAAGCTCCAGTATTGCAAATGAAGATTAGACAACCGGTGTGTAGAACTCATCAGAACAGAGGAAACTGGTAAGGAAATCTAATGCTTATAAATTCAATGGTAGATGACTTTTTATAATAAATCTGGGCATATGGCTAAACAATGTAGAAATAGAGAAAATCAATACAATTCTATTCCCTGTAATTGCATAAATTGCAAGAAGTATGGTCATAGATCAAAACATTGTAGAATGAATGTTAAATGTCATGCATGTGGAAAGTTTGGACATTTTGCTAATCATTGTAGGTCAAGGAATGACATTGGATATATTAAAGAAATTCAAAAGAAAAATGTTGCATGTTATGCATGCAACAAAATAGGTCATATTGCTAAGAACTACAAAAGCAAGACTCAACCGATCAGCAATGATAAAGATAATGTGAAAGGAAAACAAAAGGTAGATGAAATACATCAAGATTACACCAAGAGATGGGTTAGAAAATCTGAAGAACCAAGTGGAAATGCAACAACACCGGTAACTCCACTGGTAGAATAGAACATTCCTACACCGACAGGAAATTCCATCGGTAACTGAGGCATAGGCCTTAGGGGTTGGAAAATTCATTGCAAATATTGCATATTCCCATGGAGGAGATTGGAAGAGATCTTGATACTTGCAGTTCATCATTGTTGAAGATTCACATGGCATAAGACTGTGAAACCGACATCCAGTAAGGTAGATTGTGAAGCATTTATGACAGTGAAATATTAAGGTTTTATTCATTGATAAAAAGGGAAAGTGGATTCATTTTCACTCACCCTGCATGAAAGCATTCAGAGTGAAGTAAAGGTGAATTAAGAGTGAGCAAGGGTATTTTGAAAGGATTTCAAATAGTTATCTAAGAAGCACTCAATCTTCCACCGACGTTAACTTTCAGGTATTCTTCAAAAATTGCATTTGGATCTTTAGCTCCTACTTTTATTGCAAATCCAACCATTGTCAAAGTTAATGATAGGTTGAGGCCCATATTCAAGAAGGTTCCCCTAATTGTTAAGAAAGAAGACTCTCTGAGAGAATTTTCTAGGGTTGTTGATGACGTGATGTATGTTGAAGATGTGAGGGCATACATTCACTACACCCTAGAGGATCTAGGCCTAGAGGAAATAAAAAGTATGTATCAATCCATGATATTGGGGAGCTCTGGAACCATGAAGCCAGAATACAAACCAATTGAGGACCCAGGGTTAACCAATAATCTATACATACCTGAATTCAAAGATGAGATCATCAGATACATTCTGAGGAGGGTTCACAACAACTTCATCTAGTTGGATCGGCTTTACATGATCACCAAGGAGGCTATTCAAGCAGTCACCGGCTTACCCAAAGTTAGACAAGAACCTGGTAATAAAATTTCCAATAGAGAGGTTGAGAAACTCACTAGTGCAACTCATGATAGCAGATCAATGAGGATCAACACAATCACTAAAACTGATGTAAAATTTGTAAGCATGCTAATAGGTTATAAGGTAACTCAATCTAGCCGATTGAATTCTATTGCTAATTCTTGCATTCATGTTGTATATTAGATATTGAGGAATGGTGCAAAATATGATTTATGTGAATGGTTGAGGAGTGAATTGATGTCAAACCTTGGAAAGATCAAGGGAGTTAAGAAAGGAACTTTTAGGTACGGAAATTTGATTGTTTGTTTAATTCTTTACTTCCTGAATGAGCTACCTAGTCTAGGGAAGAAGCATTGGGCTCATGACATACTGGTAGGTAGGCAGATCAAGGAAGCAATCACTAGTCTTGATACCGGCAAAGATGAGAAACTTTGGGGTTATTTCAAAACATTCCAAGAAAATATGAGGCAAAGGGAGAGGTTATCAAAGAATATTGTGGAGAAGTACTCCACTGATATCTATTTCATGGTGGAGACCGATGAAACCCTCATGGAAGTAGTTGAAAAAAGGACCATATGGGTTACAAAATTTGGATATGAGGTGGATGATAACATTCTTGACCTCTATGCAAAAATGGTGCTAGATGCCCCATTGGATGACAAAACAGAGCATTTTGGCACGATAGAAGAGAAGGCCTTTGAAGTCAAAACTGTCTTCAACAAGAAGAGAAGGGAGAAGAAAATAGACAGGATGTTTGCATATATACAGGATGTAATTCATAAGATAGACACTCAACTAGGTTCTAGATCCAAACTGACAACAAAACTGATAGTGGCTAGTACTGCATAAGTAAAGAAGTTTGAAGCTTACATTTCTACCATCACTTCTAATTTTTATCCTGAGGATAATGAATCTCTAGCTTTCAGAAGGGTACAAAGGAAGAAAGTAGATTAGCCACCAGTAGAGAAGAAGAAGGTGGAGCCTAGGACGAGACTTGTTAGAAAGGCAACTAAACCTACTACACTGCCACCTCCGACAAGGAAGCCTATACAAAAGAGAAAACCAATTACACCTACTTTGGCAACCCCAAGAAAAAAGAAGAAGAGTGAATGATACTGAGTCTGGTAAGACCAAAATGACTTGTGCTGAATTAATTGATGAAATTACAAAAGATGGAATTTTAAAAAATGTATCTATGTATTATGAGGATTCAGAAGAAAGTGAGCAAAATGAGATAGAAGAGGCAATTTCGTTGCATATAGATATCTATAAGAAAGCCTTAGTAGAAATTTTGAAGGGAATACCTCTATCATTGTACAATAAAATAGATGCTAGAAGACTTGACGTAGTCAAGAGAGATAGGGAGATGAAAGAGGTATAACTTTTAACTTTATGTGGTGCTATTAGTAATGTTGAACTACAAAGATGTATTGATGTTGCTAATAGGAAACTTTTCCGTAGTAAACCATGACAAATAAGACTAATGATGGGTAGAGTTAATGAGGTGATAAATGAGACCAGTGAAGGTTGGAAAAAATTCTTCTAGAAGAATCCAAACTTTCTTACATCTCATGAAGAGTTTTGTTAAGGCAACAACTTCCACCATTCTAGATAAATCAAAGGGAAAGGTATTTTGGGAAGTTCAACTCCAATTTTGACTAAACTGACAGTAACTATAGATATATAGACACAACCGATAGAAAAGGATGGTGTATAGTTTGTATCGGCACAAACTATTTTTGAACAAGGAAATGTATAGGATACTAAGAATATTGTGGATAATACTCCACCGGCAGTAATTGACACTACACCAAGTGGAAAAGCCACCGGTGCTAAAGAAGATAAGGTAAAGGGAATTGAGTCTACACTAGTAGTTCATATTGATTCCTCAACAAAGGTTTTGGTAACTGACACTTCCCAAGTTGAGAAGAAATCAGTCACTAAGATGAGTCCAACTTAGTTAATGATGATGACTACTTAGAAACTATTAAAGGAGGGATCTACAGATAAGGGAATAATAGATCAATCAATTACAATTTTGCATAAATTAATCCTTGATTGTCAGATTGAGAATGAAGCAAGCCCTTCTGGAAAACTTAAAACACTAACAAATCACATATCTAACAAATTTCAATCACTACAACAGATATCAGACTAGCGGGAATTAGAAAGATTTTCTATTGCTAAGAAAGCCCCCTTTGACCATATCATTGAAACAGAGAAAAATAAAATTGGAGCTAAACTCATTCTTATCAAGAATTTCTTGAAACAGTGTACAAATATATACGGGGTTCGTTGTAACATAGAAACTCTTACAACAAATGTAGATAGCAGACTAAAGTAATTACATGTTAAGATTGCAAGTATTGCAAATTCTTTTGATGGATTAATTTGTTGATGAACAAATTTTGTCCTTGGAAGAACAAATTTTTGCTTTTGAGAAGGAGAGATAAAATCATTCAGAGAGCAAAGAGTCTTAGAGGATTGGTGAGTCCTAGATTGGATTCACTAGGTGTACATAAAAGAGAGTGTATGGACATGATTGCTCAACCCACACTAGTAGAAGTCAAAGAGAAGGAAACATTGGCACACTTACTAACTGGACTAACATCCATATCTGAAACTTTCAAAACTGACTGGGATACATACCTATAGTTGTTGGATAAAGATTACCCAAAAAATTTGAAGTTAGTTAAGCTCCAGTAAAACAAATAATATTTATTCATTCTTTTGTTCTGAATTCTTTCAATTCTTCCACCAGTCTTTGGCATTGATGCCAAAGGGGGAGTGTATATATGTGAAAAATATAAAAAATATTAGACAGGAACATATGGGAAGAACATAAGAATATCAGAAGGAGTGTATTGGTCAGGGGGAGCATATTTCAGTTGAATCAATAGGGAATCCATTTTTCACATGAGTGTTTCCATCAATGCCAAAAGGGGAGATTGTTGGCAATTGACACTCATTGGATTCATTTTGTTGTCATTGATGGCAACAAGATCAGATGGAAGTCATATATTTGCATTAGGAGGCATTTACTGACAGACACTGACATTGGAGTATCTAGGGTTACACCAACACCGACATCGACATCAAGTACTTCAAGGAAGCTGACATGAAGGAAGATTTATTTAGAAAATCATTTTGTAATTATTTTCAAGGTTGACATTGAATATATTTTGTAATGTATTGTAATCCAACATAAGGCATATTGTTTGTAATGGGTGTATAGGTCTGTCTGCTAGGTCATTTTGATAAGTGTGAAATAGGAGAATAATAGCAAAATTGTTGATGCAAAGAATGTGTATGTAGATCATTTGTATGTAAATGTTATATCATGCAATGATTTGTAAATTTTTTCTAAGACATTCCTGGAAGGAAGGTGATATTGGTAGTAGTGTTCAGGGCTTATGAACTAGTATAGAGTAGAGCTATAACGAGAACTCTATTTGACATAGTAGATGCGTTTTGTGAGTTCATTTTCATTGATCTACTTCAGCAGAAGCTTGTAGTCAGTGAGAATCTTTAGTGATGAGTAGTGTGCTCTAGGAAGTGTGCCTTCCTGCATGTGCAAGCCCCCATTATATGTAATATCTTTTCATATGGCCAGTGATCTGATATTGTGGGTCACAAATCCCACCATGGTTTTTCCTCTTTGAGGTTTTCCACATATAAATTCTATGTGTTATGGTGTTCATTCACGTGGATGGTTTATTTGCTTCAAGTTATATGTTTATTTGTCTACCAGTTTATATGTGTATGGTATAAAAGGATAAAATCTTATCTTATCGGCAAAACATTGATTCACCCCACCTCTTAGTGTTCTTGGATCCCAACAATATATACATTTCAATCATATTTTATATTGAAAAAAGAGCATTTTATTTCAAGAGGAATAGCTTACAATCTTGTTAAAACACATCATTAATACTTTTATTTTATGACATCGATTTTTATGATTGTCTAATATTTTAAAATCTATATTCTAAATCTATTTTAAAATATAAATTAAAAAAGAAAAGATAAATTTAATTTATATAAATATATAAAATTATATGTAAAATTATTACTACCACTTTATGAAAATATATAAACTAGCATACCCATATTTTAAGAAATCTATGTATTAAAAATATTTAGCATTCGTAAATAATAGTAAATAGTTGATTGTAATAAAATTGATGTGAAATAATTTAATAAATTGTTAAATCATTCAAGGAAAATTTAAAATATAAATATTTAATATTTGATTTACAATGGTCTACTTATAAATAAATATTAGGTTTAATATATATGATATTTATTGGAACCCAACCCTAATCATATATCTAATTCTAAGTCTAACCTTATGCTTAACCCTTATCTAATATTAAATCTAACCTCAATTGAATCTAGACACTAACCCTATTTAAACCCTAATGCAACATTAATCCTAATGCTAATTCATTTCTAACCCTAATCTTATCTTTAATTTCAATTCTAAACCTAACCTTCAACCTAATCTAACATTAAAGCTAGCATGTCCCAATTAAATATTAAATTTAAATCTAACCTTAACACTAGAGTTGTGGCCTCAATCATAATGTTATATCCCCAATCCTAACACTAACTCCAACCCTCATTATTTTAAAGTCTTGCATGTGTTGTGTTAGGATTAGAGTTTGAGTTAAATTAGGATTAGGGTTTATGTTAGAGATAGGGTTTAATTAGGGGTTTTGATTAAGGTTATGGTTAGTGTTGAGTTAGTGTTAGGGTTATAGGATAAATTTTGAGGTCAAGGTCAAGGTTGTGGTTGGGGTTTAATTATGGTTAGTTTCATAGTTTATTAGGGCTAGGATTAAGATTCTAGGAGAAAGCTGAGGTTGGGATCAAGTTTAGGCTTGTTGTTGATGTGATGGTTCATTTATAGTTAAGGTTAAAGTTAGGGTTCAATTAGAGTTCTGGTTAGCAATACATTTGTTAATATTGTTATAACCAATGCATTACATCATTAGATTAGGGTTAGGGTTAGTGTGAAGTTATAAAATAAGCTTTGGTATCAAAGTTATGATTATTATTAAAGTTGCACTAGGGTTAAGGTTGAAGTTCAATTAAGGTGAAAACTAGAATAAGGATTGTGATTACAATTAGGGTTACTGTTAGAGTTAAGGTTATGTTAGAATAGGGTTAAATAGGATTAAGTATCAATTAGGATTATAGACAAAAAAAATTAATTAGGGTTAGGGTTATATTAGAAATAGATTTCAATAGCATTAGAGTTAATATTAGATTAGGGTTATAGTTAAGGTTAGCATTCAATTACAATTAAAGTTAATGTTAGATTAGGATTCAATACAAGAAAAATATTTTATTTATGATAAGGTTTTCGAATTAGTTAGGTTGTGGTTTAATCTAGGCTATAGCTAAAATTAGAGTTAGGGTTAAATTGGGGTTAGGATTTATTTCAAGATAGGGTTTTAAAAGTGTTAGCATTAGGGTTAAATTAAGGTTAGATTCAATGTTGGAGTAGGGTTAAATTTGGGATTAGAATAAGAATTAGAGAGGGTTTGGATTATGGTTAAATTAAGGTATGGTTTCAATGGGTTAGGGCTAAGATTAAGGTTAGTGTTCAACTTGAATTGTGTCTTAATAAGTGTCAAAATTAGGATTAATTTTGTTTATGGTGAAAGTGGATAAAACAATATTGAAAGTCTAAATGAATTCAACCACAAAACCCTAGCCTAACAACAACAAAGATCCACCATAACATATGAAGATTACCTAAGACAATGCAAATCAAATGAAATCACAAAGACTATACCATCACATGTCCAATAGGGTTTGAATCTCCATTATTCCTATCTCCATTGATCTTGCTTGATATATTTTCTCTCAAATTTTATGTGTGCACAAGAGCTCAACAAAGAACGGAAATGTGGTTGCAAGTAGGCTTGATCACATATGAAAGTTCAAATGCTAGGATGTTTGATTAGTTGAATAGAATGATTAGAATGATTGATTAGGGTTGATAATGAAGGAAGCATCTCCTTATATAGAAGACACTATAAGAAATGGCAGGATAAGATTGAGAGGTGTAAAAGATAAATGGTCGGCTATGATTAGAGGGTAGGTAGAGGAAATAAGAAAATAATGAAAGGGTAGGTAGTGTATGAATTAAGAGATGAATGACGTGTCATAGGTAGAAAAGGTTAATGAATTAATTAAATAAATAAAGATTTATTTAATTAATAGAAGAAGTGGGATCAATTAAATAAATAAAAGTATTTATTTAATTTAGGAAAAGGGGAATTTAAATAAATAAATGTATTTATTTAAATGAGAAATAAGGCTAGAAGAGGATAAATGAATTAATTAAATAAATAAAGATTCATTTAACTAATAGAAGAATTAGCATAAAATAATTAAATAAATAAAGATATTTATTTAATTAGACATGAGAATTTTAGGTGTCTACATTTTGCCCCTCTTTGAGACAATGCAGCTTGTCACGTTGTTTCAAAGAAGATACTATCACTAGTACATTCAGAGCTGATTTCTGTGACGGTCATTTGTTAGATTTGCAACTAATTTTTGTTAGAGTGTCGACAAAATAAGCTGAAAAAAACTCGACATTGGATTGGCCAACGATGCCATGCCCGTCAGAAATACGACAATCCAATGGGCTCTATCGACAGTCAAAGAAGTCATTGGAATTAGTAGATTTCGTCACAAAGCCAATGATGATTTGGAACTTCGCACTGATGGTGATGCTATTTATCCGACAATTGTGTCGTCAGTCCATTTGGAGACATCGACAACCGTCTGAATATGAAGTGCCATTGCACGTAAAACATCCTCATCAGATGTTTGTCTGGTTTGAGTTGGAAGTGCGACGACTCCAGAACATTTCACCGACAAGAACGTTGTATGTCTGCCGATTACATCATCAATTGAAAGCTTGGTATTCATCATAATTCGAATGATGATAATTTTTATCAAAATTTTTTTATTATTATCTAGTCATTGATATGTATAGTGAATGATATTCTATCCCCACCACCTACCAGTAGGGGCATAGGTTTGAGGCTAATATGAGGCGCATGGTTTCACGCTAATATGATCAAGCGCACCATGGTTGAGATGGTCCAACTCCCTAGTATCACTCTATGAATAAGCTCATGCCATATCTAAATCAAAGACATCTCAAATACATCATTCATGGAAAGCTGCAAAATGCCATTTTCATACATAAGCAAGACATACACAACTAGGAACAATCACCAAGAGAACGGTAAAAAGTGTGTTTGAGATCATTGTCCTAATCGTGGTGTGGTCATGAAGAGATCACCGTAAATTTGTGAACCTCTTCGTGACCACACTACAATTAGGACAATGATCTCAAATAGACTTTGTTCTCTTGGTGATTGTGCCCAATTGTTTATGTCTTTCTTATTTATGAAAATGACATTTTATAGCTTTCCACCGATGATGTATTTGTGATGCCTTTGATTTAGATATGTCATGAGCTTAGTCATAGAGTGAGACTAGCGAGTTGGACCATCTCAACCATGGTGCGCCTGCATATGTATATAGTTTTGTGTATTCATTAAAGATTTTCATTTAATTTTGATCATTTTGGTTAGCAAATTAGGGGTGCACTTTACATTCTTGTTGTTATCCAATTCACTTACTTTAGCTCTATTTTTTTCTTTAGATTTGGGGTCTAGAGCTCCTCCCTAAGCAGAGATTGTTGGTTTTGTCTCCCCTACTTTGGTTGGAGAGTTTCTTGCTATCTATGGTAGTTAGACCATAGAGTTCAGTGTTTCTTAGATTCATTAAGCTTTTTATTTGTTGTGTAGTGTCTTTCTTGATATGCTTGATTAGGATAGTGTTTAATCTTTGATTTGTTAACCCTAATGACTAACATTTGTTTATTGTGCTTCTCTTTGTGTGTGTAGCAATCAAACAGGTTTTTCTAAGTATCCTTCTTTTTGTAGAGCAACATATACATATACATATTATGTATATATCTATATATCTACATATACATATTATGTATATATCTATATATCTACATATACATATATGACCAAATCCTATATATCATTTGTTTTGATTTTATTATTGGTTGTTTTCACATATGATATTATTATAATACCTAATTTCATATCCCTATTTATTTTTGTTATCCAAATTTCATTTATATGTCAATTGCATTTAATAAGGGTTTTTTTTTTGTTAGGGTCTTCATGTTTTGAGTCTAAATTTTAATAGCCTGAAGCTTATTCTAGTCTTTTCTAAGGTCCTAGGTCCTTGTTGTTTTAGAAATCTCATTAAAAGGCTCCAAAAGGTTTCAAATGTACCTTATACATGAAAAGAAGGGCTATATTCTTATGATTATATTGTAAAAAATTTAGAAAAGAAGCACATTCATGTGACTTCATGAAAGCAAAAGTTTTTTCCAAAAGAAAATACTTTGGAGGGAAGGTCATTCAAGTCGTCAAATGCATGTTCTACATGTGACCAATGATTAACTTGAGTCTGAAGGAGTCAAACTCAGGTTTTACATAGCTAGACTTGGGTTTTCATGCAAATATTCTATTAGGGAGAGGGACCAATAGTTGTGAGGGGTAACTTTTTCAACATGTAGCCATCACCTAGAATATCATAAGACCTCTAATTTTTGTAGAAATGTAAAATGGACATTTAACTATCTAAAAATTAAGGTTTGAAGGCATGACTTTGTTACCAATTTTTTGACTTCAAGAGATAAAAAATAGAATTATTATATACCTCATGTCTTATCATGAATTTAGGAAAGTTTAGAGAAAGGATTTAAAAAATACCTTTAAGGTGTCTATAAGGTTGAGCTTATTTAAAAGCATGAGATTTCACAATGCAAGGTTTGAAGGGAAAATAATTCACTTGAAAAGGCATTTTAATTCAAAAGATGTAAAGACAAATAAAATTCTTTATTTATTTACAAAAATTTTCTAAAGGCCTCCTTCCACATGATTATCAAGAAAATCAATTTCATTCATATCTTGGAGGGAAATAGAAAGCTAAAAGTATAAGATTTCATGTGATTTTAGGGTTTGCATTTTGTTTCAAATGAAAAGAACCATTTATAGCCAGTTTTTAGAAGTTATGCTAGGTTCCACAAGCTACACCTTCAGTTTATGTCCTAGCATGTCACCATAAGGAGGAAGGTTTATAAGAAAAGGACTACATGCAACAGTCAAAGTGTTACTTCAAAGTTTGAATGAGAGGTTTTCCTCTTCGATGAAGGAGTTTCATAAAAATATAAAGAGAATCCATAAGGACATTTATAAAGCACCTCATGCCAACACCATGCACACCACATGTAGAGTTTAGGCATGATAGAAGTTAGCATCAAAGCTTTTGGAGAGAAATTGTCATAGTCATAACAGTAGATATCCACATTTGGAGGTAGGGTTTTCAGAACCCTATTTTAGAATTTTTAGTATCTTATTGTTTAAATCATGCATTGGATATGCCTACAGTAATGATTCAAGAAAAAGTTGGGTTAAAGGAGAAATCTGATTATCTATAAAAAAGAAATATAGTTTCAGCTTTGTGTTATGAAAACATCTATAAGTTTGTCAATTCTTTCTTGCTCACCATAAGGGTTCCACATATTATTTAAAAGGGTTGATTGTCTTGCTAGATTTTCTTTTTCTTTGAAGTGAGCAAATCCCTAGGTCTCTTTTGTTCCCTAGGATAGCTTAGAAAGTACAGTCATGCAAAAGTCATTTAGTGAAATCATCAAGAGATTTTAATCCCAAAACAAATCTCAATCATAAATAGAAAAGGTGCAATAGCAGGATTGACACAAACCAGATAAAGATCAAGTACGGGAAGTAGTGAGCAAGGTCTTTTACATATAAGGTAATAAAAGTAATGAATAGTGGCCCAAAATTATTCAAAAGGTCAAGAAATAGAGCAAGCTCGAGAGTCAAATTCAAAAGACAAAGACATCATATGATCATTGAGCAGTGATCTAAAATGCAAATTATAGCAAGGTATTGTCACTATAAGATAGAAACCATCCTAGGAGCCTCCAATATATCAAAAGTTGAGAAAGTAGCAAGCTTATTGTACAAAGACAATGATCACTATAAAGTTGTAGTCAAGTTCAAAGTATTGATTTGTGCGAACAAAGGGTTTCATATGGGGATAAAGCATTCTCATGAAATATCATGACAGTCATAATCATAATCTAAAGAGTAGTCAAATCTTCAAGATAGATTGGTGATAGTGTAGTCATTCATTAATTGTTTTGGACATTTCAAGCTATGTTTTCCTTATAGATGGTCAAGTATAGAACAACAACACTCAGAAAATATAGTCTAGAGAGATTGTAGTCTATAGTAAAGCCAATAGGAAGTCATACCTAGTACCAAATAAAATGACAGTAATCAAGTCTACTGAGTGAAAAAAAGTAGGGTATAAGTTTCTAAAAGGTCTTTTCAAACCTTAACAACAAATAACATGTTATTGTTGCAGCATTTTCAAAACTTGACAAGAACAACACCTTATAACCTCAAGAGGCATAGCAGTCATAGGGCAACTCATGTCAAATATGCAACTCAATACAATAAATAATCTTAGTTTGTAGCCTTATAGCATCATAATGCAGTCCTTGACCAAGTATGTATACAAGAAACATCTAGTTCTATTAAGGCACAAGCATCAAAGTCTGAGGTTATGACAACTAGTCAAAAACATCAAGTACAAAAAGGTTAGTCTCAGTCACTAGAACACAATTCGCAACATGCATTAGGAGTTGTCCTCCTTACAAATAGTGCAACATTAAAAAGGTATTATCAAAGCTACAACCACAATTGAAAGAGGAAGCTTACAAAGATAGGACAAAGCTAGGTACAGTCATAAGTCAAGGCAAATACATAGTTGAAACTTAGTCCAAAATAGTGAAGAAGTGAAACAAATGACATGAGAAGTCTAAAGAAGTATTATAACAATCATGAGTCAAGGATTAATGAAGATATTTTTTGCATCCATGATACAATCCTTAAAAGCATCCATGATACAATCTCAAACACACTTTTTACCATTCTCTTGGTGATTGTGCCCAATTGTGAATGTCTTTCTTATGTATGAAAATGATATTTTGTAGCTTTCCACTCACGATGTATTTGAGATGTCTTTGATTTAGATATGGCATGAGCTTAATCGTAGAGTGAGACTAGGGAGTTTGACCATCTTAACCATGGTGCGCCTACATATGTATATAGTTTTGTGTATTCATTAAAGATTTTCATTTAATTTTAATCAACTAAAGAGCAATATTCATGACTTACAAGTAATAAAAAAACTTACAAGGATGAGGTATATTCATTACTTACAAGTAATAAAAAAACTTACAAGGATGAGGCATATTAATAACTTTTGCAATCCCACCTTGGATACCAACACTAGAAGTAACTTATATTGTTCGTGTATAGACAAGACAATATGGGAGTTCATTATACCCAACAATTTGTGGTGTTGTTGTTCGTGTTGGTTCTGTTGGATCCTACAATTAAGATTCAATATACATTATTCAATAAGATTAACTATGCAACATAATGAAATATTGAAAAGTGTGTTATCTTGTTGAGCTTCGCTTGGTTTTGAGAATAGTTTAATATTCTCTAGTTAATAGGGCCAACCATGTGAAGGTGGAAGCTCATTTTGCCCCTCCCCCCTCCTAACATCACTCTAAATTCCTCATTAACATCTTATAACATTCATTCATTAATTCTTTCTACAATTAATTAAATATAGCATTCATTGATTAATATCACATAACATTCATTAACACATAACATTGATTAACATTAATTAACACGTAACATTCATCAATATTAATTAACACATATCATCCATAACCATTAATTAGCACATAATTACATTCACTAACACATAAAAATTAGTCATTATCAAATAAGTTAGATTACAATCATTTCTTTCTTTGTTTTTTCTTTGAAGCTATGAAAAGAATAAGTCAAACATTGGTTTCTTCATCATTTCCCCCCTCTGCAGATGTTCCGCCAACTGCTCGTGATCTTGATGTATGCCTAGTCCTATACTGAGGATGCGGACACTGAAGTGAAGGGGGGTCCTCTACAATAACAAAGAAATGGGCTAAATTCAAAAAAAAAAAATATTATTGTTACAAGTATTTCATTAATTTAGAGAACATAATTGTTGTGCTCTTTACCTGATGGGGCCACATCATTTTGTGTAGCCTCAACCTCAACATGTTGAACACCCTCTAGATCATCTGGAGTTGAAATACTAAAGGTTACATGTAATGCCCATACCCTAGTCGGACTTGTAAAAACTCGTTTGACCTTGATTGACTTCCTATGTGGCATCCTTGAATGGTAGGTTAACCGTGATGCAATGTGTAGTTTAGATAATATAAATAACTATGCATACTTATTATTGTGCTTTTGCATCGATTCTCGTGTAAATGTAATTGTTCCTAACCCTTGTGATAAATCTTGAGCTAACGCCTTCATTGAATATGTATATGTATATGCATGCTTGTATGAATTCATGGGTGTAGGAGATTGCAGGCACAACACCGCTTAGGGCAAGGTTCATCTCCTTTGGGATTTGCAAGGTTGAGTATGCCTCTTTCATTTTTAGAATTCGGATTTGGTGGTCATATAACTCTCATCTTGCCTTAGCCATGGTTAGGTGAGCATCATGTGTGGATTCATGGGGCTTTCTTTTCATTGGGTTGCATATCAAGTGATTTGGTGGACTTCCTCGTTTTGCGTGCCTTGCATGAGGTAAGCAAAGTTTGTTGTTCTAAGTATTAAATTCAAATTGATGAGTAGATGTGCACATTAGTAATTTAGAAATTTAAATGGGTAGCTTCCTTTATATGATTAATCATTAATTTAAGAGATTGCCTTAAATTATTAATGTAGCAAGCTTAAGGTATTTAACTTGGATTAGTATGCTCATTTGCGCATTTGTAACATTTATGCATTTGTAGTTGAGAAATTAGAATAAATAAGACTCTTGCATTAGATTAGTCATTATTTAAAAATGTCGCTTGATTATGTTATAGCGAGTTAATTTAATAGCTAATTTTAAAATAATGAATTTAATGAGTTATGCGTTTTGGAAAGGAAAAACTTAAAAGCCGATTGAGAAATAGAAATAAATTACTCATCTTCGCATGTTGGGAGAAAAAGGGTAAATTATTATTATTTAAAAGAAATTATTTCTTTTTTTTTTTCTTATAAAGTTGATATAGTGTAAATGATTGATTTTTGAGGTTTAAATTAATTTAAATACATCATCCCTGTTAACAGTTCAAAATGTAGAAGTAGGCCTAAAATTTATAGTGAGAAATTAAAATTTAAAAAAAATGCAATAAGAAATGGAAGCTTTTTAATTTTAAAGGAAAAATGAATAGGAGGGATTGAATAAGAGGTTTCCATTTTTCATCCATTTTATTTTAAAAATAAATGCCTAATTTCGAAATTGAAAATTAGGGCAAAATTAGGGTTTCACTTTTTAACCTAGTTTGGTAGACATGTTGGGGGTTCTTGGCTTTTGGTCATTTTTTTTTTTTTGGAAAAACATGGTTCTTGCAAGAGAGATTGGGGATTTTTGGAAAAGGATGGAGTTTTAGAGCAGCAGATTTGGGGAGCTCTTCATCAAGATTCTTGCCCGGAATGCATATGAGGTAGGATTCGAATCTACCTTTCTATTTCTTGTTAAAAAAAAAAGAGAGAGGATATTACTCATGAATGTGTTTTTCTTTGAAGAATAGTTGCAGTTGTTCTTTTAAGCTTGGTTGGTTTAGAGTGAAGTTTCGTTCTTAATAGATTTTGTGTTTAAACTTGATGAGGAAATATAGTTTTCCCATAATGAAGTCTTTTTCTTTGGAAAAATCTGATAAAAGAATGGGGCTGTGAATAAGAAATGAATAAAAGAAAAATAATAATGGTAAATACAAAATGGGAGATTTCTGGAAGATATATAGGCTGGGGTTTTCTTTCAAAAATGGGGGAATGCTGGGTAAGGCTTTAAATAATTGTCTCAGGCTGCATGGTGTGTTTTGGGAACCTGTTATTTGTTTTGTTTACTGATTTTAAATGTTATAAAAAAAAAAAATACATAGATTCAATAAATGAAAACCTGACTGCACTTTTTTATGGCAGCTTGGACTGTGGCTGTTGTTGCAAGTTTAACAGAAAAATTTTAAAAAGAAAAAAAATAATAAAATAAAACTTACCATAGCGCCTCCCCCATCCCTGCTGGTAGCAACTGCTACTGTTAGTAGCAGCGCTACCAGAGGTAGCAGACTGCTACCAAATGGTAGCAAAGCTACCAAAGGTAGCGGCCTGCTACCATTTGGTAGCAGTGCTACCAATGGTAGTTGGCTGCCAAAGGGGGAGGGTCCACGTGACCTTCCCTCCTTTTTTTATTTTTGAAAAAACAAAAGTTTGTTTTTATTTTATTTTAATTTTATTATATATTAAATGATATTTTTTTTTTTTTATTATGTGTAAATTAATAAGTGAAGTTTTAAACTGATGAGAGGAGATTAATTTAGTTAAGAATTTTTAAATTCAATCCTCTTTTATATTATCTAATTTTAAATTCAGCCTTCTATGATATTATTTAATGGCAGATTAGCAAATAATATTTGGATGTTGATAACCATCGGGTATTACACAATATTAACATGGGCTAAGTATTCATGATGGATTAATGTGAAGTTTTAAATAAAAGTTAACCTAACAAAACCATAAACTTGATCGACATTAATGGATAGAAATGATGCGGAAAAAAAAGCCTCTTCCGGATGATGTCCTTGCAGATTAAATTGTTGTAACAAAATTTGGTTAGTTTATAGTGAGACTTGATATGCTAGTTTTGGTCTTAAGTCGGTCAAACCCCTAGTTAGGGTACCGTCAAACAATAGAATCTAGGTTTGTCTATTTTCTTTTGTTATGATTCAATTTGACCCGCTTTTAAAAGGGATCACTATGTAATAATCAATCGAGGTAGATGTTGAATGGTGTATGTGTTCGCCTAAAGGGCAGAGTTGTAAAGACATGTAAATATTTAACCTTAACTATATTAAATGCCAGAGGGGTCTTGCAGTTGAGCAGACCCGGAGATGTAGCCCTTTAGGGGTGAACTCCGAGATCATATCTGTGTTATGCGATGTTTTTAGCTTACTTTGTTTTATGCTTTAAATTATCATGGATGGTTGTTATCTTGTATAAGTGTATGATGGAAAATTAATGAATTTAAATCAAATGCACAAAATCAGACATCTTGAGGAATGTAGTAAATCAGATTTATAAAACATTGTAAATTATGATTATGGCAAGGTATTTAAATTATGTTAATTAAAGTTGTAATAGTGGAAAGAATCTTGCTAGATTACATCATTGGATTAACTTGTTTTAAGCATATAAGTCGAACAAATGTGAATGGGTAGCAAGTTCGAATTAATGTTTTAATTTCTAAATTGGAAATCTAAAGGATGAATCTCATATAGGTATTTACCTTCTTACCTTTGTAAATGAGTATCGCCATGTTAATTGTAATTCACTTTATCAGATGAATTTACTTAGTTGTTTACATTTTAATCTTAACAAATAATCTTTATCAGATTAATTTCATACAAGGGTGAACTCAACTAGTATCCATATTTGTAACCTTAAGTAAAGAATCTCTTATGGATGCTAAAATGGAACTAAAAAGGGAGGTTTTGGTTTAGTTGTTTAAATATTAATCTTAATAAATGTACCTTCTCATATTAACTTCATATAACCAAAAAGAGTAATATGCAATAAGATAATGGTATTTTAATCCTAATAGAAGAAAGTCACTATGATCTTATCATTCTAATCTTGAAATGAAGAATTTCAACTAGCTAACGATATTTTAATTTAAAGGTTGCTCTCGTGTGCCCTAACGCATATCCACCGTAATGAAATTAGTCCATTTATTTGCATTATCAAAACTTCAAATGAATTCTATGGCTACTCACATCTTACCTTTCATAAAAGAATTACAACTCATTAGTTGGCTATGCATGAAATCAAATGAAGGACCTCACTCTATTAATTGTAGTATATTCCTTAATGAATGTATCTCATCTTATTAGTCATACTTTTAATATTAAAGGATGATATCAATTGTGAATGGACACCTCAAACCCAAATGAATGAACTTCATTATATTAAACGCATGAACCTTTTTGGAGGCCTCTTAATGTAATTATGAATTAAAGTGCAATGAATAAATAACTTCTCAATGGCCTCCTAACCGCCCAAAGTAAATGAACGCTTCCTAAAATTATAAGATGTCAAACCATTGAACACATATATAATCAAGATCTATGCATCATCTCGTAATTATGATATCCAGTTTAATGGATCTAATGACGCAAGTTGAGTTAGGTGTAAGGTTATGTAATCGCGTTGGGAAACTCCTTAGGATCGTTTTAGCCTTCCGCTGTGATATCTAAGTTGTCAGATAACTCCAATGTATCTTAATGTTGTGTCTAATTATGAACACTCTTAATTATTATTTAAAAAAAAAAAATTATTTACACTCTATTTGAGTGTTTTTAACTTAAACCCTTAGGGGTTTCCTGGTGGGGCATTTCATTACATTAATGTTGAACACCAATTGCAATTATATTTGTTTAAAGCAATAACAATGGTCCTCTTTACCTGAGTGGGGAACATCACGTTCTTGATGTTGTGTACTCAGATCATGCTCCATTTGCTCACCACCGACTACATGCTCTAAAATACTAACAAAAAAGGTTAAATTAATTACTACTCTAATTACAAATTAAGATGTTTAATTGTATTAATAGCTAATTAAATAAATTTGAATAGAAAATGAATACCTCCACCACTGGGATGCACATCCGGACCTTCATGTGCAGGTGGTGTTTCACAATTAGTAGGCTACATTCCAATGACATGCACATTGTTATCATTGCTTGCTTATTTAAAACAAATATAGTCACTTTATGTTGGAACTCAACATCAATTAGATTATTGGTAACGTATTCAATTTGAAACAACTTCCATTTAGCATATTTACTTGTGTGATAGATGCACTAGAATGTTGTGTATGCCCACTCAATTCTTGTAGCTGATCAGCCACGACTGAATAACCTTGCTGGTAGGCAATTCTCTTGTCATCGTCTATGGGCACTCTATTGAATTCGGAGCCCTTCATTTTTTCTTGGTACCGTGAATTTTGCTTGCATTATTTGATAAAAAAAAAATGTTTGCAATTTATTAATATTTTGATGCATATTTCGTTTACATGAGATACTTATAATTCATGCAGCAAGTTTCATGTAACCACCAGAGCCAAGTTTGTGTTGCCTGTGCTTTTCTTGCCTTGCCTTGGTTGCCTTTGACGTGTCACTCAGTCTATAAAAAGTTTGAAATATATTAGATTATATAAATATAAAGAGTAACTAATTAGTACATAATTACATTCTTAATAGTATCCCGTACCTTCATCTGGCATCTAGTGGTGTATTTCCTTTTTTCCTTTCAATTCTCTCCTTGGCATCCAAAATTATCTCCTTCCACTCCCTCTCTGGAATCATGGGGGGACACTCGTACTTTAGGTTCCTCTCCAAATGGGTCTTGTATTGGTCCCTCACATACTTTAGATATCTGCCAGCTTTTTCAAGGAGCTTGGTTTTGTCAAATGTGTCATTTCCAAACCACTCAACCATTTGGTTTGTTAATTCATCTTTTAACCTTTTTTCTTGGTCATTCCACCTTTTAAAGCAAAAACAAACCTGTTAGATTCAAAAATGAACTAAAGCTACATTTATTACACTTCAAGAAAATGATAAAAAGTAAACTATTCTAGCAATGATATGAAATCAAAAGTGCATTAGGGTTAGTTCACATATGATGTACCACCTTTTATGTATGGTGGGCCCAAATATCTGCAATGCAATGTCACTAAGATGTTTATATAAAATATCATTGTGTGCAAAAAATTCATGGGATCATTAGTCCAAAATGAGTGATCATAAAGTAAATTACAATTAGAGTATATATAATAATAATTTTAGAGTACCTGGAACCTTTTGTAGCTTTAAGGGAATCATTTTTTCGTCGCTCACCACCAATGTGGCCTACAACATTCCCGTACTAGCAATACAAGAAGATCCAAGAAATGATGGTATGTTATCAGCAGTAGTGACCTCTAGCACATCCTCATGTGCATCTCCTCCTGCAAAAAATAAATCCACTATGAAATGGCATTAGAATTCAAGAAAGAACACTTGAAGGGAAATAAACACATGACATAAGATAGATAAAAAGAGGGATCTACCAACAGTGGGTGGGCCAATATGACATGCACTAGAGGATGTCTGCATGCTATGTGTTGCTAACATTGCAGTCGGCAATATAGGTGAGGGTAACCTCTGATGAGGCAGTGATGGTATTTGCACAATGACATTGACAACACCTAAACAATAATACATTAAATATATCAAACATTAAATATATGAAAAGTGCAAGAATTGTAAACAAGGATGAACCTTTATTTTAAAAATTGACAATATCAAGTATGATGTGTTTTGGGTACTCAGAGTGATAAGCCAAGCAAGTCATAATACAAGAAAATCATCATCACGTGAAGATCTTGCAACACCCTGATCGTGGGAATGACTTTGATGAGGGCTAATAAATTATTGTAAAAACAATATGTACATATTTTAGTTAATGACATAAAAGAGAATAAAATATAAACCATTATTGAAATTTTTTTATAATTAAAGCTTTCATTACTACTTACTTGCAAGTTTTCTGCTATCCGAAGAAATAATTCCACCCTCTCTCATATCTCATCAGTGATAGGATGCACAGCTACCAAAGCAACAATCTCTTTTCTAATTTTTATAAGAGGCATTTTAAAGAATTTCATAAGGTGTGTGGAATCTTCAGGGTCATCATCGCTTAACCCTAATGATTCCACATCCCTAGAAAGGTGCTCAGCAACTGTAACTCCCTTTCCCTTTCCCTGAACATCCATCTATGTCAAGAATATCATTAACAATTAAAAAAATTAGTATAAATCACTAAAAAAAGAACATAATAATGTGACAGTTTGCTTCTATCTAATTTGTACAATTACAATGAGGTTTACCTGCTTGGTAGAAGTGTTGCAAGCTACATCTCTGTTTGCAATATTTGATGGATCCATGTCGGCCTGTGACAAAGAAAAAATATAAAAAATGTTAGCGAAATTAAACCAATAGACTTACCAAAAAAAACTTCATAATAAAATGGTATATTGGATTCATTAATTAGAGGTTGGTTAATTTAAATGGTATATAGTATGTACCACCCCCATGATATTAACTTTGTTTGTATCTATACGATTCAAACTGTAATTGATTAGAAGCTCTTCGCCTGCACTTATTGATTTTATCGCACATACAAATACTTGATTTCCCTCGCGCGCTTCAAATATGCAATTGGGTTGTTTATTAGTTGACCCAGGTTGTGTACTATTTATAAAACCTACAATATTCCCTGTTGCTTTTGGCCAACCATCAATGTATACAACCACTCGTTTAATTTCATCATTATCTTTCTGTTGTATATAATTTGCTGATAGTGCATGCCTACGCATACTTTTTTAGTATTTAACAATCTGCATCCAATGATTGTAATTATAACAAGGTCCAACAAACTCCATCAATTCTACAAATCTATTGTAGCAGACCTTTATGTTGTCCATGGAAAATAAGCCTAAACCATGTAACGATGAAGGTGCTATGCGATATATCCTATTGTTAACACAAAAATCGGTGTTTATTGGAGGAAGTTCCTTGGGCACCCATTGTTTCTGTAGATGTCTGTACCTCAGTGGCACCTCAATGTCTCCTTTGGTCTCATCATCATAAGAACATGACCCCCCTTGAGTAAGGAAAAATTTCACGCGTTTATTGAATTTTCTTCTAATCTTTTGACCTACTACATGTGTCACTTTCATTTTCTATTACTACATTTTCCTCACTCGATGAAGACATATCTGACAAATACCTATTTGGGGGTACCTGGACTCCATGAAATGAGAGAGTTAATTGGTAATGAGAGAGAAATTTTGCAAATGAGGGTAATGTTGATGAAGAACTCAGCCCTAAAGTTGATTTTGGGATGAAAATTGGAATAAGTCCAATTGGGGCCTCAAGTGTTGATAACTGTATTAGATTTGTTGCTAATGACGAGGTTTGAAAAACTAAGGAAGTTTATTTTCCAAGTAATTTTAAAAAAAAAACTATTTCTATAGGGTGTATTGACTCGTTATACTTGTCCATCCATGAGACTATGCAGGATCCTCATCAAAGGGGTTCAGGGTCCTGTACAATGTAATTCAATTATCTTATGTTAGCTAAAAATTACATAGTACACAACATGAACAACATGAACTTTGTAGACAAAAAGAGTATTAAATAATAAAAAGATGTTGTCATCAAAATCATTGTAAATTTTTTAATTCCTTACCTTTACTTTATGTAGACTATGTAGGATCCTCAACTAAATGGTTAATGATGTCTGTAGTCAATGACCTATTCCCACCAAGGGTGACATCATCACATAGGGACTATACCTGAAATCAACACCATCAATTGAGCATCATAAGCATTACTACATTTGTAAGTTGATAAACAATAAATACATATGTATCATAAGCATAAGAAGCATCAGATTATGTATCATCATATATGTAATTGAGCATCACAATTAGTATCACATATCATGTGTCATCATAAACATGTAATCCATCACATATGTATCATAAATCACCATCCATCACATAGGTAATAAACAATCCACGTTCTATAAATAAACACAAAGTTCAAAAAATGTCACATGCATCATCATAAACATGTGATCCATCACATATGTATTTTAAATCAACATCCATCACATAACTAATAAACAATCCAATTTCCATAAATAAAAATAGTTTAAAAATTGCCACATAAATAGTCACTCTCCCTATCTCCATCTCCATATTAAAAGGTGCATCATGAATTAACTATGTAATGGAATTAGAATTCAAAACATAATGAATTAATTATCTAAAAAAAATTCTATCAAGAAGTCAATATTAAATAGATAATATACTAATCACATACCTTATACATTTCATTCTTCATCATCATGAACATCAAGGTCATCATCGCCAACATCATCATCATCATCATCAACATCATCGACGTCATCATCATCATCATCAACGTCTTCGCCATTATCATCACCATCACCATCATCACCATCATCATCACAATCACCATCACCATCACCATCGCCATCACCATCACCATCACCATCACCATCACCATCACCATCACCATCACCATCTCCTTCTTCTTCTTGTTCTTCTTTATCATCATTGAGAAACTGTCAATTGTGATTATCATCCACTTCATCTTCTACTTCTTTCGTATCTTCTTCTTCAGTATCTTCTTCTTCCATCACATTATACTTTATCGGCCTTTCTCTTGGATCATGTCTAACAACAAATGACCAACCCGGTTTATGTGGAACCTCTGAGTAAAATACTTCCTCACATTGGCTTGGAAGAACATAGGGCTCATCCCCAGCTGGTGCAAATGACCTTGTATTTAGCATTATAAAACCATTATCATGTTCAATAATAGTTCTATCAGGATCATTTTTATTCAAACATAGCCTGTACCACTTGATGACGAACAAAACTAATTTGAAGGAATTAAAGTCACACTCAAGTATATCATCCAAAATGCCATAGTATTGATTTTGAGACTGTTGAGGATGTATGTCATTTCTTGATGAAATATTTGTCACCTCAAAGACTGTAGTGATGCCAGAATCACAAGTTTTCTTCATGTCATCCAACTTTTTTATGCGAAATTTATGACCATTGCAGCACATAGCGTTGTGGTGTTTGACCTACTATATGTCAAACATGTAAAATTTATTGCATTGTGAGTTGATAAACATATGGGTGATTAATAAATTTAACATACCTGTTTATCTCTTAAACCATATGCTAAATCAATTTCCCTTTGTGTAACATTGGAATCTCCATTACGATGTGCTTCTTTAACCAATCAAGCCACACCTTCCCATGTTAACGTGTGTCCAGAATGTTGACAACATTCAATCCATACCATCATCCAATCAAGATTGTTTGCAATATATAAATGTAGTGCATCCCACTCTCGACCAACTATACAAAAAATAAATAGACATCTTACAATCGATTTATTTTGAAGATTAAGAATTAATTAACTACAATAACATCTTATAATTACCTCTCACTTTCCTCAATCTACCCTTCCCCATCAAGTACTCCCCTTCGAATTTGTTAATGGTGTTGGGATCCCAAATGCGATCTACGTGGATCTTTACTGCAAACTTAGGAAGATATTCAGAAATGTATGCCATAGTCTGGTATACCATATATCCCTCCACCATAGAACCCTCAGGATGTGCTCTTTGTCAAACCAAAGCCTTCAAAAATTTCAAGTTCCTCTCAACCATCGACATTGACCTAGTGTGTATAGGTCCACACAATTCAATCTCCTCAACTTGGTGTATGAGGTAGTGTTCTTGTGCATTGAAAAAAGCTAGAGGTAGACACTTTTGCATTTCACACATTAAATGAGGAATTTTTCTCTTCCAATATTTTATATCATCTTTATGGATTTCTTCACATGACAACCAACTACAAGGTATTCAAGACACAAAAAAATATATTACATAACGAGTAAAAAAAATTGCAAATATAATATCTATACAACGAACTAAACAAATATCACTACTTACCTCATGTATTTTCCAAGATCATATATGACTTGCTTGACATTATTGTCGAAGTTGTCTAGGAGAGATAGAGGTAGAACATACTACAACAATTATAAAATTATCTTTTCATTTTTTTGTAACATAATGAAAAGTACACATACGCGCAATACTTAAATACATACTAAAAACACAAGAACATGAATTACCTTAATGAAGGTATGCCAATCATGTGTTTTCATCCCTGGCCCAAATTCATTTTTCTTTGATATGAGATTGTTTATGTTCGCAGCAAATCCTGTGGGAAATCGAATTTTTCGTATGACTTCTTTTATAGCATTGCCTTGTTGGTTTGTTAATAACCAAGGAAGCTCACTTATATTAATCTGGTCTGCATGGCTATTTGATTGAATGACATTTATCATTGCATGATTGGAATCCTGAATGTCACTACATATTTTGACAATTTTTTCTTTGTCACGCCTTCCATCCAATATTTTCCATATTGTCTCTATTATATTCTTTCCAATATGAATACTATCAAACAAATGAACAATTTGTAACTGCTCGTAGTAGGGCAACCTACTGAATTATCGGGGATAATTTTTTAGTCCATTAGGAAGGTAGTCATTTATGCCTTCACGACCTTCATGATCATCAATCACATCATTAGTAAACAAAACAAAATAGAAAAGATGTTTTATGACAAACCAATAGATGGAATGGCATTACCTTGACGATTAATTCTATTATATTCCAACTTCCATAGGTGAGGTGTCATTCTTCATGGCTTTGATGTATTCTCTTCTTTCCCATTGAAAAGATGTTTTTCAGCATTTCGATACTTATGATTTTTGTGGAGAAAGTGGCTATACTCATCAAACACTTGCTTTCCTAAACTTTTTGAATGATGAGATTTCATCTTTGGACCATAGATAGGACATGCAAATTTTCCCTTTGTTTGAAGACCTACAAGATAATGTATAATTGGATTAAATATGATAATTTTTTGAATTATAATGTTCATGCACAACTTAAACAATATAACATACCAAAAAAATGTGTTAGCCCTGGGGCATCATGTATTGTCCATAGAAGCATTGCATGGAATTGAAATTGTCTTTGTCCTATTGGTCTAGAGATGTCATACATAGTGACACCATTCCATAAATCCAACAACTCGTCGATAAGAGGCTCGATATATACATTCATATATTTAACTTGGTACTTACCTAATTGAATGAACAAAAACATTACATAATTATTATGAGCATTTTACTACAATATTTATAATTAAATTTAGATGACTATATTTAAATGATAAAATACCTAGAACAATCATTGCCAACATTATGGGCTCCCTCTTTGTTGACATCCGTGGAGGAATGTTATTGTTGATAACAAAAATAGGCCACACTGAGTAAACAGATCTCATCTCTCCAAATGGATTGACACCGTCCGCTACCAATGAAAGCCTAAGATTACGAGGTTCTTCTTTAAAGTGTGGCCACTTTTCCTCTATGTCCATAAATACTGAACCATCCACAGGCATTCAAATAATAGCATCTCGACTTCTATTGCGTGCATGGTAATCCATAAATTGTGCCAAGCTAGTGCACTTGAATAATCGTTGCATACGTGGAATAATGGGAATATTGCAAAGAACCTTGCAAGGTACCCTTTTTGTTATTCGATCTGTTTGATATCTACTGATATGACATTTAGGGCATTCAATTCAAAATTCATGTTGTTTGTGATATATAATATGATCATTGGGACAAGCATCTATTGCTTGATACTCCATTCCAATATCTTTCATAATGACAGATAATTCTCGTTATGAGCGAGGTAAAATATTTGATGGTGGTAACAAAAACTCACCTATCAATCTACAACAAAAAATAATAATTTATTATAATAAAGAATATTAATGGTACAACATGATTCACAATTTATTATGATAGATATGACATACCTTAACATACGTGACATTGTTATGTTGGATAGACCATTCATAACCTTCAAGTTCACCAACAACAATACAGTGGAGAGAAGAGTTGCTTGCAAGCCTTCGTAAAGGGCCTCAGAAGCCTTCTCAAGTAGAGAGACATCATGAACAACATCAAGGTCTTGTTCATCATCATAATCAACTGCGCGAGTACTAAATGAGTCATGGATCAATGTATTTGTACCATCATCTTCAATTGTGCTTTCTAGCTCATGATCATCATCTTCCATGGGATCATTATCTTCAGCTTCGATATTCACACCTCCATGTTCATCCACTTCAAAAACCATATTCTTAGGGTTATGTTGATCCATACCATGTGCTCCGAGGTGCTCAACCTATATAAAATTGATAAACATAAATAAACCGTGATCATGATCTCATCATCATGTGATTTATTATGTATATAAATTGTCAAAATGATATAATGAAAAACTTACCAATGGATGATAGTCATGTCCACCTTTAATGTGACCATGCAGCCTATAATGTTTCTTCGTTGTTTTGATTAGAAGTCTTCTAGTCTTTAACCCCTTACAAATTTTGCACGGACAATAACATTTTCCATCACCTTTTCTTTTCAAGATAGACCATAATCTAGAAATTGTCTCCTTCTTTTGTTGTTCGTTGATATTGTCTGACATGGTCTTTCTTCATAGGCCAAAAAATTGGGCTATAGAACTAGTTATATAGAAGTTGAAATGTTAGTTAGGAAATCAATTTTTAGTATAATATACCAAATCAAATTACTTGAAAATAGAAATTATCATCATCAAATTACTTGAAAATAAAAATTATCATCATTGAACAAAGCATCTTATTGAATTTAGATTTCTAGTTTCCTTATGGTACATCACACAACATGGAAAACAAGAAATACTCAATAAATAATAGGATTCATTGATCTAGTATTATGACAATCTGCACTTGGCCATCAATATTTTCTCCTCCTAACACTGTTTATCCATTACCTATCAAGTACAGAACTCTAAAACCCGTGGCTATTAAAATACATAAGACAACATTGTAGCATCTTATAGTCATCTATTATAAAACCAAAGCACTTGGGAGTGATTCTTTTGTTTGTCACAGTCCAAGAAAATGATGTCTACTGGAGCCTTGAATAACTGACTAGAAATATTTTTAATTCCTTTTCTTTTTCCTTCTAATTTTTTCATTGTCACTTCAATCCTCCAAGTTAGATGCCCTCACCCTTTTCTTTCTTCTTGTTTTTTCATAATCATTGTCATGCTTTGAATTATTTTTCTTTCTTGGTGTCTCCTTACTGCTCTCACTGTCAGTTTCACTCTTAGAATTTGAGTCTGATGTATTAGAATCTGATGAACCTGATGAACTAGAAGAATCATCATTAGAGGTAGATTCATCTGACTCAGGAATAGACTTTTGTTGCTGCATTACAAGCCTTGGCATATTCTTCAAATACTCACGTAAACTCTCAGTGATACCACCAAGGCCAATATAAGTAAAGAAATTGATAGAAAACCATGAATTTTTAGGATTATCCTTTGGAGAAATTGAATCAAAAGACTCCTGCATTGTTGGATCATTCAACCTTTCATTAAGCAACAATATACCTAGCTGCTCTACCAGCTCCTGCAAGAGAATCTTTACAAAAATACGGGAAGAGGAAGTAGTATCTTCCTCTGTCAGACGTATATAAGCAAGACAATGCCATGGAAGAGCATCTGTGCCAATTAAGTGGGCAAAAAACTTTGCAGCATTATGGAGTTTATTTGTTTCCATTCCGTGTATCATAGAATACTCTTGTACAAAACACATCAAAAAATTCCTCATAAATTTTATTCATCATACATAATCTTTTCCCAAGAAGACCATAGTAATGAAGATATGTTCTCTCTTGACCAAGTTCAAGCTTGATCTTTAGTAGCTTATGACCAGCTTCCTCAAAATCAACACTTGACATGATTGTAAAATAAATTGTACGTCTTAAATTGACCAAGTTTGTCTCTATCTCATCCTGTATTCTCAATGCTTCCTCACCTTTCTCTTCATCAGCATCATCATCATCTGAATCATCATCTGAATCATTCTCCCCTTTTGCTTCATCTGAAGAAGCATCTCCAAGGATATCTTTCTTCCATTTTTCATAGGTTGCCTCATGCTCTAAGAAATCAGGATCTGGCTTGATAACATCCAAACCAGCTTCTTGATCAAGTTCATCTTCTAGGAAAACTATATGTGCTAACTAATCTAGACGCACAACTGGATGACCCTCAAACTTAGCTTTGCGAATTGCAAAAAGGCCTTCAATTACAAACTGTACTCATTTGTCAATTTCCCCCTCATGGAGAATACCTCTAAATCTTTCAAAAATCCCATAGCTAGACCTTTGGGTGAAAGGTCTTGCAACAAAGAACCACATTCTTTCACAAACCCAACAACAACCTCTACACTGTCATCTATGGGGTTCTCTAGTAAAAGGGTGAGAAGTTCCAAGGCAATGATCTCATGTGCAACTTGTTGATTCACTAAATGAGCTATGAATTTGGTTGTTGCTATCAACATGTTCTTGTCATTGCATTTGTATGCCCTCTTAAGCTGCAAAATAATTCTTCGCAAAAGCAGATTGCCAACTTTAGGAAATTTTGTATTTACCACAACAACCAATGCAACAAAAACACCTGTAAACCTAGGGGATGCCATTTGGGATTTCATACAAGACCTACAAAATAGACCACTCCCATGGATGAGATTCTCTGCAAACAACTCTGGAATGATGTTCTTGATGTTAGATGCATTTACCTTGTTTACTAACCCATTGATACTCTTCCGAAGGGCATCCCATGTCATGCGCTGGTATTCCACACTGCTCTTGTCTTCTACATCTTTATCATTTGAGCCAGCTTAAATGGGGGAATGTAAACACCCCCACTTCTTCCAACACCCTTCTCAGCTCCTCTTACAACACCTTCCCCATTCCCATTCTGAGATGGAGCAGACACAACACCAGAAGTTTTCACTTCCACTACCTCTCTGTCCCTCTTGTTTCTAGAAGCCCCTTTACCACTTAATTCGTGCTTATTTTTGTACATAAACCCATCAGGAAGCATGAGTTTTTGCATATAAGCTTGCCCAAATATTTTACATTTATTTTTCATTAAGATTCCCTCAGGCACTGGCAAATCCTGCTTGCATACTTTAATTCTATTTTCTCAAAGGACAATCCTAAAAATTCATGCATTGCAAACAACTTTTTACACCTTTGTTGGTTGTGGTGGCGTCACAAAGAGTTTACATCAATAAATGAAGAACATGCCAATGCTTTTAATGTAGTAGTAGAAGTCTATCTCTTGTTCAATATCTCTAGTGAAACCCCCATGATCTTTTGTTGGAGTAGAATTTGTTATATTCTAGAAAGGGTCTTGTCCTTTGTTGATGGGATATTCATCTACCTCAAGAAATAAATGTTCTTTTCTCCAACAAGAAGTGGAACTAAATGAAGATCTAGCACCATGAAATGAATCCTCAAAAGGATTACTATAGTTAGTTTTGGTAGATAATGATTTGGGTAAAATACTAATGTGGCTTAAGGAAACATTATGTACTAGCTTAGCATACTCTAACTGTAATACCCTAAAAATGGTCATCTAAACCATGAGCCCCTAATGTCGACAACATCACCAAGGTCCTAACCAAAGACAATTAAATCAATTTTGAGCACACAATTAATTCTTTAATCATCCAATGTCACATGGCAAAATCAATCACCCAATATTAATTAAATATTTATTTAATTAATTGATCATTCCAAGTAAATCATTTTTAAACAATTATCTTATTTATTTTAATTGAATATCCTAGCATATTTAATTAAATAAATTAATTTGTCATTTAATCATCAAAAAGAGGAATTAATTTAAATTAAATAAATCAATTGAGCACAAATCTTCAAAAATGGAAATAAATCAAAAAAGGAATTAATTGAGAAAAGAAATCAATTGGAAACAATCTTGAAAAACAAATTAAAAATTGATAATATCAAAGAAAGCAATTCAAACAATTAAATCTCAAAATTGAATGAAATAGAGAATAAATCAGTTTTTTCTAATTTTAATCTTAATTTTAGTTCAACTTCCTTTAAAATTGATAAAAGCATCCAATCACATCAATTCACTAGGATTGTGCTTCCTCTTGGAAAATCTTGACCGGTCATCATCATTTGATCTCAACCATTGGTTTCTTTCTGAATTTTCTATAAATTCAGGCTCATCTCTCATTCAAAAAAGGCTAGAGAATACATCGTTATTATACTATTTTTGCTTTAGGATTTCATTGAATATTGCATATTAATTATTTCATATTGATTAAATCATTTAGCTTAATATTACAAAAGTCTTGTTAGATTAATCTTGCATCCATCTAGCATACATCATGCTCATATAGATTAAAATCCTTCATCTTGATGTTGTCTAGTTACTGGCATTGCTTATAATCTGAGAGCAATCTTATACTCGCATCTTTTAGAAGGAAATGGGTCAATTTGTTATGGTTTATTATTCATTGATTATATCTATCTAACCATGCATGTAATGACTTAATTGAAGTGTTGTTCTTACAGCTATAGTCCACTTTTCACACACATTTCTGGTGCCCACCGTGGGGCTGAAAACTACTTTTTCAGCCTCAAAAATTATTCTTTTTATCTATAAGTTTTGTCCATACAGTCTCTGAGAAATATCGTATGAGCAGTTTCACTGCATCGTACGACATTATATTAATGCCTGCAGTTTATTGTACTAAACAAGATTATATCCTATAAATTGTTGTACGAATCAGAATATGGACTCGTATGACATACTGATTATGTTATATTTTGTCATCTTATATTGATTTCTCACTCGTACGATATACTGCTTATGCTATCTTATGTCGTCCTATATTGATTTCTGACTCGTACGATATACTGCTTATGCTATCTTTTGTCATTCTATATTGATTTCTGACTCATATGATAAAAGTGTTCTGTCATTCCATTTTATGAGGATTGTCGTACGATTCTGTTTTCTGATAGATTAAAAACAGATTACTTTTTAGGGTTTTTCTTGGATTAAATTTTGATTATGCTAATGCTAACCCTAAATTGTCTTCTGTCTGCCTGAGATTTTTACAACCTAACCAATTTCTTGTAGGACACTTGCCAAAGAATCTATCAATCAAACATACACTTGTCAAAGAATAAAAACAACATGACTACTGATGTGTTGTTTTTACAGGTTGCCTAAAGAGAAAATCAACCAAATATTGTGTATTCTTTAAATTCATTTTTTTAGGCACTTAAATTGATATCTGGTTAATGAACAAATCTATCTTTTATGTTTTTAAAAAAATCTAAGAGGTAGGAGAGTATGCTCTTGTATTTTACAAACAATCCGAAATCTAGACCCTTGAAGCTTTTTTCTAAGCTTTGAGATTTGTGTACCTTTAGCGGGCATGTCACAGTGGGAGAAAGTAATCACCTTGTGAGAATGACCCAAGTGAGTATAGCTAGACCTGAGCATTCCAACTCACTATAATAAATAGGTCTCTGGTGATTAAAGTCTGAGAGGATGAGATTATTTGAGTTTTCTCTTTGAGATCTCTCATATCGAGCATTTTGCAGGGCCTCATGGTCTCAATCATGTTTACGTGACTACAACTTGTTTCGGTACCTTGTTGGGCTATAGGCCTCAATCATCCTTGCATGACTTCAAGGGGTAATTTCAAATGAAATTCCTAACTAAGAACTATAAATTAGAATCTACTTGATTCACCTTCAAAAGGTTGATAATTGTTGTGCAAGAGAGATAGTAACTCTCCCAAGACACTTACCATATCGTGCCCCCATTAGCATTTGGAGTCGGCTAATACAACATTGAGAATCCATTGCGTTAGAATCAGTGGTCATATTATGATTAGCTATTGGGTGTGTACCTAAGTCAGCAAGCAAAGGTTTTCTTCTCTAAGCCAACTTCCATAGGGTTAGCATGTTGTGCTTGAATTATTATATATCTTGCATGTTTTCTATGTTTTCATCCCTCAAGCTAAAACTGGAATATTAAAAACTAGAGAAAACAAATCAACAAACTCAATGATCAAAACTCTGTCTATGTCATGAACTAGTCCATCCTAGTCAAAAATTAGTCCATCTTAGATTTGGTTATACTCAGTTATCATACTCAGCCATTGGAAAACTCAGAATTTTTAGTCCTTGCTCTGTGAACAGTTGTACGAGTCTAGTAAATTATCATCCTTCATCATATCCTATGTCCTATGTCGTACTTGACAGAACTGAACAAAATTATTTGTCATTCAGGACCTACCCATTTGTCATACGGTACTAGGTAGCAACTCGTACGAAATAGAACTGTTGTCGTCCTTAAACTATTATACTGTCGTACTATCTCAGAAATACAGTCGTATGAGTCTCTGATTTTGCTAGTCCAAAATAATCAAACCTATCCAAAATAGTCTACAACAAGCCTAAAACTAGTTATCATCCTCCTAAGCATAAACAACCTTGATAGTGTACGTCTGTCGTTGCGTTGCATGATTTTGTCGATCATCTTTAAGCTAGTTGAAACAAACATCTTATCAAACCTAAGTTAACTTAGATAACGTCTTACACAAGATAGATCATTCCTAAAACCAAACCAGATCTTAAGTTACTTCTCTCAATCACTATGTTAAACGAACTACTATCTACAATTTGATCTTGACTTCTGCAACACATCTCGCTATTGGTCCTATCGGTTAGAAATGCCTGTTCAAACCAGAAGCTCTCACAGAAAAATAGACAAAGCAAAAGAAACACCCTTTTTGACCAACAACAATCCATTCTACAAAGAAAACCCTTTTCAAAATAAACCGTCCTTGTCACAGATACCAGTTTACAATTTACCAATCTTTGGTCAGCCCCTATCTCCCACCATGTCTAGAGAAAGGCAAGAAAGAGAAGCTAGTAAATGAGATACTCACAAAAATTTTAGAAATCATGCCACTGACAGTGATTCCTCAACTGAATCTGAGCTTCCTAAACCTCCTGAAGACGAAGTACATAGATGTCAGAATGATAAAGAATTCCGGAAAATGATGAATGTCATCATGGCTAGGGAAAAAGAAGACTATTTCCTAGAATTAGCAAAGCAATGGGCCATACTCCCTACTGGTTAAAATATGGAAGCCCTCATTGCTAAAGAGGAAGAGACACCATGGGGAAAATTAAGCAAACAAATGCAAGCATTACAAACTGCGGTCAAAAAAATAGAAAACAAAGATAAAACACCAAAACAATATTCTCTAGACACAATATGCCCATTTCCATTTGACAAAAACCTTTACATGTCTCCATTTCCTTCATGAGTTGAGATCCCAAAATTTGACAAGTATGATGGTACCTCAGATCCTCAAGATCATGTCAGAGAGTTTTGTGCTTCTTGTATGGAGTTCATGCACGATCAAACATACCTCATGCGCCTTTTCCCAAGGAGTTTAGGGGGTCAAGCCATGGAATGGTTCTCAAGTCTACCCAAAGGGATAAAAATGTTTGAAGAACTAATCCAACTATTTTTGCAACAATACTTATACAACATTCGACATCCTATGACTATGATCAATCTTTGCAATGCTAAACATAAAATAGGGGAGCCTTTTCTCACTTTCCTCCAACATTGGAGAAAGATGTTCTCTAGGTATCCACGACCTATCCCAAACTCTGAGAAAATGTATATATTTGTTAATAACCTGGTCCCAAAACTAAAATATAGTATAAAAATGCAAGTACACCCATCATTTAACAAAATGGTAGATAATGCTATTCGGATGGAAGATGTGCTCATAAAGAAAGCGGATATCTCACTATGGAAGGAAAAACAATAAGGTTCTAGCTCTAAAGAAAAGAGTAAATACTGGAACTATGGAAAAGATAGGAACAAGAACATCATTAATGATGGAGTGATAGATACTATCCAAGCAAAAATAAAATCCGCAATATTTAACTTGGCCAGTGGCACACAAGCACTCAAGGCAGCTGAAACTACAACAGAAAATCCCCCAAAGAAAACAAGAGAGTGGTTTAAAGACAAACCTTGGGCCTCAAAGCCTAAGCATGATTTTACTCCTCTAGATGAGTCATATGAATCAGCTTTTAAAACTTTATTGGCAAATAATCTAATAACATTGCTAGACAATTCTAGACCATATGACCAAGAAATTAGACCCAGATGGTGGAGAGAAAACTAATACTGTGACTATCATCGGAACAAGGGACATAACATAAACAATTGCATGAAACTCTGACATGAAATCCAAAATCTCATTGATGTAGGCAAGATCATTGTTGGAAGTCACATGACTAAAGCTGATCATAAGGCCTTTAAAGATCCCTTACCCAATTATGAACAAGGAGAATCCTCAAAATCCAAGGGAGGAGCTAGAGTCAATTATACCTACACTAACAATGATATTGTGATCAACATGATTGAATCTGTTCAACTTGAATATTGCAATGTGATCATAGTATAGGATCACCAAAGTCAAGCACAGACTCCTAATGTCATGACTCGCGCTCAAAGGAAGATTTCTCTCCCAGGAGCTAGTTCCTCAACTTTTGATCAAACAACATCAAATCTACCAAATAGACAAACAGACACAATCATGGCCAAATCAAAACAACCAGCTTCATCATCTTCTCCTAGTTATAGTATTGTCGAATAATTGAAGAGAACCAATGCTCAAATCTCCATTTTAGAACTGCTTAAGATCTCTTCTACTCATAAAGAGGTCCTGGACAAGGCTCTACTTACCACCAGTGTCCCTAAAGATGTAGACGTAGATCGGTTTTAATCTATGGTAGGTCACCTGACCTCACCTCATTACCTCACTTTCTCTAAAGAAGATAATAATTCACTGAGTCACCCACATAACTAGTCATTACACATTGAAGCCATGATCCATAAACACTGCATTAAACATGTTTTGATAGATGGAGGTGCTGGGTTGAATATTTGTACCTACAATCTATTGACACGGCTAGGATTTTCTGAAAATGTTATCGATCCAACAAAGAAGATAACAATCAAGGCTTATGATGAAGAAGAAAGAACTTCTAAGGGACTGGTATTATTACTAATCAGAGTAGGACCTGTGGAAAGAGATGTCATTTTCAGGTCCTAGATCTTCATCTTTCATACAAAATCTTATTGGGTAGGCCATGAATTCATGAAATGAAAGCAGTACCATCTACGTATCATCAATGCCTAAAATTTCCTTATAATGGAGTAGAAGTCAGTATTCTTGTCAATACAAGCTATACCTACAATGCATTAACGCAGGGTGCGAATGCTTTTGTTCCTAATAATAGAGCAACTTCTGTAGCTGAAAGTTCAGAATCTTTGCTGAAAGATTTAGAAAACAAATTGAAAATCACAAACACTGGCATGGATGGCTACAAGATAGAGCCTATACTCTCACTAATGTCTCTTCCTCCATCACCAAGACAGTCGGGAAAACCATCAGAGGTTATGAGGCCACAAATTTCAACTCCAAAAGTCATTTATGATGGCACCTTTATACATTACTCTACTTCTCTTGTAAGTGAAATAGAAGGGGATGATGTCCTCAAATCACTTTTCAAAGAAGACAATGCAAATAAAGAAACACAACATTGTGAGATTTCTCTGACACAATTGATAACTCAATGATGAATGAATAGTACCAAACTGGTACTAAGAGGGGGGGTGAATCGGTATAGACAAAAGCATAGTCCTAAACCAGTTTGACAATAGACACTTCAAATAATTGGTAAACAGTGATACCGGTTTGAAATAGAGTGCAACCGGTAAAGCTAAGAATGACTGAGCCAAGCATTAACTGGTTACTCACCTAGCTTTCACTCAACTCAAAACTACACTACCATTTCACCCTTATGCATGAATAAGTAATCTATCATCAAAACATAATAACAACTAGTTCAACATGTTTTATTGATAGGCATGAAACACAGAACCATCACATGCTTGACAGATAATAACAAAGCATCACAAGACACACATATTTTTCATGTGGAAACCCAATTGGGAAAAACCATGGTGGGGATGAATACCCACAAGCTATTTTTGAACTCTTTAGAAGTCCGCTCTATTAGGAGCCTTGTCTGGTTAGAGACATTACAATAGGTTCTGCTAGGAACCGATCTTGTTAGGGATCACCCGGTTAGGGGATGGCTAGAATACTCAGTTAAGGGTTAAACCCAGTTAAAGGTTACCTTGTTAAAGGATTTCAAGAACTCAATAGCTAAAGGATTTCATTAACTTGATAGCTTAGAGTTACCCTGTTAAAGGATTTATAGCAAGCTGGTTAAGGCTACCCTATAAAGGGATTTCATAACTATTGAATTGGTTAAAGATCAACAGGAATTACAATGATCTGGTAACAGCACTCATTGCTAATGTAAATCCGCTTTGGTTCCTCTTCACCTTCTGCACTTACACTCTACAGATATCACTTCTCTCCTCTGGTCTGGCAAGAATCACATATCACTTCACTTGGATACACACACACAACTTTTTCCAACAACCTATGAAGGAAAAACAACATCGACCTTATAGGAAATAGATATGTTGGTAGCATAAACCCTAAACCCTAAACCTGTTAGGTTAAGCAATTCAAATGGTTCAATCTTGACTGTTGAGCACATTGCATTAAATGCAACAGTCTTGATCCAATCTCAAGATATTCTCCATTGTTCATTTTCCACCAATTTCATGGCGGCTAATAACCCATCACGCGTTATCACCATTTACAAACTTCACACATTCCTGAGGTAGATAGGGATAGTCTCCTTCATGCAAGATGCTTCACGTGGACAAGGCTGATGTGGCAACATGATCTATTCTTTGTTATACTGCTAACTCATCACACAAAGATCACCGATTGAGTCACACAGGCTTGAGGTACTCCAACTGAAAATCCTGAGACTACCAACCGGTAGTCACACAAGGGTTCCATGTACCGATTCCCATAACAACATGTTGGTTCACCTTGACATGTCGATTCTCCTTGAACAAATATACTACTTCACTTTGGCATATATACCAGTTCTCACATATGCCGGTTCTCTCTTCTCACATATGCCGGTTCTCTCTTCTCACATATGCCGGTTCACTTAATATCACATATTGACATCAATGACAACATACAATATCATTATGTCCTCATACTGGTTCACATAATGCCAACAATCTCCCCCTTTGGCATTGATTGCAATATACAAGGATATCTCTCTGCTTCTCATCTTCCCATATCAATTTCTATAGATATCCTCTCCGCTTCACTTCTTCTCCCCCTTTGACAACAATGCCAAAGTGGAGGCACAAGCATCCCTATTCCATTATGTTGCTCCCCCTAAGGAGTAGCATCCTTCAACACATCAATCAACAAAAAATTTGACTATGCAATACCTGACTAATGTGGAACAAATACTTTTAATTCACCTCCTGAAGGGGAAACACCCCTAATTCACCTCTCAAGTACATAAATGTAGCCTTTGGGAGAGGTTTGGTGAATATATCTGCTAACTACTCCTGACTGGAAACATGTTCTAGTGCAATCTTTTTGTTCTGAACCTTTTCCGTCAAGAAATGATACTTAAGCTCAAAGTGCTTGGTTCTAGAATGTAAAACCGGATTTTTGGAGATGTTAATTGCACTAGAATTGTTACTAAATATACTTATTGGTTCAAATATAGGAACTTTGAAGCCATTTAATACATGCTTCATCCAAATTGTCTAAGTGCAGTTCATGAAAGCTGCAACATACTCTGCTTCCAATGTAGACTGAGAGATACAACTCTACTTCTTACTCATCCATGAGACCAGTCTACCATTGAGAAAGAATGCACCACCAATTGTGCTCTTCTAATCATCCACATTACTTGTCCAATCAACATCTATGAATACTTTCAAGTTGAAATCATTGTTGTATGGGTACCACAATCCATAGTCAATTGTTCTCTTCAGATATCTAAGAATCTGCTTGACTGCAACCAAGTGGGATTCTCTTGGACTTTTCTATAACCTTGCAGTAATGCCAACTGCATGTGCAATATCCAATCTACTATGCACTACATAATGAAACTTACCAATCATTGATCGGTATTCCTTCTCATCCACCAATGCTAAGTTATCTTCTTTCGATATTTTACAATTGGTCACCATCGGTGTACCAACCGGTTTGCTATCTTCCATGCCAAAGGTCTTCAACACCTCTATGACATATTTGGATTGAGTGATAAAGATTCCATCTTTCATCTGTTGGATCTGCAGTCCAATGAAGAACTTAATCTCCCCTATGAGTGACATCTCAAACTCTTTCTTCATCTCATCTACAAACTCATGACTCATCTTGTCATCTCCACCAAAGATAATGTCATCAACAAATACCTCATAGATTAGGATCTGATCTCCTTTAGACTTCAAGTAGATATTTCTACCTTCACTTGTTCTCTCAAATCCAATCTTCAGTAGGTGGGAGTGCAGACGTTCATACCAAGCTTTGGGTGCCTACTTGAGACCATACAAGGATTTGTGTAGCCTACATACCATGTCACTGTCTTCAGATAGGTAAAACCCATCTGATTGTTCTATGTACACCTCCTCTTCAAGTACACCATTTAGGAATGCAGATTTTACATCCAATTGATATACTTTGAAAACTTTAAAAGCTGCATATGCAAGAAGCATATGAACTCCTTCCAATCTGGCTATAGGAGCAAAGGTTTCTCCATAGTCTTCTCCTTCTTCTTGAGCATATCCTTTGCACACCAATATGGCTTTGTTCCTAATCACTGTGCCATCCTCATTCAGCTTATTTCTGAAAACCCATTTGGTACCAATGACATTTTTATGCTTTGGTCTCGGTACCAGAGACCATGTACCATTTTTCTCTATCTGGTCAAGTTCCTCTGTGATTGCCTTGATCCAGTCTTCATCTTTATGTGCCTCTTTGAATGATCTAGGTTCAAATTCAGAGATCATACATGAGTTTTCTCTGACCTTTCTTCTTGCAAGGTTTCTTGCATACTTATCTCCTATGATTTGCTTAGGATCATGATTCAGCTTGACATACCGAGGAATGGTCTTGATGGATTCCTCTTTCTTTTTTTCTTCATCCTCATCTCCATTAGTACTAGCATCTACATCTGTCGGTGTAGGAGCACTATTATTGGTACTTAGTTTACTGACAAGTGGTTCCTAGAAGGTTGCAACCGGTTCATTTTTCACTTGCTCACTGCCAGTTTCCTCAATTTCTCAGAGGTTTCATCAACTCTTACATTGATGCTTTCCATAATTCTCTGAGTCTTATTGTTGAAAAACTTGAGAGCCTTGCTCTTGGTGGAATATCCTAGGAATATTCCCTCATCACATTTTGCATCAAATTTGCTCTGGTGTTCACTCCTCTTGATGTAACATTTGCTACCAAACACTCTAAAGTAACTAACCACAAGTGTCTTACCAGTCCAATACTCATAAGGATTTTTATCATTACCTTTCTTGATGAGTACTCGGTTCATTGTGTAGACTGCAGTGCTTACCGCTTCTCTCCAAAAGTTGTGAGCTACCTTTCCTTGAATCAACATGGTTCTAGTTGCTTCAACCATAGTCCGGTTATTCCTCTCTACTAGGCCATTCTACTATGGAGTCAGGGGGCAGACAGTTGTCTCTTGATGCCATGTTCTTCATAGTACTTGTTGAATTCACTGGAGATGGATTCCCCTCCTTGATCAGTTCTCAGGCACTTGATCCTTTTATCACTTTCCTTCTCCACTAATGCTCTGAAAGCTTTGAACTTTACAAAGGCCTCAGACTTGTCTTTCAAGAATGTGACCCACATTATTCTTGAGCAGTCATCAGTGAGAATCATAAAGTACCTATCACCCTACACACTTCTAGTTTTCATAGGACCACACAAATCAATATGCACAAGATCAAGCAAGTTGTCACCAGTGAAAGATTTACCTTTAAAGGTTAAGGAAGACATTTTCCCCAATTGACACTCTCTGCATAAGGTATTATTCGGTTTTCTTAGCATCGACATCCCTCTAGCTACCTTGATCATACTAGCCTTCATAATGTTATCAAAGTTTACATGGTAGAGTCTCCTATGCCATATCCAGCTATCATCAAATTTAGCCATAAGACATGTACTTATATTTGCATTCAACTGAAATAGGTTACCTTTGGTCTGCATACCTATGGCCAGTAATTCACCATTCTTTCCTTTGATTCTGCACACTCCATTCTTGAATTCTAGAGTGAGACCACTGTCATTCAACTAAGAAACACTCAGAAGGTTGTGTCTAAGACCATCAACCCAATACACATTGTCAGCACTACTCTTTCCATTCAGAGAGATGGACCCTCTACCTTTCACCATGCATGGTGCATCATTGCCAAAGCAAACCACACCACCATCATACTTTTCCAAGGATAGAAACTTGCTCCAGTCACCAGCCATATGGTGAGAACAACCACTATCAATGATCCACTCATTGGAATTATCAAACTGGGAGACAAGAGCCTTCTTGTCTAACACATCTTCCTTGACAGCAACAAACACAATATCTTCATTTTCTTCATCCTCTGATTCCTCATCTATAACACCTTCATCAACTGCCACAAAACAGTTTCTCCAGTTTCCTCCTTTGAATTTTTTGAACCTTTCTAGTTTGTCCTTGATGTCACCATTAGGATGGTTTATAGTAGTATGTCCTATCTAGTTGCAAGAAAAGCATTTCAAAGGAAGCTTACCTCTGTATTTTCCAATTCCTTTAGGAATTTTCCTAGCAAGGAGAGCTTGAAATGCCATCAAAATTTCCTCATCATCCATTTCTCTACTCTATCTTGGTTCACCACTAGTGCTAGCTTCTTTTCCTTTCTTGGATGGTACAGCAAAAGCTTTAAAAGCTGATTCAGTCTTTTGAATACTGCCATGAAAACTATTTAGCTCATAGGCTGTCAACTTTGTAATGATGGAGTCTAGAGATACCTTAGTCTTTTCTATTGATCTCAGCTCCTGAATAGTAGCAACCCTTATTGCATATATTAACAATAGGGATCTCAAGACTTTGCTTACCACAGTGGAATCTTCCATTTTACCACCTATACTCTTGATATCACCAACAATGGTTTTGCTTTGTATTCCATACTATTGAATGGTCTCACCTTCAACCATCCACATGTCTTCAAACTTCCCTTTGAGGCTTTCTTCCTTAGCTTGTTTTACATGCTCATCACCTCCATAGATATTTTCAAGAGTATCCCATACTTCTTTGGTCTTTACTTTATCTTGGACATCAATAAACTCAATGTCATATAAACTACTGATTAGGGCTTCCATGACTTGCCCATTTTCCTATATTTCTCTCTTTTGATCATCGGTGAGAGTACCAGTAGGAGCAACATAAACATTCTCAACATAGCTCCAGTGTTGAGCACCCATGCTTTTGGTGTATATCTTCATTCTGCCTTTCCATATTTTGAAATTGTCTCTGTTGAACTTTGGACCTTCTCTCTTCATCATTACAACAAGATCTTTCCCTTAAGCAATTAAGCTTACAACACAGAGGACTTGGAGGATGCTCTGATACCAATTGATAAATCAATGACAAATGAATAGTACCAAATCGGTACTGAGAGGGGGGGGTGAATCAGTACAGACAAAAGCACAGTCCTAAATTGGTTTGACAATAGACACTTCAAATAACTAGTAAACAATGATACCGGTTTGAAACAGAGTGCAATCAGTAAAGCTAAGAATGATTGAGACAAGCATTAACCAGTTACTCACTTAGCTTTCACTCAACTCAAAACTACACTACCATTTCACCCTTATGCACGAATAGGTAATCTATCATCAAAACATAATAACAACTAGTTCAACATGTTTTATTGACAGGCATGAAACATAGAACCATGACATGCTTAGTAGACAATAGAAAAGCATCACAAGACACACAAATTTTTCATGTGGAAACCTAACTAGGAAAAACCATGCTGGGGATGAATACCCACAAGCTTTTTTGAACTCTTTAGAAGTCCACTCTGTTAGGAGCCTTGTCTTGTTAGAGACATTACAATAGGTTTTGCTAGGAACCAATCCTATTAGGGATCACCCAGTTAGGGGATGGCTAGAATACATGGTTAAGGGTTAAACTCAGTTAAAGGTTACCTTGTTAAAGGATTTCAAGAACTCAATAGCTAAATAATTTCATTAATTCAATAGCTTAGAGTTACCCTGTTAAAGGATTTACAGCAAGCCGGTTAAGGCTGCCCTATTAAGGGATTTCACAACTGTTGAAGTGGTTAAAGATCAATAGGAATTCCAATGATTTGGTAATAGCACTCAATGCTAATGGAGATCCACTTTGGCTCCTCTTCACATTTTGCACTTACACTCTGCAGATATCACTTCTCTCCTTTGGTCTGGCAAGAATCCCATATCACTTCACTTAGATACACACACACAACTTTTTCTGACAACCTCTGAAGGAAAAACAACATCGACCTTATGGAAAATAGATAGGTTAGTAGCATAAACCCTAAACCCTAAACCTGTTATGTTAAGCAATTCAAATGGTTCAATCCTGACCGCTGATCACATTGCATTAAATACAACAGTCTTGATCTGATCTCAAGACATTCTCCATCGTTCATTTTCCATCGATTTCATGGTGGCTGATAACCCATCATGCATTATCACTATTTACAAACTTTGCACATTCCCGAGGTAGATAGGGATAGTCTCCTTAATGCAAGATCCTTCACATGCACAAGGCTGACGTGGCAAAATGACCTGTTCTTCATTATACTGTGAACTCATCATGCAAAGATCACCGATTGAGTCACATAGGCTTGAGGTACTCCAATCAAAAACCCTAAGACTACCAACCAGAAACCTTGAGACTACCAACCAGTAGTCACACAAGGGTTCCATGCACCGGTTCACATAACAACATGTCGGTTCACCTTGACATGTCAGTTTACCTTGAACAAATATACCGCTTCACTTTGGCATGTATACTGGTTCTCACATATGCCGGTTCTCTCTTCTCACATATGTCGATTCACTTCATATCACATATTGACATCAATGACAACATACAATATCATTATATCCTCATACCAGTTCACATAATGCCAACAACAATATGGTCCAGACTATAAGATGCTTCAACACATGGGATAATCAGGCTCTGGTCCTCTAGGCAAGCATCAACAAGGTATTGTTGAACCCATTTAGTTACAAACTAAGTTTGTCAATGATAAAGTTGGATTGGGATATGATCCAAGAAAGTAATCAGATCAGAAGCACACACCTCACCATCAACGTAAGTGGAAGAAAAAGGTATTACCTTTAACAATAGAAGAGATTAATACTCACCAAACTCAGGAAGAGTGTGACGCTGAGCAACAAGAATCGCCCACCCAAAGAGAGGAAAAAAATGGTAATCAAGTTCCAGTTATATCAACTATAATTCCACAGGAAGTAGAAGTTCCAGAGGATATGAGAGATGAAGTATACAGGAATAGAGAATTGTTTACACCACTAAAAGTTCTAGTCACATATACTGACAGACAACAAATAGATGACTCAGAAACTGATTCAAATAAGTATGAATGGGGTCTAGATCACATCTCAGATACATCTACTATAGAAACGCTTGAAGAATCTAGTGATATCATAGATGATGCACAAGAGGTGATATGCCTAAGAATGCAAAAGGAAATAGAAGAAATAAGACTAAAGAGACAAGAAGACTATGACCGACAGTTGGAGAAAGAAAAGACACAAGTAATTCCTTCACCTACCAACCCTCCTAACGAGATAGGACAAATTAGGTATGGAACTACACAAGAAGAACTAGAAGCTATAGAAAAAGAACAAATCATTAGTCCAGAAGAAGCTGAATGGAATAGACGACAAGGATTAACAAAACTGTCAAAGTCATATCCACAAGTGTGTGAAGTACAAGCAGCCAATGAACCAAATCATGAAGGAACTTGCAGCATCAAAGATGTGGGTGTTGATACTATATATACCTTTACTAAGCCACTTGAAGATGAGTTAGCAACTTCATCCTATGACTCTGATGACTCAAATAGGATCTCTATTTATGACAACAACTATTCAACAATGCATTTTGACTACTCTGTCATGAATGATGAGATATTGTCTACTGTTACACCACAATATGTAGTTTAGTCTAAAGTAGCTGACGACACTAGAAGAAGGTCAGTTGGGTTAGGTCCAATAAATACTAACATGAATTCTGATAATCTTGTAGTAACTCTTCCTGGTCTCGAGACACATATGCAAGGTAGTCTTCTAGAACTCAACTGGTCGGTCCAAAACCATGATGACAGTACCATGAACTCCCTTGAGCCTGTTCCAACCATATCCTTAATGCATCTGGAGCTTATTCATTACACTCTTTATAACCAACCCTTGAATGTACCTACTTTTGCCAATGACTATACATTAGCCTACTATCTCAATGCAGTTGAACCCATGTACTCTTCCACCAATGAACAAAATGAAAACATGACTGAAGCGGATATCAAGTATCTTAGTCACAAAAACAAGAAAAATAAGAATAAAATATCTGATGGCGAAAACCACATTGTGGCGGTGTCAGACTCTAAAAAAGAGAAAATAAAGGATGTACCTAAAGGTGAAAACCTCTCTGAGGTGCCTAAAGGTGAGATACTTTATATACTACCGAGTCACTTCCAGGAGAGATCTTCCATATTGATCAAGCCAACTCAGCTAGTGAACATTGGGAGTCAAGAGACACCACACATCATTCATTTAGCTCAATCACTATTAGCAGAAGAGTTAAAAGATTTTAGCAATCTTTTTTTAGAAAAGAAGATCAACTTTGCATGGACATACTCAGATATGCCAGGACTAGATCCTAATCTCATCATGCATCATCTCTCTATTATACCAAGAGTTAAACCAGTCAAGCAAAAACTCTGAAAGATGCATCCGCATGTGGCACCACTAGTCAAGGTTGAACTACAAAAATTGCTAAAAGTTGGATTTATCAGAGATATAGACTATGCATAATGGATATCAAATATAGTACATGTATCAAAAGCGAACAAATCTATTAGAGTTTGCATAGACTTCAGGGATCTCAACAAGGCATGTCCGAAAGATGATTTTCCATTGCCCAACATTGACATGATAGTAGATATAACTATTGGATATGAGATGTATTCATTAATGGATGGATTCTCTGGTTACAATCAGATCAAGATAGTACCTGAAGATCAAGAAAAGACAACTTTCACATGTGCATCGAGAATCTTCTAGTGGAATGTTATGTCGTTTGGTCTAAAGAACGCAAGAGCAACTTACCAAAGAGTAGTAACCACTATCTTCTATGATATGCTGCATAAAAGCATGCAAGATTATGTTGATGACACCCTAGTAAAAACTATGAAGATATCTATGCATATTCAAGAGCTAGGCCTCATACTAGATAGAATGGAAAGATTCAAGCTCAGATTAAATCCTAAAAAATGTGCATTTGAAGTAACATCAGGAAAATTGCTTGGGTACATAATTTCAAAAAAAGGAATTGAGGTTGATCCTGCAAAGATCCAAGCTATAATGGAAATGCCTCTACCCAAGAATATCAATCAGATGAGAAGTTTACAAGGCCATCTTCAGTCAATAAGGCATTTTATATCTCAGCTAGCTGACAAATCTCAACCCTTCATGAAGGTATTAAGGAAAGGGATTCAATACAACTGGGATAAAGATTGTGAATGACATTTACAAAAAATCAAAGAATATCTTTCTAATCCACCCATATTAATGCCACTGATTCAAGGTAAGCCACTGATCATGTACATATCAGCTACAGATACTTCACTGGGGGCATTTCTGGCATAATAGGATGACAATAAAAAGGAACGAGCTATCTATTACATCAGTAGAACATTGGTGTCATATGAAATGAATTACACTATAATAGAGAAAGCATGCTTAGCATTGGTCTTTGCATCACAAAAATTAATGCACTATATGTTGGCACACTCTATTAAGCTGATAGCTAATATTGATCCACTCAAATATCTTCTCAGGAAAGCAACGCTTATAGGAAGACTAGACAAATGGGTCATGGTCCTTATAGAATTTGACATTGAATATGTGGTACATATAGCCATCAAAGGATAGGTTATTGCCTATGATCTTCCCAAGTCCCAGGTAGTCTGTTCTATTATTGGACATGACTCATCTCATTATAGCCACATTTACCCTTACCTGCGTGACCAAGTTGTCCCTGCCAATCTTTCCCGAAACAAAAAAGGAACCTAATCCGAAATGCATCACAATACGTCATCATTACTAATGACCTATTCAAGCAAGGTTTAGATAATACTTTTCTTAAATGTCTAGAAACTGAGGAGTCCCAATGCGCATTATCTGAGGTTCATGAAGGTGTTTGTGGATCTCATTCAAACGGTATGACTTTAGCACGAAAACTAATAAGGACTGGCTACTACTGGCCAGACATGGAGAAAGAAGCTATTAAATTTGCTAAAACTTGTGAAAAGTGTCAACTACATGGGCACCTTATACACGCTCTAGCAAGGGATCTCATACCATTTGTGACACACTGGCCCTTTCAATAGTGGGTGTTTGATCTAATAGGCCAAATATATCCTGCATCATTTAATGGACACATATTTATTATCACTGCCACTGAGTACTTCACTAAGTGGGTAGAAGCGGTTCCCCTCATCAGAGCAACCAGAAAACAAGTAGCTCTCTTTAATCTTAATTATATCATCTGCAAGTATGGTATACCTTCATCCATTATAACTGACAATGGAGGACAGCTCAAGAACAAAGATCTAGATGAACTCTATGGGAAATTTAAATTCAAACAACACTGTTCCTTAGTATATTACCCTTAAGGTAATGGACAAGTAGAGGCACCTAAAAAAACCTATTGACTATCTTGCACAGAATAGTGAACAAATCTGGGAAGGATTGGCATATGCAGCTCAATCCTGCATTATGGGCTTATAGAACAAGTATCAGAACACCTACTGGGGCTACACCTTTCTCTTTGGTGTATGGGTCTGAAGCAATATTACCTATTGAAGTACAAATACCATCTCCAAGAGTTTCCTTACAAGGTCTTTTTACTGATGAAGACTATAGCATATCTAGATTGCAAGAGCTTGAATTGTTGGATGAGCATTAGCAAGTGGCATTTGATCATCTCAGAGTGTATCAAAAGAGAATGTCTAGAGGATATAACAAAAAAGTTCGACACCAAGAATTTCAAGTTGATGACTTAGTTCTAAGAGAATCCTAAAAATCATCAGTTTCAAGACAACAAAGGGAGTTTGAACCCAACTAGTTGGGTTCCTATATCATTACTGCAACTTTTGGCTCTGGTGCTTATCAACTTTGAACATCGGAAGGAGAACAGATCCGTGAACCGATTAACACCATCCATCTAAAGAAATTCTTCACCTAAATATTCTCTGCTCTAGCATCTTATACATCGGAAAAGTCCTGAAGAAATCCTAAAAATTGTAAAAAGTCTTGAAAAAAACAATCCTAAAAATTAGAAAAAGTCCTAAAGAAATTCAAAAAAAAAGAAAAAGAAAAAGAAAAGAAAAAAAAAGGAAAAAAGAGAGAAAATGCCTTGGTGAAAACCTGGTAAACAGGCACCTTGGTAAAAAAAAAATGAATCTCTGCCAAGAAGGTGAAAACCTGGTAAATAGGTGCCTCTTGTACTCAAGCACTCCATCTATCAACGCAACACTGACATTCTTGCTTTCATGCATCTTTACTTTCGCTTGTACATATCTTTTAGTCACTTTTGTGACATCCTAGTTCGTTGGAACCCTCATGGCTTGAAACCGATCATTGTCATAGTCTTAGGTTAATCGACAAGAGTACATTACATGTCCTAAGCAATGTCAACCAATTCAATCTTATGTCAGTGAAACTTGGTCATCCACTCCGAGTCAGTCACCTGTCTCCTAACTACTGAAGAGTTTTATCATTGAGTAAACAAGCAAAACAACATAATGGAAAACAATCACTAAATAGTTTGAGCTGTGCATAGAAATTTTCTTTGGGTGTTGTCTTTTATATTGGTTTTCGATTATTATCCCTCTGAGTAACTCAAGGAAGTCTATCTTGACTAAACAAAGCAAGGATTGGGGGCATAATATTTTCTTATTTTTTGCTTGTAGGAATGATACCAATGATCTGGAAACATATAAATTAGCTGGGTGTCTATGATAAGAGCCTCCACATCAAGGTGGAATCACCTCACATACCTTGACTCTACTTATTTAAATGCTACAGGGAGGTTCCCATCATTCCTTTGTTTGTTTTGAGGGAATTTCTTTATCATACAATCTGAGTCCCTGCGAAATCTATCCAAGGATATGAACGAAAAAAGGGTCATTGCAGACAAGATAATTAATATTGCATATGCAAAGAAATGAACTCTACTTTGCCTGCTATAATTGTAAAATGCTCAATGATGAAAATTAAGCCTTTCAAAGTCCAATGACTAGGTTTAGGATTGCATCTCACCCTACATTTCATTCTGCATCTCATGAATTTCGAGTGATTTCGGTATAGTAATAATGTTTTCTCTATTTTCTGAATGAGCATTAGAAGCTTCATCATTTCTTAGCTAAGTGGTCTATTTTTCATCATTTCTCCGATCAAGTACTTGTGTTTTGAGATGTTAGCTGCATACATGAGCATTTAATATAGATTCATACATTCACTATCATTCACTTGCATTCATATTATTGTATAGAAAAATGAAAACATTGCATCATTCACTATCATTCATTTACATTCATATTATTGCATAGAAAAATGAAAAAAATTGCATTATTCATTACTCATTTGCATTATCATTTATTTGCATATGAAAAGAAACAAAAATAGACATCCATGATCATTTGCATTCATACATTCATGTTGAAAAGAAATGCATACATATAGAATAAAGCATATAAAGGACATCTCATAAGCGATTCAACACAAGTACGATGAAGTCAAATCGGATCTCATATATATATATATCATGTCAAGTCTCAAGGTACAAAATTATGTCAAATGACATATACAAATTCCCATCAAAGCAACAATCATATAGGCTACAAAAATGGGTGTGTCTACAAAAAATATCCGAGCTACAAAAAGAAATAATCTAGCTCGCACCCTCTCCCTCATCGCCTAGTGGAGGAGGAGGAGCCTGATGCTCGGGATCTTGACAAGGTGCCCGTGCTCCCTCTGATCATGCCATGTATTGCGAGTAGGGTATCACCTAATGCACAACAAGAATTGCAACACTATATGCTGCAACATAGCAGGCTGCCCTACAAGTCTGGTGTAGGACCTCCTATCGTAGGGGCTCTATCTTTGCTCTCATCTCTACTCTCAGTGTGACAATCTGGTGATCATGCTGAATCCTCACTTCAAAGATCTGGCAATCACGCTCGGTCCTCACCTCGACCAGCTACCGGTCTCGCTCTGCCAGCTAAGTCTGAGCCACTATCAACTGTGACTGTAGCTCTCCAAGAGGTGCCCTCATCGACCATCCAACATTTGTCCCCTACTCTCTCACAAGATCCTCACCTCCACCTCCACCTCCACCCTGCTCCTCTCTCCACTGTCAAACCTATCTAGGTGTTGCTCACTCCTCCTCAGTCCCACCCACTCACCCTAGGGATCCACCTTCACCCCTCTATTGTCCACCCTTAGCTGGCACCCTGCTACTACTAGCACTAGGATCACCACCACTCCGTCGTGAAGCCTCATCTCTCTATGCTTGACCCTACCTGTGACCTTGCCTATGACCCTGTCTCTAGGCCGGTGCGGGGGCATCATCCTCAATATGAGGATCCTGCTCACCCGAATTTGTAAATCGTAGGAACATATGCTATTGAAAATAATCTCTATACTAGGGCAATACCCCCGCATCCACTACATCATCCATGTAATCCCACCTCAGGCTGTGTAACCTAGTCAACTCCTACATTGCCAAAGCATATGACAACCGTGGAGACCATCCTTGTCTCTCCTCATTTGCGTACTCAACATAAGCTATGTACTCCTGCAAGATCCCCTCAGGCCGACCATATTGCCTCATCACTTGAGAAATGATGAATCACTCCACAATGGTCAGTGACCTCCCGATCAGTGGGCGTGTAACAAAAAGGTCCCTGCAGACTAGCTACCAATCATCGCATGGCTCCAAGCCTCTGTATAGTCTCCATATAATGGCTATCAGGTCATCGAGCTGCCATCTCCAAAAATTTGTCTTGCCTAGATGGGGCCGTGTAATGTATCTGGCATACCTATATATGATCGGCTGCCCAAGGTCTCTACTGTCATCTACTATAGGCTAACAAACAGGAAGGTGCTCCCAAGCCCACACCTATAAAATATATACACCGGCGGCCATGCTCCGCCCATCTCTATACATGATCTCATGCATCTCTCGATACATGTGGGCCAATAAACATGAGCCCCAGCCAAGTCTTTGAGGGGTCTCTATCAACCTCTCTAACATCCGACCTCGTTCGCACTGGAAGCCCTCTGTCTAGCATTAGAAAATAGCCTATGAACCCTGCTAGAATGCATGCCAGAGGATACTCCTCACTGTACCTACTCATAAGTATGTCTCAACTCATGGACTGAGTCAATATGTCAGGATCACCAAAGACATGCCTCATTGCCTGTAATCCTGGAAGGTGCCCTAAATAATAATCCACCTTATCCCCAGCAAAAGGGATATGGAGGATCTTGTATACATCCTCAGGAGTGATAGTCAACTCCCCCACCGATAGATGAAACGTGTTATGCTTTGAATGAAAATACTCTACCAATGTCGTGAGCATCCTGTGACTCACATGAATATCAGGTAATCTCAACAAATGAGTCAAGCCGCACAAGTCAACATGAGCCTGCTCAACCTTAGATAAATGTCGCACTAATGCCATGGTAGGAGGATACACACATCTAAACAACACAGGAGGTAATCAAACTTGAAAAAAACCCAGTAACAAAGCATCAAAAAACATTCCAAATGAGCCTACAAGAGAAGTAAAACATCACACAAATCCAACTAAGTCAAATGCAAAATCAAAATTTCATGTTTACACCTTCAAAAATGCTCACTATCTCTTGAACGACAAAACAAAGAAAAGCAACATTTCGTAGGAGCCAGGAATACCTCTAGTACGATAAACCAGCCTCAAATGACAAAGTTTTAGACCCCGCACGACAAAATGGTCCTTTTACAACTTGTCGTATGACACAAGGGTGCACCCCCAATGACAAAACTAGTGACCTTAAACGGTGAAAGAAATTTTACCTGTTTCTTGTACGAGACAGGATCCTATCTTGCATGATAAACTAGGACGCTCGACCCCAAACATGTGAAAAACTTGCAAAATGAACAAAAAAATTCAAAATTGAAAACACAAACAGGCTTAAGATCGATCACTCACCATTGGCTCATAGTTTCAGGGTCGATTATGTCTTCTCTGGCACTCAAATCGATGCTAACAAGTAGGGACCACCATTTTCTTTGCAGAAGGTTTTCGAATTTTCAAACTTGGAAGGTTAAAATGAATTGAAAATGACACTTTTATCCCATATACAGCCAAAAACCTAATTTTTCAACTTGCTCTGATGGACACGAAAATTGTACCCTTAGCTAATTTGACCGTCCTGAGTCCATTTTCGGAATCAAAATAAAAAATCGAGATCATTTTCCTAGTCAATTTCAGAATTTGGACCACTTAGCGCTCTTTTCATCAAAAGCTTATTCTTTCTTCAAATTGCGCTCAATTTCAATGCTGAATCTCAATTTACTTTCTACAAATCAACCTTGCACTCAATTTCTTATCAATCAATGCAAAAAAATCAAAAATTCCTTCAAATCAATTTGTGCTCAAAACAACTTATCATCGCTAAAAAAAAATAAAAATTGCCTACCATCATGTACCCTCGTTATCTTTTGATTTTTCTCCTGAGGGGGCATACTCATGACCTTATGACATCACATCTTCAAATGTCAAGAAAATTTTCAAATCTTCATCAAAAGTCAAGCAAAACATATTTTTCAACTAAAGAAAATCAAACAAGACCTCATCGCTAGGGGTATCTTGACTTCATTGCTTTATATCAAGTTGAGATTGCTCAATCATCTCAATCAGATCAATCTATAGGGGCAAATCAGTTTCATCGCTTCAAATCAAGCTGATATTTATCTTTTATCTGAATCAATCTCTTAACGCTAATCAGTTTCATCACTTTTCATCAAGCTGATTATTCGTTTAAACTCAATCAAGGGTTTAAAGAGTATCTTTGATCACACTCAATCTAAGGAGGTGTTCAGTATTCATTTCTTGATCAAGCTGAATAGTTTATCTTCATCATATCTTGATCAATCAAGTTCAAGATTGATTTTAATCATCACTCACTATGCCTAGATCAATCAAGTTCTAGATCAGTAAGATCTACTTCTTGATCAATCAAGTTCAAGTTGGGTATCTTTTGTTTTCTATCGTTCCTAGTTCAATAAAGTTCATGAATGGTATTGCTTTAATCAGACTTCATTCAGCTTTGTCGCTTCGAATCAAGCTTAACACCTCGCTTTCATCTAGTTCATGATCAATAAAGTTCAGAACTAGCATCTCCTAGACATCAACTATTCTTTGAACCAACGCACTGCTCACACATTAATTCAAAGAGGGGCAAATGTAATACCCTAAAAATGGTCATCTAAACCATGAGCCCCTAATCTCGACAACATCACCAGGGTCCTAACCAAAGGCAATTAAATCAATCTTGAGCACACAATTAATTCATTAATCATCCAATGGCACATGGCAAAATCAATCACCCAATATTAATTAAATATTTATTTAATTAATTGATCATTCCAAGTAAATCATTTTAAAACAATTATCTTATTTATTTTAATTGAATATCCTAGCATATTTAATTAAATAAATCAATTTACCATTTAATCATCAAAAGAAGGAATTAATTTAAATTAAATAAATCAATTGAGCACAAATCTTCAAAAATGGAAATAAATCAAAAAAGGAATTAATTGAGAAAAGAAATCAATTGGAAAAAATCTTGAAAAACAAATTAAAAATTCATAATCTCAAAGAAAGCAATTAAAACAATTAAATCTCAAAATTGAATGATGTACAAAATAAATCAGTTTTTTTCTAATTTTAATCTTAATTTTAGTTCAACTTCCTTTAAAATTGATAAAACCATCCAATCACATCAATTCACCTAGATTGTGCTTCCTCTTGGAAAATCTTGACTGGTCATCATCATTTGATCTCAACTGTTGGTTTCTTTCTAAATTTTCTATAAATTCAGGCTCATCTCTCATTCAAAAAAGGCTGGAGAATACATCGTTATTATATTGTTTTTGCTCTAGGATTTCATTGAATATTGCTTATTAATTATTTCATATTGATTAAATCATTTAGCTTAATATTGCAAAAATCTTGTTAGATTAATCTTGCATCCATCTAGCATACATCATGCTCATATAGATTAAAATCCTTCATCTTCATGTTGTCTAGTCACTGGTATTGCTTATAATCTGAGAGCAATGTTATACTCGCACCTTTTAGAAGGCAATGGGTCAATTTGTTATAGTTTATTATTCATTGCTTATATCTGTCTAACCATGCATGTAATGACTTAATTGAAGTGTTCTGCTTACAGCTACAGTCCACTTTTCACACACACACTAACAACTTTGGTGTGACATGCTACATCCAATTAAGTCTCCATTGGTATCTCTATTGTGTTTATGGATTGGGATTCAGTGTACTCTTTTTATATAGAGATTTTACTTTCAACTGAGGAGGTTTGTATGTACTTACTTGTCTTTCGATTATATCCATATTTCAAGAATTTCTTCTATCAACAAATTATTTGTTGTAAGTTGTACAAGTGGAAGCTTGAACATGCCTTCCATGCTAGCCTTGTTGATACATTCAACACCATCTTGTGCAATAAATCTTTAGAAATCCACTATTTCATTGAAGAGTAAGTAGTAGGGACAATCTAGGACACTTACAGAGGTTTTGCAAGAGAGATAAATAGACCCAAATATTATGGCTTAGTAATGATCAATAGGTAAACAGATAAGAAACTCTCAATATCAAAATGACTTTCTCAATTGTCTTTACTAGAAATGGATAGATCTGCTAATAATGGCTTTATGACTCTATGTCAACTTTAGACTCAATCCAAGAAGAGCTAGAACTAATATGCGATATCTAGATTTATGATCTCTATAATATAACAATCCCATAATTATGTTTCCATGCATCTATACCACAACACAAACATCATGCTAGTGTTCAGCCATAGCAATTGATATCCTAATTATATAATGTGAAATATGCACATAACTATGAATAAAGATTAAGAAAAACAAACAAAGATGCTTATTGCAAACATAAATGACTAATGGACAAGAATTGAATCCATTGTAGATAGTTTTGAATATCAAATTCACTTATTTGTGTGCATTTAGTAACTCATGTACTTGTGGCCAACCATTTATCTCTTTCATAAATTAAACACTTATTAATAACATTAAATGGCTGAGTAATTATGTTTTAGTTGAAATTGAAAATAAAATATTTTATTTCAAGACAACTCACACTATTCCCTATCATATTTTAGACTCTCAGTTTTGTTAGTAGTGGTTTGATGTCTTTGGAGCTGATCATTGCATTTCTTTAGTTACGTTTGCTAGCATACTCCCAGCCTGTGCCAAAATGGGAGCTTTGGAACAGGGTATGGACATCCATCAAAGCATAAATGATAGAGGAATTTTGTCAGATGTAGTTGCAATTACTCTGTTAGCATGTAAGCAAAATGTGGAAGCATAGACAAGGCATGGGAACTATTTAACGGATTTCCTCAATGAAATGTGGTTTCCTGGACTGCAATGATTATCGGTATGCACAAAATGGATTTGTTGAGAAGGCTTTAGAAAATTTCAAGCAAATGCAATTGGTAGGTGTAAAGCCAAATTCCACGACCATTGCTACTATCCTCCCTGCCTGTGCCAAAATGGGAGATTTGAAATAGGGTATGGACATTCATCGAAGCATAAAGGATAGAGGAATTTTGTCAGATGTTGTAGTTGCAACTACCCTGGTAGACATGTATTCAAAATGTGGAAGAATAGACAAGGCACGTGAACTGTTTGATAGAATGCTTGAAAGAAATGTTGTCTCATGGACTGCAATGATTGCTGGATATGCACAAAATGGATTTGTCAAAAAGGATTTAGACACTTTCAAGCAAATGAAATTGGAAGGCATAAAGCCAAATTCCACAAACTTTTCCAACATCCTCCCTACCGGTGCAAAAATGGGAGCTTTGGAACAAGGTATGGACATCCATCAAAGCATAACGGATAGAGGAGTTTTGTTAGGTGTTGTACTTGCAAATGCCCTGATTGGCATGAAAGCAAAATGTGGAAACATGGACAAGGCTCATGAATTGTTTGATACGATGCCGCAAAGAGATGTGATCTCATGTGAACAATCAACACATGGGCATATGGGAGGAAGGAATTGCTGCTACAAAATTGAATGCTCACTCCTCAATCACAGTTCTATGGTTTTACAAGATTAAACTAGGGAAATTAACCACCACATGTATATTTTTCACAACATGAAATTAAAAACTAGGGCAATTTGAATCTACCTCTTGCGTGGGATTGCAAGCAATGCCACAAATGCCTTCAACATGGGTTTGATGTTCTTGGGGGTTGAAGTCACCATGGATGCCTACGTGGGATTGCAATGCACAAATGAATTCCCCTCTTCTTTTTTTTTAAGTAATGGCCATTTTTGTCGAAATTATGACAAACTCAAGCACCTTTTTGAAAAAAAAAGAAAATTCTCATTGCTAATGCCTTCTTCGTTGAAACCAAATGGAAAATTGCCATCGGATTTATGATGAATGTGGGCATTTTTTCAAAAAAAAATCAAATTTGGCCACAATATACCTTCTCCATCGGAAACCTCAGTCAGAAATCTAGTCCAAACGTATTAGTGTATGAACTAATACAAAGTTGCCCCAAGATGGGAATGATATGCCCCCTTGAGAGATTGGATGAAAATATTTGGAAAGATTGCAGACAATCTCTCGATAAGAAAGAGAGGCTAGAAAGGACTTACCGGATAGGATAGAGTGATAGAGTCATGGGATAATGAAGACTGACTCAGGAAACAAGGGCTAGGGCTAGGGCTAGGGTAGTCTATAAGATAGACCATGAGGGGAAAACATCCTCATTGTCATCCACACATCCAAGAGATCATAGTGTAGAGAGAAAATAGAATAGTAGCAGTTAGTAGCAATGGCATTGGTTCATAGATTCGATCGCGTTCACTAATATCAGAGGCCAGCAGATGCAGGAGAGTCGGTGAGTACCACAAAACCTCCTTGTGCTTCATTGCAATAAATGTTGTCATTAATGCATGTTAGGTAGAGAAATAAATGCATGCTAGGAATATTCTTAGAAAAATGTCAAGTGGGGAGAAAAATGTTAAGGCACGTCTGTGTTGGTGCCAAGCATATCTATGAAGTGTGTAAGCGTGTTTATGTCATGAATTCACATTTATGTCTTCTAGGCCAAATCGATAGTTATGTGATGAAGATACGTTGTCGATTAGATAAGATGCCGAGAGGATACACTCAAGCAGGTCCTCTAGGGAAGACTAAGATAGAAAATAAGGCTAGGATTGATAATTCTATGATAGAACATATGTTGCTAATTAGGAAACTACTCAAGAGGATACACTCAAGTAGAGGCCCTAGGATAAGATAGATCAAGGCACTTTGTGATGAATAGGGACTACCAAGACATAGTACTTTGTGATGAACAGAGAGTACTAAAAAGAGAAGCACTTTGTGATGAATAGGGAGTGTAAACACGGAGTACTTTGTGATGAACAGGGAGTACCACTAAGATAAAAAGCAACACTTTGTGATGAATAGGGAGTGCCATTAGGATAGAGTGCCATAAGCACTAGGATAAAAAGCAACATTTTGTGATGAATAGGGAATACCACTATGATTGACATAGTTGATTTGCTAGACTGTAGGAGGACCTACCTATGCTGGAATCATGGGAGCGATTCCCTTTGACTCAGAGTTTATGAGCATAGCTGACATTCAAGGATAGAGTACCGGTTCAAGCTATGGGCCTGTGACATATTTTGTATGTGCTTGAGTTTTGGGCAAACAAGGGGTTGCTGACTGTGCTGGTTGAGAGATGGCGCTCAAAGACTTGTAGTTTTCATTTGCCAATGGGTGAGATGACAGTCACCTTAGAGGATGTATACAGGATTATGAAGATATCAATCGATGGGGAGTTAGTACCCTATGATCAAGATGGAGATAAGGATGCACTGAGATGAGTGTTCCAGGATCTGGGATTGGAGATGAGGGTTGGACACGTGGCTTGGGATACCATGATATAGATAGGATTGGAGCTACCAATAGTGCTAGTAGGAGTGATTAGTGGGTTCCTCTATCCGGATAGGGTGACATAAGGATTGGTTGTGGGCTAGGGGAGGACTCTGGAGAGAGGGAGAGGTAGCTGACAGACGTCTAGCGATGGGGCTATGGGTCCTCCACCACCACTAGATAGAGGGGATAAGAGAGATAATCTTGGGGCAGGTCCTTCCAGGGCTTAGATTCCATCAAAGCCAGCCAACTCTGAGGGAGGGAGTTCATCACAGCCTTAGAGGGCTCCCTATGTATCAGTTTTGTACCATTTTGTATGATGACACCTTTGGGTGATTTTGTAGCCATATGATTATGACATCATTGTATCATGACACATGATTATATATATATATATATATATATATATATATATATATATATGAGATTCATCCTTGCGGCAGCTATATGCATGTGTACCTATGTGATGCTTATGATATGGATGCAAATATGTACATGATGCAATGCAATATTTTTGTTCTTTTATGTTTTTAATATGTTATGCAAATGCAAATGTGAATGTATGACATGCAAATGAATATGATAATGTGAATAACTATTTACATGATGAAAATGTAAGATGTGCTAACATGTGTTGTGTGTAGGATGTGATGCAATTGTGATATCTATATGTATGTATGAAATGCTTAATATGTGATAATGCAAGTGCAAACTACATGAAATGCAAATATTTTTGGCATGTCATTATACTCAATCATGTGATAGCAGGCTATACGAACTCAAGAAGGATGATGGAATTCAATCAAGAAAGGAGGATGGAAGATAGAAGATATGGAAGTGAAAGAGCTTCTTGTGCGTTATCATCATTGATCTTTATTATGGCAAATAGGTTATGACAATAAAGGCATATGTTCGACCTAGAAATTCATTGTACTTGTTTGCATGGAGATAAGACAGTTGCAAAAAAGGAATGCCCCAGTTTATACTAGACTCACAGTGTCCTCATATCCTTAGACAAGTCATAGCATTACTAAGAGACAATCCATAGATAGCAAAAGAAAAATAGGTGATGATACCCCATCCTCGCCTTTCTAGTCAAAGACATCCTGGAGATAAAATCTCTAGTCAGAGACATCCTGGAAAAGCTAAAAGACATGTCACCAGAAAGATAAAATCAAAAGAAAACCAAGACTCGACACCAACATCCACTGTAGTCCTTAAGTTTAGTGTCTCTTGTCACTTGTATAAGTCTTATTTGATTGTGGTCACAATGTTTACTTTCACAAAAGGATAGATAGCATTGAACCATAATGTTGTATGAGTTTGTTGAAAGATTTGATTTGTTGAAGCCCATTGTTTTTGTTGTGTCTCATCTGAAACTGACTAAATCCATGAAACTGATACTTTATTACGGAGAAGATGAAACTTTATTATGGACTAGTAATGCAAATGCTACTTTATTGCGGATTGTGCATGGATAGACTAAAGAAAACTGGAAGAAACTGTACTCCTTGGAACATGTTATGCTCTCACTAGATGTAGGATTTTCCTTAGCCACAGATAGGAGCTGATTTATTAGGAATGGAAAGGGGTGAAAAAGGGAGGTTTATTATGAATGGCGAACCAATCTTGCGTAGATCAATAACAAGCCATGATGGGAATGGGTAAGTTTATTATGAATGGATAGGTTGTGAGTGTGTGCAAAAGTGAAAGATGAGATGGAATCTTGAAGGAGGGAGGAGCAATGTCTCTACATATGGCGCCGGTGATCTGGTTTTCACCTTGGTACTTGCCCAGGGCACCACAGAAGTGGTTTTCACTATTGGACGAAATGTTTTTTCTGTTTTCCAAATTTTTTTGTGTCACAAGGTGCCTATTTTCTAGGTTTTCACCAAGTAATGATTTTTTTTATATGACCTTATTTTGAAGTTGTTTTAGTATTCACTTGATTGTTTGTAGAGCTTGATCCCAAAAAAATGATTTTGGATCATACTGTATTGGCATCAACAACACCATCATTGACCGTGTTCTTGTTTTTATTCCAATATCTTGGCTTGTCTTTTCCTTTATAGTCCTCTTTGTTTTATTTGAATATTTTGACGTTGCCTTGTTCAATTAGGACCTTCTCTATCACTAAGCCTTTTTCAATGACCTCCTTGAATGTGGACAAACAAGCTTTACTCAAGTCATAACCAATGTCTTTGTTGACATTTTGGGTGAACATCTCTACCATTTGTTTTTGTGGAATTTCAAAAGATCATCTGCTGGCTAGATTTCTCCATCTTTGTAAAAATGATGAAAAAGACTCTCCATCCTTTTGCTTGGTGTTTCACAAGGCAGTGACTGATATGTTTGTCTCTATGTTGTATGTCCCTATCAATTTGACAAAAGCATTCCAATGCCTCCATTTCCTACACACTTTGTGACACCTAAGTTTCATAAGTACAGAGGTAAAGGAGATCCTAAGGCACATATAAGACAATTTTTCATAGCTTGCATTGAGGTAGTAGTAGAATAGACATATTTGATGAGATTATTCCCACAAAGCTTAGGTGATCAAGCTATGGAATGGTTCTCCCAACTTCCACCTAGAATTCAGTCATGAGGTGACTTAGCAGAGGCATTTATCCAACATTTCTCATACAACATAGCGACAAGGTATAGACAATACTTTTTACAAGTGATGGCACAAAGTGGAGCCAAGATACCTCATGATTTTGACATGTCTCAAATAATGGAAAATCGACCTTTGCAACAACCTCACCTCAACATGGATCAAAGGAGGCCTAATAGTGGAGGCAATAGAGGACTACATATGGTACTTGAATCACCATTATCTTTGTTTCAAAAATCAAAGGTTCCATACACACTTGGTCAAGCATATGATACTCACCTTCGCAGACCATTATGGAAGTCTTATGCAGAAAAATATACTCAACCACATACCAATGCTAACGATCAGCCACCAAAGAAATTGGATATTCAAAGGCATGTTCAAAATTTGGACACAAGGAAACCCCGTGTCAAATTTGGGGGAAACACACTAGAAAAAACTCATGACATTTCGGTAGAGTATGGTATACATGGACAAAGAAGATATTCCATTCCTCACCATGAATCTATACCAAGTGGTCCATATAAACAGCATCACTATAGACCTCCTCTATATGAACATGTGTATGATCAATATCATCCATATATGCAACATGCTCCTCCTCCACCCGGTGGTTCAGGCATGGGGTATGCTTCAAGAAGTCAATCTCCACCTAACAATAATTTGGAACAGCAAATCAAGGACTTACAAAAGAAAATGGAGGACATAAATACACCAAAACCAACTTACACAATGAGATACATATGTCCCTATCCATTTGACAAAATCATTCCAATGCCTCCATTTCCTACACACTTTGTGACACCTAGGATTGATAAGTATAGAGGCAAAGGAGATCCTAAGGCACATATAAGACAATTTTTCATAGCTTGCATTGAGGTAGCAGTAGAAGAGACATATTTGATGAGATTATTCCCACAAAGCTTAGGTGATCAAGCTATGGAATGGTTCTCCCAACTTCCACCTAGAATTAAGTCATGGGGTGACTTAGTAGAGGCATTTATCCAATAATTCTCATACAACATAGAGACAAACATATCAATCACTACATTGTGCAACACCAAGCAAAAGGATGGAGAGTCTTTTTCATTATTTTTACAAAGATGGAGAAATCTATCTAGAAGATGCTCTTGTGGAATTACACAAAAACAAATGGTAGAGATGTTCACCCAAAATGTCAACAAAGACATTGGTTATGACTTGAGAAAACCTTGTTTGTCCACCTTCAAGGATGTCATTGAAAAAGGCTTAGCGATAGAGAAGGTCTTAATTGAACAAGGCATCATCAAAATATTCAAAGAAAACAAGGAAGACTATAAAGGAAAAGACAAGCCAAGATATTGGAATAAAAACAAGAACACAGTCAATGATGGTGTTGTTGATGCCAATGCAGTACGATCCAAAATCATTTTTTCAGGATCAAGCTCTACAAACAATCAAGTGAATACTCAAACAACTTCAAAATCAATTTTTTTTGTGTCACAAGGCTCCTATTTGCCAAGTTTTCACCAAGTAATGATTTTTTATTTTATATGAATTTTTTATGATTTTTTTGTATTTTTAATATATTTTTGAATTTATTTTTTTTGTATTTTTGAATTAGGATACTCTGAAGAGTTATGTGTAAAACCTACAAAGGTGCATGTTGTTGATAGGATCCTCCAAAGGCTTGCCATCTGGAGTTGAGAACTGATATGCACCAGATCCATAGGCTACTATAATGATGTAAGGACCAAGCCAATTTGGTTCAAACTTTCCCTTCTCTTTGTGTTGCTGATTTTTAGGTTTTTCTTTGAGAACTATGTCACCCACCTCAAATGTGTGAGACTTGAATTTATGATTGTAACTGCGACTCATTCATTGTTGATAAGCCTTGAGATGATTAAAAGAAGTTTATCTTCGTTCATCCAATAGTTCAAGTTCTTGTAAGTGGGAGACCCTGTAGTCTTCATCACTGATAATGTTTTGCAAGGAGACTCATAAAGAGCATAACTCAACCTCAATAGGAAAGATAGCTTTAGTGCCATAGACAAGTGAATAGGGTGTAGCTCCTGTAGGTGTGTGGACACTTGTGTGGTAAGCCCAAAGTGCGAGATTAAGTTGGATATGCCAATTGTGGCCAGCATTGTCGACTGTCTTTTTTAGTATTTTAAGGATTGTTTTATTAGACACCTCAGCTTGAAAGTTACCTTGGAGGTAATAAGGTGTGGAAAAATGATGGGTAATATGGAAGTGGTCACAGAGTTCATGAATTTTCTGATTTTTGAAGGGACGCTTGTTATCGGTAATGATGGAAACATGAATACCATATCAACAAATGATATAGTTGAGAATGAATGTAGCAATTTGTTTTCCAGTGACTTGTGTAAGAGGCATGACTTCAATCCACTTTTTGAAATACATTGTGGTAGTGATGATTAATTTATGACCATTGTAGGAAGGAGGGTGAATTTTGCCTATGAGATTGAGTCCCCACTGACAAAAGGGCCAAGGAGTTGCAATTGGTTGAAGCTCTTGCACTGGTGCATGAATGAGGTCTCCATGAAGTTGACACTGCTTACATTTCTTGACAAAGTGATATGAGTCTTTTTCCATATTGGGCTAGTAGTATCTAGTCCGGATGAGTTTCTTGGCTAAGATGGGACCACTAGAATGTGGACCACATATCCCTTCATTAACTTCATGTAACACAATTGGAGCTTCATCCCTTTCTAAACATCTAAGAAGAGTGCCATCTAGACCTCGATGGTATAGGATATCGGCTAAAATGACATATCGAGAAGATTGGCAAATGAAAGTGCGACATTGGTTATTGGATAAGTTACGAAGAAGGGTATTGTCACAATGGTATGTGAAAATGGAACCATATAACTAGGAATCAGGACTGATGACACATATCATTTCAGTAGGAGTGATCTCATATGAGGGAACCAAAAGATTATCCACCAAGAACTCATAGTAGGTCTCATTCTGCAGTAGATCGATTAGTGAAGCAATTGTAGCCATGGCATCTGCAGTTCGATTATGCTCTCTTGGTATCTGCTCAAAGTCTAACTTCATGAAATGTTGTTTCAAGTCATCCACCATTATTTTTTAAGGCATTAATTTTTCATCTTTAGTTTGGTAATCATTAGTTGCTTAATGAATTACAAGTTGAGAGTCCCCAAAAACATGAAGTTCCTGGATCTTCCACTGAACTACAATCCGTAATCTAGTTGTTAATGCCTCATATTCTGCTATGTTATTAGTGTAGGGAAATGATAATTGGTATTATTTTGGTATGGAATCCCCTTAAGGAGTTATGAAGAGGATGCTAGCTCCTACCCCATGCTATGTGTATGAGCCGTCAAAGTATAGCTACCAAGGCTTTGTGTGCGACACTGTTAAGATGGATTCATCTAGAAATTCTGAAGTTAGAGTAACATCATCTATCATAGCAGCATCTGCTAACTAATTTGCAATAGCTTGTCCTTTTATTTCTTTTCTATCCACATATTCAATGTTGAATTCACTTAGGAACATCACCCATTTGGCTAGTTGACCAGTAAATGTTGCCTTATTGAGAAGGTATTTCAATGGATCGATCCTTGCGACCAACTTAGTTTTATGAGTTAGCATGTAATGTCATAATTTCTGTGAAGCAAAGACCATATCAAGATATGCATGTTAAATTGGTGTGTAGTTTAGTTCATATCCCACCAATGTGTGACTAATGTACTAGACTACCTTTTCTTTGCCTTCAGCAACCTATTGTGCTAAGAGTGCCCCCAGTGCTGTTGAAGTAGCGGATATGTATAGTAATAGGGGTTGATCTGGAACTGGAGGCATCAAGACTAGGGGATTCAAAAGATAATCTTTGAGTATTTGGAAAGCCTGTTGATAGTTATCATCCCATTTGAATTTGATGTTTTTGTGTAGAAAGTGCTGAAGGGATTACATTTATCTGCAAGTTGTGCTATGAATCTTCATATGGAGTGGAGTCTCCCTTATAAATATCGAATTTGACTAATATTTCTTGGTTGTTGCATCTCTAGGATGGCCTTGACTTTTGCTGGATCGGCTTCAATTCCTCTTTTTGAGACAATGAATCCCAGGAGCTTCCCGAAGGTTACTCCAAAGACACATTTCTTAGGGTTTAATCTTACTTTGTATTTCTCCAACTGATCAAAAATGGCTGAAAGTATGTCCAAATGTGTATCTCTATCTATTGATTTTCCCAAGAGGTCATCAACATAATCTTCCATAGTAACATGCATGAGATCTTGAAAGATAGTAGTCATGGCTCTTTGATATGTAGTGCCTGCATTCTTGAGCCCAAAGGGCATGACATTCTAGTAGAAAGTTCCCCAAGGACAAGTAAATGTTGTTTTGTGTTGATCCTCATATGCGACTTTTATTTGATTATAGCCAGAGAATCCATCCATCAAAGATAACATCGCATGACCTACTGTGAGATCTACAATTAGGTCAATATTTGGTAATGGAAAGTCATCCTTCAAACAAGCTTTGTTGATGTCTCTGAAATATCTACATATTCTGATGCTACGATCTGGTTTGCTGACAGGCACTAGGTTGGAGATACATTCAGGATATTCAATCGGGCGTATGAATCCGACATCTAATAATTTTTAAAGCTTTGCTTTGACTAATAATGCCACTTGTGGATGCATCTTTCTTAATTTCTGTTTCACTGGTTTTGCCCCCAGTTTGATTGTTAGATGATGCATTACTAAATCAAGATCCAATCCAGGCATATCAGTGTATGACCATGGAAAATTGATTTGTCATTTTGTGAAGAAACTTATGAATTTTGATCTTTTTGTCTCTGTCAGAGATTGTGCTTGGAATATGTTATGTGGAACTTCTTGTGTACCAATGTTTGTTTTGATGGTTTCCTCCACTAACATAGATGATTTTTCTTCTTATGATGCCAGAAGAATGTCGAGCCTTCCATCTTTGGGTGTCTTAGAGAGGTTTTCACCCTTAGATACGTCCTTTTTTTTAACTTTTGTGGGGTCAGACAATGCCACAATGTGGTTTTCACCATAAGACCCTTGATTTGTTTTTATTTTTATATTTTTGTGACTAGAAGGCCCAACACCCTCACCAAAATATGCCACACTGTTGAGTTCTATAGTGCATCCTGCCTTATGGTCCCCAAGGGGAAGATAATCTCGTATGCCTAGATAGTCAATAAAGGCTTCATCATTTTGGAATGTGTCAAATTATGCAGGTCCTTCATGGTCCTAGTCAATAAGTTGGTGGTGAATAAGGGGAAGGCCTTTGATTTCTTCAAAGTTAGCCGGGCTAAGGGTGAAGATGCCGTTATATTCAGGTATGTCAAGTTAGTTATCAAGGTCATTATTGGCACTCTCCTCATCTATCTCGATTGTGAATGAATTCAAATTGTCATCACTAGTAGCACATTCTGGGACAGGTGTTCTCATTCTTCGTGATTTTGACTTAGAACCTAGAGGCAAGGACTATGTGGGATCCTTAGTGGTTGCCTCTTGACCATCTTTGAATTTTCTATAAAATTACTCTTCTTTTGTGGGTTCACCTAGTTCTCTAAATGTCTCTGTGAGTTCATAGTCACTGGATTATTTGTCTAAATCCCATTCCCATTCATTGGAGTCTATGGAATAGAGATTCTCTTGTTGATTTTTGGAAGCTTTGATTTGTAATTCTTCTTCTGCCTTTCGAATGTTTTCCTTGGAAGACATGAAAACAAGTCCTTTCAAGCATTCATTTTTGAATGTTAATTTAGGTTGTAAAGGTTCAATGATGCCTTCCTTTCTTATGCCAAGAGGACTTTTGCTATCATACCCAAATTTTTATAGGATCTTGAATCCTTTGTCATACTTTTCACATCGTATGTTGATGTGATCTTGTGTATCATTTTCAGGGTCTTTGTAAAACATTTTGTATAAGTCTTCTTCTTCCACTTCACCCCACTTTTGGAAGATAGTGGGATCCCATTTCAATGTAATGAGAGATATCCATTTAGAAGGATGTGGTCATCCATATTCTTTTGGTGAACTCATAACTTGTTGTATGCACATGGTTTGATTCAAAGTGTATTCGCCCATGCACTTATCCTGAAATTTCCCTTTGATCTCACCTTGTTTTGATGTCAAAGATTTTAATGATTCAGGATCAATGTATGTAGAAGAAGGTAACACTTCCCTATTACTTGGAATGATCATCTCATTTTTTGGTCTTAAGTTATTGCAGTATATAAATGGATTAGGATCACCATTAATTGTTATTTCAACTTTGTTGTGAGGAAACTTAATGCATTGGTGGTATGTAGATGGGACTTCCCTCATTTCATGAATCCAAGGATGTCCTAGTAATATATTGTATGTGAGATCCAGGTCTAGGACTTGACAAATCACATCCTTTTTAACTAGCCCAACTCTGAGAGGTAAGGTGATTGTGCCTTTGGATGAACATTCTTCATCATCATATGCTTTGATGGTAGTTTTGTTTGTAGGATTCACAGCTTTGTCTGAATATCCCAATTGTTTAATAGTGCTCAATGTACAAATGTTTAGACTTGCTCCTCCATCTATCAAGACTCCTTTTATTCAATGTTTGTGTATGAAGGCTTCAATGTGTAAAGGTGCATTATGTGGCTGACTTACAGAGGCATCATCGACTTCTGTGAATGTAATGGAGTGTGGAATGGAAAGGTATCCCACCATGGATTGAAACTGATCCATGTTCATATTAGTAGGGATAGAAGTGTCTCTCAAGATTTTGTCAAGAATAGCTTTATGTGTGGGGGATATGCATAAGAGCTTAAGGATGGAGATGAGCGCGGGTGTCTTCCCTAACTGTTCTACAAGGTCATACTCAGGCTTGGTTGATGAGGAAGTGGTGTTTTTAGCTGGAGTACCTTGAAAAGTGAATTTACCTTGATGAGTTGTAACATTACATTCAGAGGTAGGTTCAAAAGAAGATCCAATGCCTTTTAGGACAATCTTGGGTCTTTGGGTAGAATTCTCAGGTGTTTTGTCCTTGATGATAATGCTAGAGACATAATTGTCCATTGAAATGTGGTTGATAGTTGAATCATAGTTATAAGATGCTCTGGTATAGTTGGTCTGGTCATCTGTGGCTTTATCTATTCCCTTGTCATTTCTTGGGAATGGTTCTTTAAACATTTCATGTTCTTGATTGGATGAGTGTCCTTCAATCTCAATGTCACCTCTATCAATGAGATCCTGTATGATGTTCTTCAGTCATTGGCAATTTCCTATCTTACGACCCTTGCTCTTATTAAATTCACAATACTAATCATCATTCCACCATTTTTGTTTAACCTTTGGCTCATCTAGAGGCAGATCTGGAATCGTTATTATTTTGTTTGCCACTAGCTTCTTGAAAACTAATTCTAGTGGTTCTCCCAATGGGATGTATTTCCTTCGTGACCTTGAACTTGTTTTAGTATTCACTTGATTTTTTCAGTATTCACTTGATTGTTTGTAGAGCTTGATCCTGAAAAAATGATTTTGGGTCGTACTATATTGGCATCAACAACACCATCATTGACTGTGTTCTTATTTTTATTCCAATATCTTGGCTTGTCTTTTCCTTCATAGTCCTCTTTGTTTTCTTTGAATATTTTGATGATGCCTTGTTCAATTAGGACATTCTCTATCGCTAAGCCTTTTCAATGACATCCTTGAAGGTGGACAAACAAGCTTTTCTCAAGTCATAACCAATGTCTTTGTTGACATTTTGGGTGAACATCTCTACCATTTGTTTTTGTGTTATTTCACAAGAGCATCTGTTGGCTAGATTTCTCCATCTTTGTAAAAATGATGAAAAAGACTTCCATCCTTTTGCTTGGTGTTGCACAAGGTAGTGACTGATATGTTTGTCTCTATGTTGTATGAGAAATGTTGGATAAATGCCTCTGCTAAGTCACCCCATGACTTAATTCTAGGTGGAAGTTGGGAGAACCATTCCATAGCTTGATCACCTAAGCTTTGTGGGAATAATCTCATCAAATATGTCTCTTCTGCTACTACCTCAATGCAAGCTGTGAAAAATTGTCTTATATGTGCCTTAGGATCTCCTTTGCCTCTATACTTATCAAACTTAGGTGTCACAAAGTGTGTAGGAAATGAAGGCATTGGAATGCTTTTGTCAAATGGATAGGGACATGTGTCTCTCATTGTGTAAGTTGGCTTCAGTGTATTTATGTCCTCCATTTTCTTTTGCAAGTCCTTGATTTGTTGTTCCAAATTATTATTAGGTGGAGACCGACTTCTTGGACCATACCCCATGCCTAAACCACTAGGTGGAGGAGGAGCATGTTTCATATATGGATGATATTGATCATACACATGTTCATATGGAGGAGGTCTATAATGAACCAACTTATCATGAGTTTGTTCTAGTGTGTTTCCCCCAAATTTGACACAGGGTTTCCTTGTGTCCAAATTTGGAACATGCCTTTAAGTATCCAATTGCTTTGGTGGTTGATCCTTAGCATTGGTATGTGATTGAGTATATTTTTCTTCATAAGACTTCCATAATGGTCTACGAAGGTGAGTATCATATGCTTGACCATGTGTGTATGGGACCTCTAATTTTTGAAACAAAGATGATGGTGATTTAGGAACCATATGTAGTCCTCTATTGCCTCCACTATTAGGTGTCCTTTGATCCATGTTGAGGTGAGGTTGTTGCAAAGGTCAATTTTCCATTATTTGAGACATGTCAAAATCATGAGGTATCTTGGCTCCACTTTGTGCCATCACTTATAAAAAGTATTGTCTATCACTCCTCATTATTTCCTCAACCAATTGATTGAAATGGAGATCCATAATGGAGTCTTCCACTTCTGCAGAATGTACTGAAATGCTGTCCATATTGTCATTGCATGTATCATTGTTGTGTATAGTATCCATGTGCTCAACGTTTGGAATGTTTCTATAGTCATTCATGTCAGGTAATGTAGTATGATCAAAATTGAAAAAGATATCATTGCCATACTCATAGCAACTCATGTTTGTGGACTCTTGAGCCTCTTTAGCTTCTCTCCTAGATTTTTGGGAATGGGTTTCAATCATGAAATAGGTATTGACCAAGATGTACGAGACTAGATGAAAATGGAAAGAGTATGGAAGACCAAGAGTTAGATGGAATGTAAATGAATCTGAAGTTTACTTGCAATGTCCAAACTGTAAGACAAAGTATGCATGTAGTAGAGTAGGTGTGACTTCCAAAAAGATGATAGTTTCTCTTGATGAGGTAAGTTGAACTTGACTCTAAGAAGACCAAATGAGACCCAAAGGTGATAGACCTTGATGAGGGACCACTTAGCAAAATGTTGTTGTATGTAATGTGTTGACAAAGTATGATGAGGACAAGCAAGTGACCTTTTGACTCAAGTTTAGACAAATGTGAATGCAATGCAAGAGGTAAAGTAATGATGGATTTTGTGGGACCCAGAAATAGGCTGAATGCTATATGAAAATCTAGAGAAATAACTTAAGAAGCTCAAGAATTCTGAAACTGATTTCTCTTTTTTGTTGGACTGTAAATTTTTCCAATTTTTGACGTTGTTTTGTTGTGACCAAATCTGAAATTTTGACTGTATTTCCGTGACAAGAGGACACAATGTGGATGAGGACTCAATGTTTGCAAGTGTTTAGACTCAAAAATGACCCAAAGAAAAGTGTGTTTTTTGATGTAAAAATGTTTTGCATACACTTGAAGACACAAAAGACACAATGTTTTGATGTTTGATCTTGAATGTTTGATAGTTCAAAATAAGACATGCACAATTCTTATGGTTGTCCAGGACAATAGTTGCCGATCCCACATGAGGCTACGCTATTCAGAGTGGATACTTAGATGCTTGACCTCACTAGCTCCACCCTCGACACTCACTTCTCAGGGCAGCCAAGTATCAGTCCCCACGAAAACTCCCTGTGGAGAACTTTGTATCTCTACTAAGAACCGTATGTGTGTGGGCCGCTCCAGAGGTCCGACCTCCTACCCCAAAAACTAGAAGGATTTTGGCTTATAAAATAAAAAGGTGCTAGTAAGGGAATCTGCTCATGTGGCCATACATGCGGCACTTTTAGCTCTATAAATACAAAAGGCTCCCAGCCACTAGGGGTTACGGCCTACAACTAATCAAACAAGTTTATGGAGGGACATAGTGTCGATATGAACTAATCAACACACGTTATTCATGGTTTTCACCATGAATACAATTATTTATAGTGGTTCGGAAGAGGTGGGTTTTTCTTGCTACCACTTGGGTCATTCTCTCCTCACTAGTGCTCTTAATGACCACACAGGGAGACACGTCTTCTAAAGATTAAACAAAAAAAGCCTATTGCCCAAGACACAAAAGACACTGGTTCAATTTTAGTGCACCAATTGAAGTGTTTGATAATCTATGAAAACAAGGCACAATAAAGATCAAAGTAAAATCCTTGCCAAGGTCCTGCAATAAAGATTTATTAATAGTTTGGATTGTTTCAAATGATCACCCCTTCCTGCAAGCACACAAGTTAGGTAAATTTTAGATCCAAAAGACTTTGTGAAATAGGGGCCTTCAACAATGCATTTTGTTGACCAATTCAAAGATCTGATTCATCACAAAAAAAAGAACACCTGTAAAATTTTTCAGAGATTTCTAGAAATGTAATAAAATTAAAAAAAATTGCTAATTTGCTCCAAAAATTTATTTTTTATGAAAAATCATAAAAAATTCATATAAAATGAAAAATGGATCCAAAAAATTTGAAATTTGTAATGGACACTCTTGATAACCTTCCAAACCTACATAAAAAACTTCTTGTAAAATTTCCTAGCAGTTTGTGAGATATGAACAAAATAATGCAAAAATAATGAAAGGGTAGGTAGTGTATGAATTAAGAGATGAATGACATGTGTCATAGGTAGAAAAGGTTAATGAATTAATTAAATAAATAAAGATTTATTTAATTAATAGAAGAAGTGAGATCAATTAAATAAATAAAAGTATTTATTTAATTTAAGAAAAGGAGAATTTAAATAAATAAATGTATTTATTTAAATGAGAAATAAGGCAAGAAGAGGATAAATGAATTAATTAAATAAATAAAGATACATATTTAATTAGACATGACAATTTTAGGTGTCTTCAAATTTAAATTAGGATTAACATTCAATTAATATTATCAATAGAATTTATTTATGGTTAGAGCTAGGGCTATGATTCAAATAAGTAAGGATTTAGTTAGCGTTAGGGTAAAATTATGGTTAGGGTTCAAAAAGAGTTGATGTTATAGTTCAATTACGGTTAATGTTAGAATTAGAATTAGAAATAAGAGCTTAAATTATGGTTAGGATTAAATTATGGTTTTAAGAGAAATAGATTCAAGTTAGGGTTATGGTTCAAATAAGGTTAGGATTAAGGTTTAATTATGATAATTTAAAATAATTCTTCTATTAAATAATTCATATTTTATTAATTCATTTGACCACATTCTAACCATTAATTAAATGAGTCACATTTATTTAATTAAAAGCCACCCCTTTACCTTTTAATTAGATTAACATTTAATTAAAATATCTCTCCCATGTAAATAAATCAATATCCTTCCAATGAAAGTTGAATCCACATTTTTGAAATAAATCATTTTATTTCAAATTAATTCCAAAAATATTCTCACTTGCATCCTCCTAATAAATCCACTTACATGTCTAATCCCCCTTCTATATTCTTCTAATTGATTTTAATTAAGCCTAATCCCCTCCTAAGAATTTGCACAATCTTTAATAAAAGGGCCACTTCTCAAAACCCTCAAATTCTTCACAAACCATTAAAGTCTTTATGTCTTCAACAAGATAACCTCCAAAATCTTCAATAAACATTAATGGGTAACTAAAACTTGACCCTTGGTTAGAGACTTTCTCTCTAAGTTAACCTTTCTCTAACCCATGGGTCTCTTTAAGCATTCATTGCTTTTACCATGGTTATCCATTAATCCTTGCAAAAGAATTTATCTTTTGGACAAAACAATTATCCAATAACTCAACCCTAACTTTACCCCCTAGGGTAACCACCATGTTTTCTTAGGCATTTAATGCCTCTTCTCTCTCCTCTCAATCCATTTCATGTTGACAATCATCACCATTTCATTGGTGAAAATTGTAAATATGGATTGAATATTATTCAATCCTAAACATGGAATGGAAGGGAGTACACAAGGAGAGGAATTTTCCATAGCAATGCATGAAATCCATCAAAAAGTAAAGGAAACTATTCAACAGAGTGTGGAAAGGTATAAGGAGAAGGAAGATTGGAGAAAGAGGGATGTTTAGTTCAAGGTTGGAGACTTGGTATTTGCATACCTAAGAAAAGAGAGGTTTCCTAAGGTTAAATACACCAAGCTCATGATGAAGAAGATTGGGCCTTGCAAAGTGGTCCATAAGTTTGGATAAAATGCTTTTGAGATAGAGTTACCTTTTGGGGTAGCCATATTACCTATATTTAATGTAGCTGACCTCTATCGTTTTAAAGGATTTGTGGATGGAAAAGAAGAAGTAGGTACAACAAGGATTGAAGATGACAAATGGATCAAGGAGATACCCTCAAGTCAATCCATGAAACTTGAATGCATATTAGACGCAAGGAAAATCAAGAGGACAAGACACAAAGTTTACAATGAATACTTGGTCAAATGGAGTGCACTACCAAGTGAAGATGCAACATGGATGTCAGAGAATGACATAAATCAGCATGGTACCTCAATTCAAGAGTTAATCTCAGTAGGGGCATGATATCTTTTCCTCTCTAGGTGAATGTTGCAGGAGTGTCAAGGTGAAAATTGGTCAAAGTTTGTATATAGGATTCCAGGGTCATTTTATTATGTTCATTTGATGTAATAAGGTCTTGTTGAGACCATTTTTGCATGTATTAGTTCTTGTAGGGTCATCTAGTAAAAATTTACAAAAATTGGAATGTTGGAAAACACTTTTTAATTTTGGAAGTTGAACGGTCGCTTTATTTTTAAATCAATTATGGTAGTTCAAATTCAGACCAAACATGTTTAAATAACCTCAATTTGGCTGAGGCATGGTTGTTGATGGTGGTTTTGAGACATTTTGAAGGACAAAACAATAAAATGCTATGTATTTTTTATAATTTTATTGTTTTTCTACACTTTCTGATGTTGTACGGGTTCATATAGGAATTATAAGCCTATGAAATCAAGTGTATGTGAAATACCTCTAATTCTACTTTGATTTTCCACCAATTTGGTTTGATTTCATCAAGGGAGAAACAAGAAATCCTTTTTTTCTTGAAGACCACTTGAAATACCTAGCAAATAAGGGTTTGTGTACAAAATGTGAATAAATCTCCATTCCACTATATAAATTTGCCAAACCTCGTGGAGTGGAAGATTTGGATATTTTTTTTATGTTTTTATCAAAGATTGTAGCACAGGATGGACTTAGAGAGGGTTTTGTTCAACACTAGTCTAACATTCATATGTGTTAGACTAGATAAGAAGGTGTGTACTATGAACAACAAAGGAAAGGAAAGAACCAAGTCAAGAAATGGTGGATTATGAACCTATAGGATATGTCAAGACCTTGAAAGTTGATAAGAGAAATTTGGAACTCTATTTGTCTATAGTTTCTTTGTAAACAAGGGCTAATTGACCCCTAGTGCCGCGAGAAAACCCCATGTTTGGTTGACATATCTACAAAGACCATATAACCATTTCAAGATATTATTTAGTAATTCCAAAAGGATATAAGAATATAGTTTTAGTTTTTTAAGAAAGTGGTTGAGCAAAGAGAACTTTTCACCACTCCTAAAATGGAGGGTTAGTAAGAACTAGGAGCAAGATAGGGTATAGATGGTAGAAGATGTCTCCAAATTTCTTGGCTGACTAAACTAGGTTGAAAACTCCATAAACACATGGTAGAATCCTTTCACAAGATTTTATACTAGTTGGGAGTCCCCATTAGTATATGGTTACTTTGGAAGGACCATTTGACTACTCATTGTGGCTACACTATTGTTCACAGAATAGACCCTAAGCATGGTTGGAATATTTTAATCTTTTGAGGGGTGAGAGAAGACTAAAACATTGGATTCTCATCCTTGTCTAACCTTGTTCCAAGGGTGAATAGGTAAGTTGGGAGAAATATCTCTCTTAACAACAAAGAGGTGACACTACAAGTGGTGATTGAGATTGGTTTGGAACTATACTCCACCTTTTCTTTATCGTATTATAAGTTTGACAACATCGAAATGCAATATAATTTAATATAAAAAATTAAAGTAAAATCATGTCTAAAAATATTTTATTATTTATTACACACATATACATATGTGTATGTGTATGTATGTATGTATGTATGTATGTGTGTGTGTGTTTATATATATATTTATATATGTATACATATGTACATATATGTGTGTGTGTGTGTGTGTGTATACATGTATATGTATATGTATATATACATACATATGCTTTCAAAAATCAGTAGGATTTAAATGATGGTTTATCTTTATATGTATATTTGTGTATATACATTTATATATATTCGTATATATTTATATATATATAAATACTTCTATACATATCATTTTGCACAAGTATACACTTTATAAAATGAATATTATTTGTTGTGTAATTTTCATTCTGTTATTTCTTTCATAAAAAAAACAACAAGTAAAATGTGATGACTATGAATGTAGAAATACATACATACATACATACATACATATATATATACACACACATACACATATATATACACATATATGTATATATATATTTATAAATATATTTATATATTTAAAATCAGAAAGTATACATGTGTTCATATTAGATGAACTTGAACAAATAACTTTACATTGTTTCTAATTTATAAATATTTCTCTAATCTGATTCTATTTCCAGCTTTATTAAAAGTAAGCTAAATCAAGAAATGCTTCAAATGAGATTATTTTCAAATTTAAACATTACTAATTACATGTTCTCAAATGAATACTAACGAATGGTTTAAATCTGAACTTTTGACTAACCAATAAATAAATTTAAAACTCATAATAGAAATATATAAATGGAACTAAATCTATATAAATGCATTGCTATTAATTTTTCTCAATAGATATTATAGCTGAAAATAGAACTACATCTTTACCATTTTTTCATGTTAATGAATAAACAAAATAGGGTAAATAATACATTTTTTAATATATTGTATACAAGAAATTCATAGTCTCTTTCCTTCTTACAATTTTTCTAGAATTACAACAAAATGTATAGGGGAAATTAAATATAAAAAATTAATCATGAGGTTAACTTGCAAATACACTTTGACATCCACTTAGAAGACTTTCTATTCTCCATCCTTTAACCAAGTTGCAAACCTGCAAGCAAAAGAAGCTTTGGTTGTGACCATGGAGGCTCACCTCCCAACCTAGGCCTACAAGAGACCATCCCCAAGCTAGGACAACTAAGACCCAAACGGGATACAAACATACTCAAACACAACAACACTTTCTAATTTAACAAGGAAAATATATTCACATTTAACTACCAACCCAAGGCTAGGACAAAATCATTAAGTGACTCAAAACAAGGGGTGAAGGTGGACCGAAATCTAAGGAGAGATATGCAAATAAACCATTGCATTCAAATGCCTTCACAAGGCTAAAATAACCTCCTACTTGGTCTCTCAACATGACCAAAAACACACCTTATGATCGCCAAAGGCTTCAACCAAAAACTCCCCTTATGATCCCCAAATTTTTATTCAAAAATAGCAATAAGGATCCCAGATCCTTGTTTATCCCTCTCTTCCAAGAAGAGAGACTCTACACCAAAAGATTGTCCTAAAACCCTTCACCCCAAGACTACTCTTCTCTCCCAAGGGTGAGTTGAGTCTTAACTCCCATAAACATTAATACAATAAAACCCAAATAGAGATCAATGTAATACAACTCAAAACAAAGTTCAAGATTTAGAAGCACACTCAACACATAAATAAAAAATAGATTTACATAAAACAACATGAATGCATCTAAGATATAGAAGGAATAAGACCAACCTTCATTCATACTAATGGTATATGTGTTGTAGAAGAGTTACCCAATTCCCCCTACAATTATTATTACTTAGCCAAAATTTATTTCTTCAATCAAAATTCCTACTCCACAAACTTAGTCTCCAAGATTAGAGAGTGGGTGATCAAAATTCCAAATTTGAATTTCTCCCCTAAGTAGGCTTTACCCACACTTTCCAACTTCCTTTGAAAAGATGTGAGATCCCATAGGTTGGTCTTCCCAACCTCTTACGTGGTTTCTAAAAATGGAAACTAAAAAGGTAAGTGAAAGTTGGGAAGAGCAACAATCACTAAAATGGAAGGTTGTCTTACCAAATCTCAATCTTCAAAAAGTTGAATTTTCGTCCATCTTGGAAAACCCACTTTTGAAGTGACTTGGAAATCACATGTGAGCAGTCACATGGCTAAAAATACCCCTTACCCATAGGTATATCAAATGGGCCTTCAAAAGTGACCTAACCACAACTATAGGAGCTAGTTTGACCCCCCAAAACCCCACCTAAAGTTTGTCTACGGTTCAAACTTGATTTGACCAAACTAAAGGTTCTCTAACATATGCCTCCTAAGGACATATCATATGCCAACTCACAACACATCACAAGTGTCAAGTGACACCATAAAATACACATCACAAAATATACTTGGCATGTCCTTTTAGGGAATAATTAAAATTAACAAATACAAATTTTAACATATACTCAAGCATTCACTAATATGAAATTAAACACATCACATCCAAGGTGTTGTCTCTCCAAATAGACAAACCTTGTATTCACTATCACACATAGGTTTGGCCTTAGTTCTCCCAATATTTCCATGGTCACATGGATTAATTTCCTGCACACCTCATTTCACACATCAGTAGTCCAAAACCACATGCATATATAAGTATATGAAAGGAAATACACATCAGACACATAATACTAATTTCACAACATCTCATAAATTGATCCAAATCAAATAACAATAAAGATAGTATCCAATTAACATTTTTCCTAGCAAATCCATATCTAATGAATTACTCAATTGCATCATCATATCATGGTTTAATCCCATAATCAAGAACAATGAGGATAGAATCAAATTTTCTTTCCTAACAATTCCATGTGTCACCATTTACTAGATTGCAACATTGATTGAACTCATATAAAGCAATCATCAATTAGGCATGCATACCTAATTCACCACATCATCAATCTAAGTACTAAGATCAATCATAATGTGGAATACTTCTTATCCACTAGTCTCATGAATATCAAATGTCAAAAAGGGTCTCATGACCATGATGTATCAAGGTTCTATCTTAGAAGATAAGTCCATAATAGAAATTAAAGATATTCTTATGATGGGTTTGGGATAGGACCCTAAACCACTAACATCTATAAGATGCATAGGCCAATTTCATCTAATCATCCACCAAGAGGTCCACATTCACTAATTTACTCGACTAACATAGTGTTTCAACCATCCATGGATGTTGTTAATAAGGTCAACAATGGTCAAACTAGGTTATCCAAAGTTTGATCGGGGAGGGGCACTACATCCTCTCCCACTAGGGTTTGACTTACTCCTGAAAGTCAAATGGCTAGGATATGAGCATAGAGACATAATATTCCCAACAATTACACTAAATTACTCTAATTCTTATCTTGCCTACTAGGATGATGCAATATTAAAAATCAAATTACTATCGTACCAAATTTTACTATTGTACTGCACTTACCTTATCATTTTTATTACATTTTCCTTCTAACTCAAGTAGGTCTTTACAAGTTTTACTTTACACATTCATCAATTACTTTAAGTCAATGCACTATCAAAATCCTATCAATACAACACATCATCTTCCATTTTAGAGGTTACACATACTAGTTCACTTATTCAATTTCTAGGAGTCATATTTTTTATAAGGATTTGTTCAAAACATGATTATTCTACTAGAACCCTCATCCATTGCTTGTGTCACAAAGATAATTAATGTCATAACTACATAGCACAAGATTCCACTAAGAGTGGGGGTGAATCAGTGGTTTTCAACATTTTATCCTTTTAATCCTAAATGTGTGTGCTGGTTAGTTGTTAAAACACTAAGTGAATGTACTAGTGAGATAGGGAAAGACCAAAATGCAAGTCACACAAAAGGCACATCACATAACACCGAATATACGATGAAAACATAATATGGGAAAAACCTCGATGAGAAATGTTGTTGGAGTCTACTGCTCCAATCCAACCTCACAAATACAATTGAATACAAATTTTAGGGCACCAACCCCTAACTATTTATGGGCACCAACCCAAAGGAGCACCAACCCATGCATTGAGTAACAACTCATTGTTTACAATGAATAAAATCAATACAATGGCAATATCCTTGTTACAAATAAGTTTTGTAACTCTCACAAATATCTCTTTATTGATTCACCTCTGCTTTGTTGTATGTCAGTTCTCCACTCACATTGTTCCTACTCTTCTTCCCTCTCTACTATAACCTTACTGGTTCAGACACTGTCAATTAAGTGAACTGACATACATTGTAACTACTTCACCGGTTACCTCAGTCCCTACTAGTTGACTCTCTCTCTACCAGTCAGCCTCTTCTCTACCTTGTCGGATCTCCTCAAGCACTTACTCTACACCGCTTCACTCTCTGTTGTCTTCTTACAATTATAACACTACTAGTTCACTTGTCTGCTAGAATCTTTAGCATCTTACCGGTTACTTTGACCTTACCAGTTAAGCCTCTATTGAACCCTATTACCAGTTATGCCTCTTCAACACTCAATCACTATGATCTTCTATAGATTACACTTGGACTGAACCACACTCTTCTTCTTTTTTATTCATCTTGCAACATCTCGCAGCATCCTCATCCTTGATCTTCAATCTATATATTTATATGTGAACTTCCCACCAAAGAACACATTCAAACATTGGCACATTTAGGGTTTTCTTTACTAAATTTAATCAGATCAAATCTCATCAAATATAATCTCTTAGATCACTATTCTATAGAAAGGAAACATTGCACCACCATATCTCCTTGTACCTATACATATTTTCTATTTTTGGCAAGCACAAATTTACTTTTTGTCAATCACCATTAATGTTCCAATAATTTTCTTCCCCAGGTCAACAAGAAGATTAGATATCATGCATCAATCAATACACAGGAGTTGTCCATCGATCTTCATCGAGCCACAAACTTTTGCAACTCACCTGTGATTTTCACAATCTTCATTAAATATCAACTAACTCTTCAACAACCTCATTGAAGCACACTACACTGACTATTATATGTCAAACACTTAGTTCATACGTGGTATCCTTTGTCGGCATCCAACTCGGGTAACTCCACTTTGTCAGTTTAGAGTTAGTCACTGACTAATCACTCAACTAGTACACCTTACACTACTGGTCCATCCTTCTTATCGGTTTTCTAACCCTATCAGTTAACCTACATACCTACACTTTACTATTCTATCGGTGGATCATATTGATGGGTCACTAATCTAAGGCATATGAACATAGTGAATTATTATGCACATGTCCATCACATGAGAGCTCTTCACTTGTACATCCTTTCCATCTTTTTGCAAACTAGTACCATACCTAATGGTTGACACAACACCTTACTGCATACCGTTAACATATATAGGATCACTATGTCAACAATCTTCACTTGTGTCCAACCATGGCAACATCAATCTCCATCTTATCTTCTAGCATACTAGTAGATATGTTTACCATTTGAGAGTTCATCTACCTACACACCAGTGACACAAATCTCTATCTACATTCTAGTTGACATCAGCATCCCGAAGTAGGTCCATGTCCACAGATGCAAAATATTTCCTTCTCCTTCATCAACTCATACTTCATCTCAACTCGTTTTCCAAAGTGGAAAACTCATCACAATTGACTCTTCATCTTTTGTCTTGGTAGCTCATCATGATTTCACTTGTTGAACTGGTTCATATCTCTAATTTCATGCACTTGAGGCATCCTCATGTTCCACTATGGTCATCTGGTATAAGCCTTTAATCACCTACCTTTAACTTCTCTGACTATCTTATCTCAGAGGGTTATGATGCATTCCATGCATGTTGTGAGATAAGCTTAGTATGACTACTTACCGGTGGGAGTAGATGGACCAATGCACTAAACCTGACCTTACTGACATTGAAAAGAAATATCTTCAATTAGGCACATAACCTGGTAGACATCCCTTTTGTCTACCTTACTAACTTGTAGCAGCCCAAATTCTATTGGTCATATCATCTTCATTCGGTGGGAGTCTTGTTGTATAACATCTAACTACATACTAGTTTCCTGCACTTTCTCCATTTTCTCAACCTTGTTTTCTTACCTATCACATGATTGTCGGTTGGTAAACATACACTTCCAAGAAATCACTCATCGGTCGGCATTACCATAATGCCAACTATCTCCAATACCTATTCACTGGTTAACACCAACTTATGTCTCCAACATTAACGTGTATACTATTGACTTAAATGACCACAATGTCAGTTGACATCCTCTTCTTACTAGTGACATGCTATACCGGTAGCCTGCTATATCGATTGACATAAATGACAACACAATACCAACAATATCCCCCTTTGGCATTGATGTCAACATATTTAGTATCTGATATACTATAGGTTTTCTCTCCCCCTTTGACAATAATGAAAAAGGGGACTAACAGATCTTTCTATAGGTTGCTTCTCCCCCTTTGACCATTTCACTCTACATCCTCTCAACCAACAATACTGGAGATAGAGGGCTCAGACACCAACTCACACCAATTGTATATGCTAATCTGATACCAATTGTAGAAAAGTGCATCAGTAAATTTCATTTACCTACTGGTCTCACTACATCTTTTTCCCCCTTTTTGGTATGCAAGAAGTTATTCTGACACTAATTTACTAATACCAATATGATATCACTTGTATATTCTTTGATACCAAATGTATGTTCTCTCCTTGTGCAGGCAACTCTCCCTCTTGGTCAACTCTCCCTGTACACCAGTCTAGTCTTCCTTTCACTTGATGGTCCAATTGTAATATCAATTAAGTACAAATTGAATAGACACTAAAAAAAATCACAAATAGGGATTGATGAGAACTTCCAAAGTTACAAACTCACCAGTATAACAACACAGACACCTTATTTCTTTATGTGTCCAACGTGTCTGATACCAATCAATAGATATGGTTGTGAATTCCCCCTAAACCATAGATCTCAGCTCTTCTTTACCTATCACATTCTAAAATGAGGCTCTAATCTGGACCTTGTACCAGTACAATTGAGCATTCATGATCAACTGATGGTCTTTTACTTCCATGATGTCCATCACAACTTGTGACATGATCTTTCATGACCACAATGCCAAACTGCATCACCATGATGTATGCATATAGGAACAACTACTGGACCAACACATTGTCATTCAAGACTTTTCCAATATCACCTGAGACATAATTTCCTCAATCCAAGCCACAAGAGTCATTGCATTGATCCTATAATACATTGACTCACATAATCTACAATATCGGTTGACTCTATACTAGTCCAATGTTTTCACTAGGACACTTTGTCCATCAACCTCTGTCTTCTTATGTGAAGTGCCTCTGATCCCAATTTGCAGTTTAACCATCCACGACACTTTCAGTAGAAATTCATCTCATATATGTAAATATGTAGCCAAGGTAGTAGCTACATAAATTGTCATCTCATCTTCTTTCTTATACCGATAGTAAGCTATCCTTCTATTTTTCCTTTTTCAGATCTGGGGATGAATGATGTGATCAATATGTATCTCCCCCTAAGTCTTGCATCTCCTTTAAGCCTTAGGAGATATCACCTGTGCATTGGATCACAGTGTTAGTCCATGGTTCTACTCTCTTGCTTCTTTCTCCATACCTTATTGATCTCCCTTTTCTCATTTGCAGTCTTTGGAGAAGTGTTAATTTGCATCCATTGATTGTTCCTTGCTCTACAAAATTATGCAGCATGACTGGAAGAATTACTATAGAAACATATTGTGCTCATTCCAAACAGATAATTGGAGGACCTTATATTAAACTGGTTTGATCTTCTTCTCCTTATCATGCTATTGTAGCCAACTACTGGTTTCAATAGACTTCTTGATCTTGCAGGGACACCCCTCCTTTTATTCCATGTAGGTCTTTGTCTCCTATACATTCTATTATCTCTCCCATGATGACCATAGTTGCTATATCCTACAATTTTGTTGGAAGAGAAGGTGGTAGGGCTCCCATATGTCTGAATATTCTTCTTCCTACACTCATGACTTGTATGGCCAAGTCCATTACATATTTGATAGACTAAATTGTTATTCCCAGGAAAAATATTTTATCTATTCCTAGACCTCATTTTACATTCATCTAGTCTACAACCATAGTCTTTGTATTAAAAATAGTAACCAGAGTAGGAGGGCTTACAACTTACAAATTTATTTTGCCACACATGTTGTGATCGTGTCAGTTTGGCTTCTAAAATTCTACTTCTCCAGAGATTGTTCTTGATCTGTCTAGTCTCTATAGACCTTTTGTCTGATCCCTTCCTTTTCCACTCTTGTCTTGCCTTGTGGGTAGTAGCATTTATTTTTCTTCTACCGGCTAGAGGTCTTCTAGGTTGCTTTCTCATGTTATTGTTTCTGATGAATCAATCTTCTATCAGCATTCCTTTCCCTTTAGGATCAACATTACTTGTTCTTGTAGCACAGGTCTTCATCTTCATGTCTTCACCAGTTTTACTTAGGTCAATTTTCTTCCTTGGAGCATTATTGATTGTGAAGGTCTGACCATTGTCCTTTCCACTTGAGGAGACAAAGTGAATTTCTTTGTTGGAGACATATTTACTTGTGGAGCACTTACTAGTATCATATCCTAGTCCTCTAGTATCCTTGGAGTGTTTTTGTTTATTCAACATTTTATCAAAGGCATTAGTGTTGCCATCATACCCAATCCTCACCTTGAGCTCATTCTTGCACTTGTCAAGGTCATTCCTTAGATTCTCCATTTCACCTATTAGGTTCTGACATTATTTGTCCTTGGTCTCAAGCTTTGACTCTATATCTTTGCACTTGCATTTGTTGGTATCAAAATATGATTTTGATTCTACATTCATCTTTTGAGCAGCATCCACTTGTGCTTTCAAATTAATAATGGTTGACTCTGACTCTTGAAGACCTTTGATCAACCACTTGTGTTCCACAAAAGAAAAATTCTTGAACAATATTGTCTTACTTCTCTAAGTTCCTCAAGTGCACTAACAAGTTTTCCTTCAAGATCTACTTCAGCTTCATCTTCTTCATCACTACCAGGCACATCTTGTCGGTAAGATTGATCTGTATGATCACTTTGAGATGTGTGCATCTCACTTTGTGTCTCTTGGGCTATGAAGATATGGGTTTCCTCTTCATCATTTCTACAACACCTGACTGATCTATCTTCATCATCTACACATTTGTTTGTTCTATTGTTCTTCTTGCTTCCACAAACTAGTTCTCCAGTGGTAGGCTCATTACCATATAGTTTCTTTAATTTGTCCCACAAACTCTTTGCTGACTTGCAATTATCCATATTTAAGGAAACATCACCAGAGAGCCCACTAAGTATAGCTTTCATGGGTTCAACATTATACTCATATATTCTTTCTACTTCAAGACTGGTAGGAAGACTGATAGGACTAGAGAGACAATTAGAAACTGGCATCCAAACATCATAGCCTAAAGAGGATAGGTATACTTCCATTCTACAACTCCAAATGAAATAGTTTGACCCATCAAACACCAAAGTAGGGATTGACTCAAAACTGACCATTGTGTTCTCAAACTAGAATCTACCTAAGCTAGAGAAAACTTATCTAATGAGGACCCTGGGCTCTGATACCAATTGTAGAACATAAGATGCCACTAAGAGGGGGGGTGAATTAGTGGTTTTCAATATTTTAACCTTTTAATCATAAATGTGTGTACCTGTTATCTCTTCAAACACTTAGTTAATGTACCAGTGAGATAGGGGAAGACCAAAATGCAAGAACACACAAAAGGCACATCACATAACATTGGATATACAAGGAAAACCCAATATGAGAAAACCTCGGTGAGAAATGTTGCTGGAGTCTACTGCTCCATTCCAGCCTCACAAAAAAAGTTGAATACAAAGTTTAGGGCACCAACCCAAGGAGCACCAACCTCTGATTATAGGGAACCAACCCAAGGAGCACTAACCCTTAATTGTTTATGGGAACCAACCCAAAGGAGCACCAACCCCTCACTAATACATTTGGCCTCAAATTTTGATGAAGTTTTCCGACAAACAAGGCATATTGTGATCAAATTTCATTTTTTTAAAAAATGCCCGAGTTTGTCATAATTTCGATGGACGTTTCCGTCAGAATTCCAATGAACTCGGGCATTTTTGTAAACAAAATAAATTTGATCACAACATGACTTGTCCTTCAAAAACCTTCATTGAAACCTTTTGAAGCTATTTGGATGCATAGAAACCTATGATCGGGGTAGCACATGTTGATGAAATCCATCGGTAGGACTTATACTAGCAGCGAAGGGAACATTTGGTCTTGTTGATAGTCGATGAGGTTATCGGTAAGACATATAGCGATGTAGACCCGATGTATCGGAGGGTGTTACATCAATAAGAAATTCATCAGGGAAGGTCATTCACATCACGAAAACAACATTTTAGTTATCGTGATGCTTGATGAAATCATCAGAGAGACATACGCCAAAAAATAATATACCAAGGAATGAAGGAGTAAGTTACACTGATGGCACCAAAGAGAGAAATTACATGGGAGAGACCTAAGCCAATGAGCCATTATTATATCAGATTTTAAAAGTGAGAAAAGTGTTTCTATTTAATGCTCACAACAAGCTCACATGAAGCAAATAAATAGAATGATAATTACTCTGAATTGAATACTGAATGCAATTGATTGAAGCTGCTTAGCTTTGAGTCCTTTCGGTAGGTAGAGTTAATCAATGGAGATTGGAGCTTTCAGACTAGGAAGATAAGGGTTTTTAGTTGCAGAGATGGAATCATCTAGCTTGAAAGGAAGAAAGAGGTTGATGAAGAGTATAGAATCAAATGCTAAAATTCCCAAAATCAAGGAGGATGTCCCTACTAGAAAATTGAATCAGGACATGATAGACCAAATGCAACCACCCAGGCCAAAATCCAAGAGGTCAAAGATACATTTATGAAGAAGGGACCAATTGAAGGATAAGTACAAGAATGTTGGGGATTTTCAGACAGAGGTGAGGGGCTATGAGCTATTCCTATTTCATTATTTAAGAAGGAATAAGGAAATACCCCTCTGCAGCCCATGGTCAACTAACTTAGGAAAGATAATTGTTCCTAATGTTTTTGTAAATTTGAAACTTTTGGAGATCTTGGTTAGAAATTATGACTCAATGGGAAGATGAAATATTCAATCTGGGGACTGCTTTTAACATTCCACTATCTTTTGGAGAATTAGAAGAAGAATATAGGTGAATGGATACTACATATTTGGGAGAGAAGTTGGTCATTCATAGGAAAGAGCCAGGGATGCTTATAGGACAGGATGGGCCACCTTTCAACATTGACCTTTTTAGACACTATTTACAATATACTTACATGTCTTGCGGGAAATTGGGAGGTGTGGAGGTTCTTGATTGAATGAACATTGGATCTATGGTATTGGCCTCTAATATTCAGATGTATGAACCCAGGCCTTTCGATTATGCATCCTACTTGGTAAATAAACTACATGAGGGTTTTCTTGATCTCCAAGCAAATCCAAGCCCTCATTTCAAAGTATATTCATTGTTGATGCACATTGTGTTGTTTTACAGATGATTTTGGTGAATGTTGCCCAAAGAACTAATTTTGCATACGAGAAACAAAGAAGGTGAAGAGCAACCAGTCTAGTTATGGACTTCCTTTTGGAAATCTGATTTCATGAGGTCCAATTATATTAAATTGAGGAATGGTTAGTTAAGCCTATTTGCAGAATATACGGTGTCCCATGTGATTATTCTATTTCAAATGAAATCAAAGCTTTTTTGAGACCACAAGAATTTGATAGTAGAAAGATAGTAGACCATAATTGGGGTGATTGGTTTGTAAACAGAGACTTCACATGCTTTTGAATTTATGGGTTTGTAGGAACCCCATATATGTTGCCAAAGTGTGCTTCTGATAGAATTACCTATTTGGAAATTGTGAGGTAGTTGAGTGTTTTGAATGCGAAAAATTATTGATAGAAAGTTGATAAAAGAATATAATTTTTTTGAGCACTTTTCAAGAAAAAAATATGACCTAGAGGGGTATATTCATTCCTTAAAAAAGAAGCAAAATCTGGTGATTATCCTCATATTGGTTTGGAGGAAGTGGAAGCCTAGGCTGTGATCAATAATTTAAATAGGAAATTGGAAGAAATAAAGAAAAAGCTAAGGGTGATGGACTCTAAGGAAGAAGAAGAAACAACAGAAAATGAGCCTAAGGATGTTGAGTTTGTTTCTAGGTCACAAGAAAAGGAAGTAGAACAGACACAAAATGAGGATGATCAAATTGTGGCCACATTGAAAATTAACCAAGATGTGAGGTTGGAGGAGCATATTTCTTTTGTGTCCGATGATGTATTTATTAAATCAAAAGAATTTAAAACATTTCTTTATAATTTTAAAGGTAAAAGGCTGAGAGAGTCAATCCCTAATGTGACCCATGAAAATGAGGTTGAATTGAAAAGGAGGTTAAGAGCAAATATTGAAGCATAATTGTCAATAATGACTCCTCAAAGGGAAAACAATTATTAGCAGAGCTGGAATATTCGATCAGAGAGGGGAAATTAAGGATAAAGAAAAATGGATTTATGAATGTCAAAGTCTTCTTAATGTTGCCCTTAATCCTTCTTGGATGGATGGGATTGATTTAAAGAATACCACAACACAAATGGTGGCTTATCACTTTGAAAATCATTATTCGAGATGACATCTTTGATGTAGATACTGTTAAATCGGAGAATTATTTGGAGCATATTCAGAAGTGCGGTCAAGTTTTGGGCAGTTAGCCCTTGTGTTTAATGATTCAAACTATGGTTCATTAAGAGCTTTATGAAATATGTTTTTTGTGTAACTTGTCAGTTAGGTTAGTTAGTTAGTTTATAATTAGGTTTTAGTTAGTTTGAGTCTTAATGAAAGGGTATGCCCTTTCACTTTCAAACATAATTCTCATTTATATATATATGTAGAATTTCTTGAGAGAAAGGACAAAAGAAAAGTTATTATCATCTTTGAAGACATCTATTTGTTCAATCACTAGTGAAGTATATTATCAGTTGATTCTCTCATGTTCTCTATTTTATATTAAGATCAATTTTTTTATTTATCTTTGATGATATCTATTTGTTCAATCATTTGATTAGTTCCTTGAGATCAATCTATTTTCTTTAGATTGCTTCAATGTGCTTTCTTATGTTTTTATGATTTAAAGTAAATTGCAATTCGTGAATCAATGTGGAAGATTGGTTGTCAAGTTCCATTATGTCCTATTGGTCTTTCAAAGAAAATTTAAAAACAACAAGACTAACTGCAACCTTTTACTTTGGTTATAATTCATATAGATTCCCTTGAAGTGATAGTCTTGTTCAAGAGAAATTTAAAACTGTCTATTTGGTTATACATAGAATCAATTAATTAAATGAATAAGAAGTTGATAAGGGGTGAAGGAACTAGTCTGATTATGATTTTGAAGTGGTTAATCAAGTATTTCCAAAAGTAATATTTATATTTACAATTTATCAATAAAGCAATTTCTGTTTCGATGCAGTTGTATGCAAGTAAATAATTCATAATTTCCAACACTTGTTTTATTGTGATAAGAAGTGTAATTTGATAAATATATGGATATTTTTTTCCATCTAGAAGATCATGAAGTTTTAAATTCACTATAGAAAAGCCTTAGGTTCAAGGTAAAGGTTCACCCGCTTAGGTCTAGTGAAGCCTGAAGTGCAGGGGAACTTGATCAAAGTGTTTGTTCCCATTTATTGGCCAAAATTTATTTAAAACCACTAAGAGAAGTGGCAAAACTCTTTGGTTTCCAATTTGTGGTTTTGGGAACCAAAAAGACCTTTATTTATAATATTTATTCAATTCATTTTGGATATTTAATAACAAAAAAATTGAAATACAAAAATTGCAAATTTCCCTACTGAATTATTTTTTAATGTATTTAATCAATGTTTGTAGTCTATGATCTAATATAATCCACAATGGAAGGGATGTGAGAAAAAAATCTATCCAAAAAAGAGCTCTCTTTAAACTTCCACTCTCATTTGAATTAGACTATTGTAATTGATATGCCACTTACCAACCACCTCTTAATCCTACACTTTACCTAGGAAGAGAACCTTTCATAGAATATTTCATATGACCATTGTTCTTACAAGTGTTATTTCCCATTTCTATGTCACCTTTTTCTCTCACTCATGCCCACTCTATCTCTGACTTGCTATCTCCACCTTCTCCTCTCTATCTATATCTCTACATGTCTTTCTTATTAAGTCCATGAATCTTGCTCTATATTTCTCTCTCTCTATTGTCTCCTTCTCTCTTTTCTATCTCTTTGTATCCATATATCTTTGTCTTTGTCTACCTCTCTCTATCTATCTATATCTTTATTTATATCACTCCCTCTCTCTATAGAATTAAATTCATCTCTCCCTCCATCTCTCCTACTCCATATCTTTATCTTTATTTATCTCTCCTTCCCCTTACTCTATATCTTTATTATCTCCACCTATCTCTTTTGTTTAGTCCATCTATCATGCTCTATATCTCTCTCTCCATCTCTTTCTCACTCCTCTATATCTCTTTGTATTCATCTCTCTCTAAGTTTATCTCTCTCTATCTATCTCCCCATTCCTCTTTATCTCTCCTTATCTCACTATATCTATATCTCTTCCTCTGTCTCTCTCATTCCCTCAATTTTTTCTTCCATCTCTCATACTTTGTATCCATTAGAATAACTAGTGGACAATTGAGAGTGGGGGTGTGAATTAGTTGTCAATAGATTATATTAATCAAACCAATTAATAACCTTGAACTAGAGCACATAAACATTGAATACCGGAATAGAAGAAATAGATACCGGTAAGCAATAAAACTTATGAATGAAATAGATAATTAACACAATGCAACCATACCACATAACACCATGATTTGTATGTGGAAAAACTGATAAAGGTAAAAACCACGATGAGAAGCCTACCCATAGTCAGATGATACTTCTACAAAAAGTATTTGATACAATAAGGGGCCTACACATCCCAGAAGGCACACTGCCTGGAGCATACTACTCATTACAAAGGAGTCTCATTGACTACAAAGATTTTATAACCACATCAATATAATTGGACAACAATCCAAAAGAATGAACTACCAATGATAGCATCTACCATTCCAAATTATAATACTAGTTAAACTCAATACCAGAGGCCTTTGACGTCTTACATAAACCCAATTCGATCACCTATGATTGAGCAAATCTCCTTCGAATATGATATTTCATTCCACGACCACGACCATGACCATGATCTACAATGAGATCTTACATTAATTTATACCAACCCTAAGGCCTAAACCAATTAGGTTGGCCACCTAAAAGATATTACAATAAGATCATTACATACATCCATTTTAAAATGATATGCCATGTTGTTTTTATACCAAAACAACATTAACAAATCCATAAATCATCCTAGTAACGTCTAGAGAACATGTAACATGATACCGGTCCATAACCGAGATAGGTATCTAACCTAAATAGATTTACCACATCAAAGAGATGTCTCCAATCAGTTGAGGCATGATCAAGGATCACCTTCTACATCTTGAATTCCATCTAGAAACTACACCAACACAACTTATGCATTCTATCAAAGTTTTTCAATAAAAGCTCTGCCGGTAAAAGATTAAACCCTTATAGGTATAGGCTTACTAGAGTGTATGATAGAATCTGATCATCAAGTCAATACCAACTAGCCACAAAATACTCTAGAAACATCAAACCAAACACATTCCATTGATCCAAATATCTCGATAGTATCCAAATGATAGCCCCTTCTGTCGGTAACACTAGTTCTTCTACTGGTAACCAAAATATGTCTGTCCGTAACCCATCATAACAACTAGTGTTGACATCAATGACAAAATATCAATCCAAAACATAATCAATACCTTCATATTTCCAACAATCTCCCGCTTTGGCATTGATGGCAACACTAGATGTGAAAAAGAAAACATCTAAGTGCCAAGAAATGCCAAACATTTCTCATAGAAGATATAATAATGAAAAACTGAAAAAATCCTAGCAAGTCCCCTTGAGGAGTGCAGTCCAATCTGAAACTGATCTAAATCTATTCCATATGATATATTATGACATTATTTTTCACATATAACTCTTCCCCTTTGACATCAATGCCAAAGATATGAAATAGATATCAAAATCTAGGGAATCTCAAAGTTGAGTACTCCCCCTGAGTAGTAGCACCACCACATCAAACAGAAGCAAGGGATAAAGTTGATGATGCATACTAGACTAATGGACTACTCCATTAGTTAAGTTTTTGTCAAAGGGGTAGATACCCCTAACCTATCTCTCAAATATTCAAATGATTCCTTAGACAACGGTTTAGTGAATATATATCTGCAATCTTCTCTTTAGTGTTCACATAAACCAATTTGACTTCCTTTTCTTCCACCTTTTCCTTTAGAAAGTTATATTTTATTGAAATGTGATTAGTTTTAGAGTGAAATACCAGATTATTAGATATGTCAATAGCTGCAAAGTTATCACAATAGATAACTAGCAGTTCATTGTAATTTACCTTTATATCCTTCAACATTTGCTTCATCCACAAGACTTAGTTGTTGCAATTAGTTGTTGCTGGAAGATATTCAGCTTCTGCAGTAGATAAAGAAATGAATGACTATTTTTTGCTGATCCATGAAACCAATTTCTTTCCAAGAAAGAAAGCTCCACCAAAAGTGCTCTTCATGTCATCAGTATCTCTTGCCCAATCTGAATCTGTATATGCACATAAAGTGAGGTTATTAGCTCTCGAATACCATAAGCCATATTCTCTTGTTCCTTGCAAGTACCAAAATATCCTCTTTACTGCACATTCATTATTTTCTTTAGAATTACTTTTATATCTTGAAACAATACTTACTGCATTCATAATATTCAGTCTAGTATGAGTTAGATATAACAAGCCACAAATCATAGACTTATACCTTGTCAAATTTATCGGTGCATATGTGTCTTTGATAGATAATTTCTCACTTGTCACCATAGGAGTACTTACCAATTTGGAATTATCCATACCAAAATTCTTCAACAATTCCCTTAGAGACTTGGTTTGATAGATAAAAATTCCCTTGTCAGTTTCAGTAATCTACAAACCTAAGAAAAATTTCATCTCACAAATCATAGACATTTCAAATTCATTCTTCATATTATTAGAGAATTCCATACACATTTTTTTGTCACCTCCAAAAATGATATCATCAACAAATACTTCAATAATTAGAATGTTATCATTAGTGATTTTATAATATAAATTACTATCAGCACTACCTTTAGTAAAACCAAGATTCAAAAGATATTTATCGAACCTTGCATACCGAGCTCTAGGAGCTTGTTTCAAAACATATAATGCTTTCCTTAACCTCCAAACCATATCTTTGTCATTTGTTAGTCAAAATCCATCAGGATTATCAATGTATACTTCTTCCTCAAGTTCACCATTCAAAAATGCACATTTAACATTCATTTGATAGACCTTATAGTTATTGTATGCTGCATAGACAAGAAATAGTCTAACAGCTTCAATTCTAGCTACTGGTGCAAATGTCTCACCATAATCAATTCCTTCCATTTGAGAATATCTTTTAGAAACTAGTCTAGCCATGTTTCTTACAACTTTACCATCCTCATTTAGTTTATTTCTACAAACCCATTTAGTTCCAACAACATTCTTATTTTTAGGTGGGGGAACTAAAGTCCAAGTCTCATTCTTCTCTATCTGATCTAATTCATCTTCCATGGCCTTGTTAGTCTCAAATTCTGATTTCCCTCTTATCCCCTATAAGAAAATGAATAACTCTATCTACATATGAAGAGATCAAGGAAAAAAGAACCTTAGAGTAACATATAACAAGGTTTTGAGAACCTTCTACACTTTGAACTTATCCAAAGTTCAAGCGGGTATACCTTTTGTGAATACTTTCACACTTTTAAATGAGATCCACAGTAAACCAATGTCAAAAACCAATGGATTTCATCACCTCAACATAAACTAAAATATTTGAATAAAAACTTATATACTTCTTCAGTATTGATCTTCAAGAAAATTAGAAAGAATCCCACAACAAGTACCAGTGCCTTAACCAGGCCACAAAGTCATCTAAATTAAGCAATAATTTTCAACAACTGAACATTCTACTACGCCTCATCATCTCAACTTTTATGAACCTCATACATGCCTAACATATACATAGATCCTTTCCCATTTATCTAAAATAACTCATCAGATTCATAGCAACAGACAATAGATTTGCTGATAGAAATATTCCTTGCACATTTAATCCCTCTTCTAAAGAGAAAAGATAGAAATAATGTCTATAAGATCGCCTTACAATCCATGCTCATTTGAACAACCCTAGATTATCTTAATGAAACCAGCAAATTATAGAATGCACAACAGAAGACAAAGAAATTTTAGGCCTAAAACTTTGATTTATATATTCATATTCATTCTTGAAAATATTACATCATCTAGAGTCATCTCCTTGAAACCAGAAAAAAACCTAAATATATTTTGCCAAAGTTTCTTTACAAAATTCTTGTGATCATTTGTTTACTAGTCCTGGTATCCATTTATAACATTATGGATGCATACAAGCTTTGGACATTCTTAAAAAAGTTTGTTACAAACCGCGATACTCTCCAAGAAACAGTTACAAGTCTCTTTCAATATCAACGGCCTCTTCCATTTGTTGTTCTGCTGCAACCTTTTCTATCTGCTCTAAAGTATCTTCTTCTTATCTGATATATTTTTCCTTCCACTCCCAGAACACGTCATCACTTTGCCAAGCAAAGCTAATAAACTTCTATTTCATCCCTTCTAGCATTTTCCAAGTGACCCTTAGCTGCCCAATTTCTATTTCTATGAAACCATAATGTGATTTTACTTTTTCAATCTCTTCAATTGTCTAGATAAATAAGGATGTGTCATCAGTGTTAATGACTTCATTAACCCTTTGGGACAATTTGTGGTCCAACTCTTCTAGCCATGCCTTCTCCTCTTTTAACTGAATTGGACCGACAAAACCCCTTGGAAACAATTCATATTTGTGATCTGAATATTCTTTTCTATATAGTTGGGATTTTCTTTTTACACCTACCCTTTCCTTTGAGAGTATATTCATCTCTTTTATAAACTCACTAGTGGACCTAAGATTGTCATTTTCCTCTGCATCTGCATGGGATGAACACATGAGCTCTAACTCCTTACCTCTAGGCATCCACTTATTAAGGATTGGTTTCAAGGTGATTTCATTCTCTCTTAATTTAATCAGAATATTTAGGATCCTTTTCATAGAAATGTGTACAACAAAGGCCTTGATTGAATCAACAAACTTCAAAATTGTGGCTTTTACCTTTTCTTCATACTTGCTTGCAAACAAGGCTTGAGCTTGTTTCAACTTTTCCAACTCATGCTGGACAGTTTCAATTGACTGGAAACTAGAAGGCATAGGAGAAGGGGGATATTCTATAATGGGACTGGTAGATGGAGGTCTTGTTGGAGAGGAGGCTATCATGAGAGTAGAGGATTCACCTAGATGGTGCTGACTTGCCAACTGACTCTGAAGTCTAGCAATAATACTATCTCTATTGGCTACTCCTTCTTTGGCCTCATTGTAAGCCTTTAAGATGGTTTTGAATTTTAAATTGAGATTAGCCTTTTCTTTTGCCTCCTTTTCAACTACTGCCACACTGAACTTTGCAGTTTCCAAGACTATGCTTGCAGCTTCCACCACCCCTATATCTTGCACTCTTTTTACAATCATGCCTCCTAGGAGACAAGAATCTGATACACCTTTCCTCCTTTTATTCTCATCCTTCTTCAGTGACCACATGACTAGAGCAGCATTATCTTTGTTGAAGGTCACTCCTTCCATGGGTTTGGTTTCCTTCCTTACTGCAACCACTATGTGATATGAAGCAAAAGAAAAAAAAGAGAAAGGCTTACTGTAGTCAACACTGGTGCCTCCTAAATAGACCTTTCGATTTCATCAAAAGCCTTTGAAGCTTCCTGATCCCAACAGAACTTTGTATCCTTTTTAAGTAGTTTAACAATGGGCTTGACTATCTCTACAAAATTTGCAATAAATCTTCTAACAAAATTTACTTTGCCCAAGAAAGATTGGATACCTTTAACATTCTTTGGCTCAGGCACATTATTTATAGCCTCAATTCTTTTAGGGTTTATTCTTACTCCTTCTTTGGAGACAATATGCCCTAGTAGCTTCCCTTCAGTAATAGCAAAATGACACTTTTTGGGATTTAAGGGTACTCCAAATTCTAGATCTTTATTGAAAACCTGTTCTAAGTGTCCATAGTGGTCATCAACCCTTTTGGAGAAGCATGTCAAATCATCTTGATACACTGCCATGATAATATTGATGAATTCCTTGAAAGCTACATCCATTGCCCTCTGAAAAGTAGCTCCAACATTTTTCAAACCAAAAGGCATTCTGACATACACGTATGTTCCCCAAGGGGTGGTGAAAGTAGTTTTGAATTGTTCAGATTCTTTTACTAACATCTAGTTATACCCTGAGAACCCATCCATCATAGACAATAGGTCACAACAGTTACTCTTTGCAAAATTGCTTCAATATTAGGAGAAGAGTAATTATGTTTCAAGGAAGTAACATTTAGGTTCCTAAAATCAACACAGAGTTTTATGTCCCCATTCTTCTTTCTAACCAGGACAAAATTTGAGACCCATGATGAATGCCTTATAGGCTTAATAATTCCCCCTTCCCTTAACTTGGTTAATTCTTGCTACATTTTAGATTCCAACAAGGGGTTGATAGGTCTTTGTTTTTGTCTAAAAGGCTTAGCATCTGGAAGCAAAGGGGCTTCATGCTGAAATAGATCCTGTCTATACGCCTTTAGATATTCATAAGACCAAGCAAGGACATGCTTATATTTCTTTAATAAATTAATAAGGTTTACTCTGACATGAGGAGGCAAATTTTTTCCAATATATACCAACTTAGGGGATGATTCTGTCCCCAAGTTTACTTCCTCTAGTTCATCTAACTTAGAGGTTGATTGCTGGTGTAGATGACTATCACTATAACTAAACATACCTTCAAGTTCTACCAACCCTTTAGGTATTTCATTAGTTTCCAACTGAACTAGGTCATTTCCAAACACAATTTCTCTATTGTCAACCATTTCTACCAAGGCATTGCAATCAATTTTTTGTCCATCATAGTCATCAATGCATTGTATACACCTGAGAATATCTTCATCATCAGCAAACACTTGCCAATTATATACATTTTCAGGAATGGCAGGCCTAGCTTTTATCTCAACTGTGGATATACTGGTTAGTGTTGTGTCATCAGTCTTTAATGCAACATTTTCTAAGAAATCTGCCATGATATTCTTAGATCTTTCTATCCAGTTTATAGAGAATGCACTAAAATGCTCAATCACATCCCATACTGCATGCTTGTATCTTTTCAATCTATCATTCTTAGATGCATACTTAGCTCTAACTTGAGAAACAACCAATTCTGAATCTCCTAGCACTCTTAACAATTGAATCCCATGCCTTTTTGCAACTTCAAGTCCCAATAACAAGGCTTCATATTCAGTAGTATTATTTGTACACTGAAAGGCTAACAAGAAGGAATACTTGAAGGTTATACCTTAAGGGGACACAAAAAGAACTCCTACTCTAGATCCTTCTTTAGAGCAAGCTCCATCAAAATACATGTGCCACAAACCATGCTGTTGAGATTCCAATTCAGTCACAATAGAGTGAGTATTCTTCAATTGAGGTAAAATTGGTTGTAATCTAAAATTGTCAAGATCTACATCAATCATACAGTTGAGAACACTAGGATCTACTTTCTCAATTACCCTAGGGGCATGTGGGTCTCTATACAATTTGACTTGGTTTCCATTAATTGGGATAGTAGCATATGACAGATCCAACTGAACATTTCCACCCACTATTGTAGCCCATTGTCTAGATAACAACATGCCATAATGAGGTTTGGTGTCAGCTACAATGACGTCCATCTTGTATGTTGCTTCAGGGAATGCTGCTATTTTTACTTCAATATCTTTCATTGTACCTATAACTAGCACTTCTGTACTCATTGACAATCCTAATTCTTTGATGACACCATAAGGCATTATATTTGCAGCTGCCCCAAAATCTATCATACAATTTTTAAGTAACCGGTTATTTACTAACAAAGTAACATAGAAAGGATCAACCTGTGAGGGTTCTTTCATAATAGTTGTTTCAACATATACCTCTAGGGTTTGTAGCTCCTAATCCTTTTCATCCTTAGTTGAACTGGAAGGTGAAGCTGTGTTACTATCATATATTTTAGAAAATAAAGATAAAGAAGCTTCTCTATGTTCCTTTATTTTCAATAATTCTATCAATGGGACAGTGACCTTCATTTGGGTAAGAGCCTGAGTCATATCAAATGTGGAATTGTTAATCAACTCAGTATTAGCCTTAACTTTCTCTGTCGTAGGCTGACTTGCCTTCTTCATTGTGGTAGTTCCTTGTATATCACTAGTAGCTTTATCATTCATACCCTTGGCTACATCTTTAACTTGGTTCTTCTTTTCTTGACCATCTTGAGGTAGGGTGGTATTACTTGCTACTTTCTTTTGGGATACTTATTTTATAAACATTGAGCCAGGTTCACCTTGATCCCCATCCTTCTTAGTACTTCTCAAATTGTAATTGTGTTTGGGCTATGGCAACTTTAGTGAGATTTCTTATTTCTTCGTCACTAGGCCTTCTAAGATGAACTTCTTCATCTTTAATTGTTACCAAATTCAATGTGGGATGCCAATAAAGTGTTAACTGTCCTTGGTAAGACCTCTTATTATTTAGCACATCACATTCACTAAGTTCACTTTGTAATGACTCATCATCACTTTCTATGATAGTTTCAAACATATTTATATTAGGCTAAACCTCTTGTCTCATGGATTCTTCAAGGGCTTGAGCTACAACTCATTGATGAGGAGAATGTGGTCCATCACAAGCCATGCACCAAGGAGTATTCTCCATGTTATGAACATTTCCTCCTTTCAAAGGATCTGGGGTATCTTGGTTTTGAGTATTCTTTGGCTTCTCATTTTTAGGCTTGCCATCCTTCCAAGTAGTGTTGTAAGGCATGCCATGCAACCTAGGAGGCCTGACTTGCCAATTGTAATGAGGTTTATCATTTTTACTCACCTTGGCAGTAAGACCATTCATGGTAGTCACTAATTTCTCTATGGTATCTTCTTCTTTAGAAACTTTATTAGATTGTTGTTTTGATTCTTGCCACAGCCTACCATCAGTTCTTCTCCCTATTATCCTAGATGCTTTTCTATTGCTCTCTACATTGATGGCAATTCTAAATGCATCTCTTGGACAATGCGGATTTGTATCCCTCAGAACATAGGCCATTTTAGAATCAAAGGCATTGTAATAAGTATTCAGGCACATATTGTCATCTAACCTCATTACCTGATATAACCTATGCATTGCTTTCTGAAATCTGGCATTAAAATCTATGACAATTTCATTTTCATACTTTCTGATATTGTTGAACTCATTGAGCATGAAGCTCACATTTGTCTTGTCACCATATTGTTCTTGAAAACAATTTTTAAAATCTTCCCAAGACCCAATGCTATTCACAGGGAGACCTCTATACCAGTCCCTTGTATCATCTACTAAAGACTGCACAAACAATTTCATGATGACATCTTCGTCTATTATTTCATAATCATTGATCAAGTCACCAAAAGATTTTAAGCATTCTTTTGCACTGATTGCATTGTTGCTAGCAAATTTTTTAAGTCTATCCCTTAATTCTGTAGGAACATGGTTAGGGTGCCCTAGGATCCCATCAAAAAAGAGCTACCTATAAAGTTCTAGATTAATAGGTCTTCTCTGGAATTGGTTAGCAGCAAGGTTATTTCCCATGTTCATTCTTACATTGGGGCTTTGAGTCAGAGAGATCTGGTTACCTTGGTTAGTAACAAGGGCTTGATTGGCTGTGGTAGTGCTAATAGGCAAGGTTGGCTAAATTTTAACTGGAGGGAGTGAATCTTGCTGAGGAATAGGTTTATTTAGGTCTACTGAGGGAAACATGATAGGAGGAGCCTTCAGATAGCTAATTTTTCTTTTAACTTCTTGATTGGCTACTTCTAATTCAGCTTTCTCTAACTCCATTTGCAAATCTTCTTTCTCTTTCCTCATCCTTTCCATCTCTCTTTCATGTGCAGATAGCATGTGAGAGATCTTTGTTGTAGTCTTAGATCCAGACCCACCTTCCATGCATCTCTGCTTTCCTTTGTCAACATTATATCTAATAGGTTGTTGGTCACTAAGGACTTCCCTAGTTGGTTGCACTACTGACTTGTATGCAGGTTTGGTCTTTGGAACTAAGATTTATCTAATCTAATTCATCTTCCATGGCCTATCAATTGATCTCTTGATCACACCTTCTATCTTTGGTGATTTTCTTTTACACTATCGGTTCATCTCTTGGTCAAACACCAAGATCTATCTTGTTGTTTCCTTCATCTGCCTCAATCTTCCCAATCACTCTTAGCTGGCTCATAGGTGTCCTCTAGACCTCGAGTTGCAAACCTCTACAAGGACTCTACAACACATCCCATCATTTCTGGGATCTTCCATTAATGTCAACCAACTCTGCAACTTCTTCTTTGGTGTACATTCCTTCTTCATCTGAATGCAGGTTCGCCACCTTCACTCCATGTGGCATCCATGTTGACCATCTGCCAGCTTGGCTCTTCAAGTCGATCCAGATAGGATAACTGACCAAACCCTCTACCGGTTTCTCTTTCTTGTCGGTTTACAAACCTTGCCGGTATTACACATTCTATCGGTTAACACCTCATGTCTGCACTTTTTGAACTCCCGGTGGAATGCTTGAACCGATCTTCCAATATGTCTATCGCAAGCATACAAATTCCCACAAAGTGGGAGGACATCTATATCTGCACCTTCCTCATATTGCCGGTGGACGTACATACCACTAAACACTCTTGATCTGCATCGGCATCTCAATCATGCCTTCTTAGGCGATTCAGTGCATATCCCTGATTTCATGCACTTGAAGAACACTTCTTCTTCCTTATCTCACAACACTATCATGCACATAATGCATAATAGGAGATAAGTTCCTCTTACAAGTGGAGTGACACCTTGTCTTCTTCATCCTGTAATGTACTCATGTGACTTCCCTATTTGTGCAACATATCTTCAGATACACACATGTGATCTGGTGTGGGCACATTCACTGTTAGTCATTTCTTCATATGGTGACTACATTCTTCATATGGTGGGAGTCCTACTGTCATACAACCTTATAGTATACCTATGCTCTACTCATTCTTTCTCCTCCAGTGTTGATGTGATTTAGGTAACATTCTGCCTCTTCATCACAAACAACATCCAAGCACCTTGGACCTCCTACTTGTACACTGGTCATGACCTTTGCAGTCTAACACCCATTCACTTGGTTGATCTGACTTCTCCATGTCAATACATCACTTACTAATTGACATCCTTTCCTTACTAGTGATGCACTACATTGGTACCAATCACTTTCCCAACTCATCCACACAGGTCAGGCACTAGCTTGTGTACCAGTGACTCTCGGGGTTCTCTTGCTTGACAGTGTTGCACATACAACTCTTCTATCAGTGAACATCGCATACTGGTTGACATCAATGACAACCCAATGCCAACAAGGGGTGGGTGAATCAGTTATCAATAGATTATATTAATCAAACCACTTTATAACTTTTAACCAGAACATATAAACATTGAATATCGGAATAGCAAAAATAGATATCGGTAAGCAATAAAACTTAAGAATGAAATAGACAATTAACACAATACAACCATACCACATAACACCATGATTTGTACATAAAAAACCTAGTAAAGGGAAAAACCAAGGTGGGAAGCCTACCCACAATCAGATAATACTTCTACAGAAAGTATTTGAGACAATAAGGGGCATACACATGCAGGTTGACACATTTCCTAGAGCGTACTACTCATTACAAAGGAGTCTCACTGACTAGAAAGAGGTTATAACCACCTCAATATAATTGGACAACAATCTAAAAAAATGAACTACTAGTGATAGAATCTATTGTGCTTGATTATGGTCTCATTTAAGCTCAATACCGGAGGCCTTTGACCTCTTACATCAACCCAATTCAATCACCTATAATTGACCAAATCTCCTTCGCATATGATATTTCATTCCACGATGATGACCATGACCATTATGTACAATGAGATCCTACATCAATTTATACAAACCCTAATGCCTAAACAAATTAGCTCAGCCACCTAAAATATATTACAATAAGATAATTACATACATTCATATTACAATGACATGCCATGTCAGCTTTAGACCAAAACAACATTGACTAATCCATAAATCATACCGATAACATGTAGAGAACACGTAACATGATACTAGTCCATAACCTAGATAGGTACGAGACTTAAATAGAGTCACCACGTGAAAATAATGTCTCCAATTGGTTGAGGCATGATCAAGGATCATCTTTTGCATCCTGAATTCCATCTAGAAGCCACACCAACACCACTTATGCATCCTATCAAAGATTCTCAGTAAAAGCTTTGCCAGTAAAACCTTAAACCCTTACTGGTATATTCTTACTAGAGTGTATGATAGAATTTGATCATCAAGTCAATACCAACTGACCAAAACATACTCCAAAAACATCAAACCAAACATATTTGATTGATCCAAACATCGATATTATCCAACTGATAGTCCCTTCTGCCAGTAACACTACTTCTACCAGTAACCAAAATTTGTCTGTTGGTAACTAATAATAATAGCTAGTATTGACATCAATGAAAATACATCAATACAACACATAATCAATTCCTTCATATTGCCAACAATATCTTTATCAATCCTCTATCTCTATTTTTCTCTTTATCTCCCTCTCACTCCTATCTCTATCTCTTTCTATCCATATCTTTCTCTATCTTTATCTCTCTATCTCTTCCTATCTCTCTATATCTCTCTATCTCTTCCTATCCATCTTCCTCTCTATATATCTATCTATGTCCCCTTCTCCCCTTCTCTCCCCCTCTCTCTCTATTGATCTATCCCTCTCTCCTCTATCTCAACCTTTATCTTCTCACCCCATCTATCTCTCACTCTTCCCAACTCTATTTCTCCCTCTCTATCTCTATTGAAAACATAACATGACCCTGATTATCATTTTCAATCATCTTTGGATCCCTACAATCTCTATTGAAACCTTTCTTGCACAAAAAACATCATTTGTTGAAGGGCCCTCTATTTAACCTCATGTACTACACACATGTATGCAAAACAATACATCAAAAAAAAATTCTAATTAACCTTCGCAAACTTTTTTGCATACCCATTGCACACCAAAAGTGCAATTTCTAGTCTTATATACATCTGATTTGAATGGCTTTGCACCTCATGAATGTTCATTATTTTGCAAATTGACTATGTTGTATTCCCCAGTATTCACTTACGATTATTACTCTTGATTGTTATATATGATGATTAACTTTTAAAGATTGTGTTGAGTTAGCATATGAAACTTAGTTGTTTGATAGTTTTTATTTAAACTATTTTAAATTTGAACTTTTGAACCTTTTGTATTCATTATATGATAGAGTTAACCTATAAGAAAATTTGGTCATTATTCCTACTTGATAAAGTAAAAGTTAATTGGGCCAATATGCACAAGATGAATAATTTATTAATAATTACATACCTATATGGATAGATCATATCTCGCTTATTATGTTGTAACTTGATATTACTATGCATTCCATCTTTATGTCGTATAATATTAAGAAATGAGATATAGCTCATTTAAAATGATAGAACACATGTGCCCTTATTTCATCATGACAATTATGTTGATCATGGTAATATATCATATTATGACGTATAACATATCTCTAACACTCCATGCTACTAATGGTTAAGATATCACCATTTGGATATTGATCATCCAACCCACCAACAAGTATGAAAATTAATATTGGGAAATAGACTTGAATGACATTAGAGACACATTATGAGCACTATATATTATATTTGTGAATTTTTTATTCACTTATAATCTACTTATTCACACATTGTGACCTTGATTATAAAAGGGTTTATCCAAATTGATATAATTATACTTGTATATCCAAAATTAATGAAATGAGATATATACTTCACTCATAGATTTGTTGATCCATAATCAACATGAAAATTTTGCTAGACACTTCATTAACATGAATGTTTTTCTATACATACTTAAAATATGGTATTAAACATGCGGATAATTAACCACAACCACAATACAATTAAGAAGATGGAATGTACAATTATTATGAAATCATTTGAAGCCAATGCTTTTATACTCATAATATGTTAGAAAACTTACAAGTAAATAATGTAGAAGTGCCAAACAAAACTCGGCTAAGACTTGCCTAGATTTTGTGAATTGTAATGGCTGGCAGCGTGCGGTTACTCAGCTAAACTAGCTCCTGTAGTTGGTCTTTTATTTTATTTGGCTATGGGTTTTGCAAGTTTTTGTTTGATTAGAATTTTGAGGGCATTGATTATTAAGTATAAGGTTTTTATCTGTCAGTTGTTCATGTTCATAGTTTCAGTGCACTTAAGATTTTTGCAGTAACTTGGTCAGCTGTTCATGTTCGCATTTTCAAGGCACTTAATATTTTCAGGGTAAATTGGTATGTGAAATTGTCTACAATCTTGCAATTTGTAATGGTTATATTCATTCCTACATTCCTTTATTTTGTTAGCTACTCTTTGCATTTTACATAGAGGTATTTGTCGTGTAACACTTTTTAAGTTTGCTTTTGTGAGATCTGTTAGATACTCGATCAATCCCAAAGACACTGAGAGGGGAGGGTGAATCAGTGTCTAACTGGTAAATGAAATATTTAAACTTGTTTACAACTTTACAACCTAAATTAATGTACTAGTAAATAAGCAATAAAACAATAAAGAGAAATAACAGTATAACCATCAATGCACACCATAACATAAGATATTTTGGAGAGGAAACTCGGTAGGGAAAAAACCTCGATGGGATTTGTGACCCATAATATTTACTCACTAGCCAATATGAATAAATATTATTGATACAATAGGGGCCTACGCATGCAGGAAGGCCAACAGCCTAGAGCTCACTGCTCAATCACAAAAGGGAGTCACACTGACTACAAAATTGGATAATTAAATCCAATGACAATGTACTGCTCAAAATAACATCTGCAATGTTGGATTCAGTACCGGTTTAAGCTCTCCAAAATACCCCTGCCATAAACCTTTGTTCATGCTACTCTTCTCTTATTCGCTCATCAAAATTATTACATCAAAATACATATACAAATATTCATGCTCATATTCATTACCTAATTACATAATCCTCTTCTTTCATTACATATTATACTTGCTTTTTTCAATCTTATAAAATGACCTATAAGATCTCATACATATATGAGTCTTTACAATACAAAACAATATAATTTCCATATCGGTTGAGGTGTCGGTAAGATCTTTTGTTGGTGTAGACTACATGTCGATGAGAATAATTTGTAGTGCCTACTAGTGTCGTTAGATGATGTCTATTTTCGGTGTAAGATGTGAACCATGTTACCAGTTGGTTGTCGTCAATGACAACATCAACTATTCTCATCTAACTGTATAATACCAACAATCTCCCCCTTTGGCATTGATGACAACACTTGTGAGAAAAATCCAAAAACTGATATTCAAAAATGAAGTCCAAAACTGATCAAAAATAGGAGTGCTCCCCTTGAGAAAATGATCTCATTTGTACATTTTTCTCCATACTACTACTCCCCCTTTGACATCAATGACAAAGGATGTCAAAAAGAATCCAAGAATTCAAAATTCTACCTCATAGCCTATATCTGATTATGTACAATTTGAAATATATCCACCAAAATCAGATTAAGACTCTGCATGAATTTAGTGTTGTCAAAGATAATGGTCTCAGTCTGTTGGATCATACCAGTCAGATAATGCATTTGTTGCTCTAATGATCTTTCTCCTTGAATTATTGCCTTAGATAGCTCAATCCACTAGGTTATAAGGTTGTCCAATCTAGGACCAAGTTTATTTTTTAGCTCTCATTCCTTCATTCTTATCCTTTCTTTTTCTTTTTCTAGTTTCTCAATCTTTTCCTCAAAAACTATCATTTCTTAATCAAAAACTAAGGTAAGTTCTGAAGAACCTATCATGTTGTCTTATATATCATCAATCTCTTTTTGTGTTTTCTTTATCTCTTCCTCAATTTCTTCTGTCAAATTGTGAGGCTTGCATGCTTCCTTATATAATTCTTTATATTCCAGAATAGTGGAATTGAGTACCTCTAATAAAGAATCAATATGCACAGTACAAGCCTTGATAGTTTTATCAAAGAATTCACTTTTCTCCTTGTTCACCCTTTCCTTAACAGTCTCTTCATTTATTTTATCTATAGTTAGAATATTTGAAGCAATGAATTTGGACAATGTGTCCAATTTACCTAAAGATCCATCAATATGATCTATCTTACAAGCCAGTGCAATCATTTTCAATATAGGTAATGTATCATCAATGGCCTTAAATGCTAAGGCATTGTAATCTATGATCCAAATCCAAAAGTACATCAGTCACATTAGTAGGTCTGTAATCCATGGTGGAAGTGTTAGGCTCATCAATAACTTTCTTTTCTTTAGATACTTGTCCAATTGTCTTAACCACTTCTTCCTTGTTTCCATCATTGACCTCTTCTTTATTCACTGTTTCTTCCTTTTTCTCACTCTGTGTTTCAACTTTGTTTTCAACCTTACTATCATCCTTACTTTCTTCCTTGCTAACTGTCAGTTCATCTATACTCTATTCAGGCTCTTTCTCTATTGGTTTCTCTACCTTCTAGCGAGTGTCAACATTTATAGGTTCAATTTGTGCTTTTATCTCTGCTTCTGCTTGTGTTTCTGCTGATTTCTCAATGTTAGGCTGAGTAGCATCTCAGATGGTATCAGGTTTCTCAACTTCTATTGGTATCTCAATGTTTTGAGAGTGAACAGTGTTGACTAGTGACGAAGAGATCTCAATATCTATAGTATCAGTTACCTTAACCTCTGTAGTCTCTCTGTACATGACAATGTTGAGGTCTTGTGTGTCCACATTCATGGTAAAAATAACTTCAGATTCTGGATTAGTGTCATCTCTTGTTATTTCCTCTACCTTCTCTTCTGCTTGACTGTCAGTTTGTACCAGTGCCTCTGCAGTTATTAGTGGGGTGTCTTGTGCCTATGGAGCAAGGTCATCCTTGATTGTTATATTAGGTACACTACCAATTTTACCTTTACCTTTATCCTTTTGATATACCTTTACAAAAGATCCATTTTCTGTCTATCCTTTTCTTCTTTCTTCTCTCTTTCCACAAAGAATATGTCCCATTTGTTTGCTATTTCATCTGCAATTTCCTTTACTCGACCTGCCATAAGGCTAACCTGTCGGTGACCACTCACAAAAACTATTATGTTTGCCTCTGAAATTAAGTCATCAATTTCTTGTTTGGAGTTGATAGGATGTACAACAAATAGAGCCTCTACTTTCAATTTCTTATCTAATTCCATTACTGACATCCTTTTAGCTTCTAACCTTAAATACAAGTCATTAGGCAGATCATCTACAACCTCAATAGAAAATTTCTTGTAGATATCAAGGTGCAAAATAATTCTTTCCTCTATAGTGCTTTTATCTGAATCCTTGAAGGAATGATAAAGTTTATTTACATTGCTAAGGTTACCTTCTTGTGTGATTTCATTTATCAATTCTTTCAATGTAAGAGTATCTAGTGCCTTAGGTTTTGATTTCTTCTTTGGAGTTACCTTCTTCTTCATGCCACTAGGCTCTCTTACAGCCTGCTACTTCTTTCTTTATGTCCTTGACTTCTTTGGAAATGGAGAAGGTGCTGATGAAGGTTTCCTTTTCTTTCTTTCAACCCTTTTAAATTCAGCTGCTTTATCACTTTCTATCTCAGAAGAAGTAACAACCAGGGAAACATGAGCTATTAGTGTCTAATCTGATTGACTTTCTTTTATACTAGCAGCAATACCTCAAGGACTCATCAAACCTTCTGTAACTTCTTTTACCAATTTAGAAGCATCTTTCATGAATTTGTCTCTTTTCTTTCTCTTCTTCATCATGGTTACATCACTTTCAATTATTTTAGCACTACCAAATATTTTCTCTGATGGTTCGAGTGGAGCACCTAGGAGTATTTTTGCATATGATTCCAAAATGTGAGAGTCCACCTGATATCCCATTTTAGTGATCCATACAGTTCTAGGTCTAACTGCTTCCATCCATATTTAATCTCTCTTTACTACAAAGCATATCTGTTTATCATATTTATCTACAGTGTTTTGGGAAATCCTTTTTCTCTATTTCATTTTAGTTTGAAAATTCTTAAAGTAATCTTCAACCAACTCATCACTGTTAGCTCCAATACCAGTGATTGCCTCCTTTATCTATTTTCCAACAGAAATATCATAGGAAAAATACTTTTGACCTATACTGGGGATTTCCTTAGAAAAGTAAAGCATTAAACATACTAACAAATTTCTAAATTTGAATGTTCCTTTCTTGTCACCTTTTATCTTATCCAAATTTTCTAGTAATTCATCCTTCAACCATTCACAATTATCAATCTTTTCATTATTTACAATAATCTCATGTGCACTATGAATGCATGAACTTGACACATAATTCAACTTGTTTGTGTGACCAACTTTATATCCAATTATCATGCTAGAAAATTTAACATTTTTATCCTTTACGTCATTAACTCTAAGTGACCGGCTTGTTGGATATCCTTGGCATATGATGAACCGGTATGTTGACATGATGATAATGTATGTTGTCATTGATGTCAATAAGTTAAAGCAAACCGGTATGAAGAGGTATGAGGAGATTCACTAAACTGGTGTCGGGGTTTCACTAAGTGTGATTACCGGTTGGTAGTCTCAGCTCTATGGTTATTGGTTTGGCAATCCAGCTTGTGTGATGAATCGATGATACTCTATGCTCGAGGTGCCATGTCAGCTTTGTGCACATGAAGGATTGAGGTATAAGAATATCGACTGTGTTTGAATTCTACCTCGGCAATGATCATTCTTCTTAGTCGCATAAGAAGAAAGCGTGATGGGTTACTGATTCCCATGAGGAGTGATGAATAAAAGATGCAAATTATCTTGTGATCTATTTGAAATTATAATGCTCTATGCAATATGTTTGGATGGCCAAGATTGGACCGCTTGTGTTGTAAACCTAAGATGCTTAGGGTTTAGGGTTATGCTACCGACCTATCTGTTACCTATAAGGTCGATGATGTTACCTATAAGGTTACTCCTTGCTTGGTATTGCTTCTAACAAGGCATTTGTAGTCAATCCCTTAACCGAGTGATTCCTAATAGGATCAGTTCTTAACAGGACTTTGTGTAAAGCTTCAAGAAGCTAGGCTCCTAACAGGGCAAATTTCAGACGATTTCAAATAGTTATCTTGTGAGTCTCATCTCACCATTGTTTTTACCTATTTTGATTTACACATCAAAAATATTTGTGTCAAGTGGTGAATGTTTTTGTGGTTATATTTTCATGGTTGATTTACTTAACTACTTAATTACTTTTTGATAAGTCATGATAACCAGAAGCATTGAGATATTACTGTTAATTTGTTTTAATAGACAACCTGTTGATCTTATGAGTTCTTATCTTGACAGAGTTATTATTCTAAGTTTACTTTAAGAGATTGATTTTTGATTGGTGAATTTTATATCAGTTTTTCTATCTACTGATTCACCCCCCCTCTCAGTAGTTGACTAGATACTTAATCTTTCATCATACCATCAGTTGGTATTGGAGCATATCAGGTCCTCTAAGGTCTAAGCCTAACAACTTGAGGTAAAGATCTACTAATCATGATGAAGAAGGAAGGTCCAAAGTTTAATAAAGAGAACTATGAGATATGGAATGATAAAATGAAAATTTATATCAAGAGTCTGGATAGTCAGTATTGGGAACATGTCGATACTAAGTATGTTGCACCTACTAGGGTGTTGACTAATGATCTGAAGAAAGAGAAACATGAAAATCATCAAGCATTGGAGGCTATTATTAGTTATTTGTCTGATGCAGAGTATGTAGATGTTCATGGTTTTGAAACTGCATATGAGGTATGGAAAAAACCTGAAGAGATTTATAGTGGTGATGAACATGTTAAGATTGCTAAAGAAGAGAGTCTAAGAGGAAAATTTGATGACATGCGGATGGCTGAAGGTGAGAATATCCAGCAATATGGTCAAAGGATAAAAGAGATAGTTAGTGAAATTAAGAGTGCAAGAGGTAAAGTGGAAGATTCCAAAGTGACCACTAAGGTACTAAGAACCCTGCTACCGATCTACGCTATCTGAGTTGCAGCTATTCAGGAGCTGAAGTCCATTGACAAAACTAAGGTAACTCTTGACTCCATCATTGGCAAGCTTACTACTTTTGAATTAAATGGTTATGATGCTAGTATACATAAATATGAGTCTTCATTTAGAGCTTCTATTTATAACCCATCTATGAAGAAAAGTAGACATGCCAGTCATAGTTATGAATCCAGATCTAGTAGAGAAGTTGATGATGAAGATAATGTAGTTGATCTTGAAGCATCGTTGGCCAAGTGGTTTCCTACAGGTACAGGTAAATATAGAGGTAAATTACCTTTGAAATGTTTTACATGCAACAAGATTGGACACGTTGCTGCTAATTGTTCTAATGGTGATAATGAGCACAAATGAGAGAAATTCAAGAAGTACAAGGGTAAAGGAAAAATAGATTGTCTTATTGCTATTGTTGGTGGTATCACTGATGAGGAATTTGATGGTGATGCTAATGAAGACATTATGTTTGTAGCCATTAAAGAAGAGATGTCAAACTAGAAGGCATTAGTATCTAGGATGGATAACCTTGATGATTGGTTCATTGATAGTGGTTTTTTATATCACATGACTGGTGATCAAAGAAAATTTATTTCTCTAAAGGAATTTGATGGTGGAGTTGTAAGATTTGGTAATGACTTACTCGACATGGTTAAAGGTAAGGGAACTATTTCTCTTAATGGTAAGAGTAGTGCAGATGATGTCTATTGGGTTGAAGGTCTAAACCACAATCTTTTGAGTGTGGCACAACTCAATGACAGAGGATACCCATTGGAATTTAAAAATTGTATGTGCAAAATCTTTGACAATAAAGGTGAACTAATTGCAACCAGAAAACAAAGTAAAAGTAACTTGTTTCATCTTAATCCTAAAGTCAACAACTATTTAATTGCAAATATAAATGACAGTTGGCTTTGGCATTGGAGATTTTGTCATATAAACTTTGATAACATTGTTAAAGTGAGTGATTCCAAGATAGTGAGAGGTTTGCCTCAGTTAGACAAAATGGTTAACGCTCTGTGCAAATAATGTCAGTTGGGAAAGATGACATCCTCAAATTTCAAGAGAAAATATTTTTCAGCGCAACATTTGTTAGATTTGCTTCATACAGATCTTTGTGGACCAATAAGAACAAAAAGTATTCAAGGTGATAGATATTTTATGATCTTCACTGATGATTGCTCAAGGATGATGTAGGTCACATTCTTGAAACCACAACATGAAAGACACACCATAACACAATATTTTTAACAAGGAAACCCGGTGTGGTAAAAACCTTAGTGGGATTTGTGACCCACAATATTCGCTTACTGGCCAATAAGAGAATGTTACTGATACAATAGGGGTATGCACATGCAGGAAGGCCAAGTGCCTAGAGCTCACTGCTCAGTTACAAAAGAAGTCACACTGACTTAGAAAATGGATTTTACAAATCCAATGTCATGTACTGCTTCAGATCAGCATCTTCTATGTTGGGTTCAGTACCATTTTTAAGCTCTGCAATATTCATAAACCCTTATCCAAAACCTGCCTTACAATTCGCATATTAGGTCTGCAATAATCCTTCCATATTCACCTTCTATATCCTTCTTACAAATGGTCTCTAAGATCTCATACTTATATGAGTCTTATTACAATCCACTATGTCGACTTACAAAAGATTTTACAATTAAATACAAAACACAATTAAATAAAGTTCTTGTCGGTCATGGTGCCGGTAATCTTTCTTTTTGGTGTCGGTGAACTGTATGTCGGTGTAGAGTTTGTCGGTGTCGGTGCCTGCCGATATCATATGATTGTAAGGTTGCCATCAATGACAATACCTTAAATCACCTACAATTTCTCATTGGAGTGTGCATTTGCCAACACATATAAATAATAATTTATAATAGCTTAAAGGTTAAAGTATGTTTTACGTAAAAAAACTAACCTTTTTCCACTCCAAACAGGAAAGCCATGTATAAAAAGCTTTCATAAATCTTTCATGTACCTTTATATTGGATCTCTTTCCCTTCTTTTTGATGATATAGGAAATCTAATTCAAAAAATCCTATTTAAGTGGAGATTAAAATTTAGAAAGCTTAAGACTTTTAATTACTATCATTTAATAGCCTTAACATTATGATAGGCGATATTACTATCTCATGATGTTTTCTTTTTACTATAAAAGAACAATAAGTTTCTTTCTCTTTTTTTTTTCTTTTTTTTTTCCTTTTTTTTTTCGTTAAGATCATCCTCATCTTGCTTTTTATTTTATTTTATAATATTATGTATATGATATTTAATTGATTCTTTAATTTTTTTTTTAAACCCTATAATATGGATATAATTTATTTGTCTATTACAGATGTGATGTTGGAACTGTCTACATCCACATTTCACATTATATCAGTTCTCTACTAGAAACTAAACTCGATATATAATATATATTATATACTTTATTATTTATTAATTTATTTATTTATTTATAGTTAAATAAATATTTTGCTTTACTTTATTAATTTATAATTATTTTAATTCTATTTCCAAATATATGTATATTTTTTTATTTTTCTCTTAATTAAATCTTTATTTTTTTTTATTGAATATATTTATAACCCCAATCAGATAATGCAAAAGAAAGTTTCCAAATAAGAATTTTAAAAATAATATGCATATTATGTTTGCTTATATTTATTTTTAAATATGTATGTATAAAATCTAATGTTTTAAAACTTATCTAGATTAATTACATAGAGAATAAATTAGAGCCAAACAAGCAGAGGGGAAAAAAATTATTTCGAGGGAAAAAAATATACAAAAGATTAATTTTTGAAAGAAAAAGAATTTATAGGAGGATAAATGATTTGAGGAATAAAATACATAGAGGAATAGATTTCTAAAAGATAAATAATCATAGGAAGATAAATTTATTTGAGGAATAAAATTCACAGAGGAATAAATTTCTGAAAGATAAATAATAATAGGAAGATAAATTTATTTTAGGAATAAAATGCACAGAGGAATAGATTTCAAAAAGATAAATAATCATGGGAAGATAAATTTCTTTGAGGAAGAAAATTCACATAGGAATACATATTTATTCCTAGAGACAATTAAATAAACCAAATATAGATTTGTAGAAGGATTTTCATAGAGCTAATTTCCCCACAAAGGTATACACAAGAAAATAGTCATAGAGGGTAGTATTTACAAAGAGAAAGATAACCATAGTGGTGCATAAAATCACAATATGGATATCTTGTGATATAAATGGGTCAGAGATATGCACTCACAAATAATTGAATTTTGCACACTAAACATATCTCTCTCTCTCTCTCTCTTTTTTTCTTTTTGTTTTTTTGAGAAAAGATCGTCTACATAGTTATTCTTTTCTAAAAAAATACATATATAATTTTTTTTCTTGATTGACTTTGGCAAAAGAGGATAATTTGTTCCTAATATATTTCACTCTTATTCCTTGAAATCTAAATTTTTGTAAAGAAATAAAAATCAATGTGAATGGAAAAAAAAACTTAAATGATGTTCTCAGTTGGATTTAAAAAGGAATCTACTAATTAATGACAATTATTCAAATTTTATTTCCTATTTGCATATAAAACTTCTCTATAAAATTCTACACAAATTTACAATAGGTAAAGCATACAAATGAATAGAATTCTAATTTTTCTTCAACTACATAAAAATCCATTTCAAAACATGAGAGTAGACAAGAAGGAACCTGGATCGAACGATTCTCTTGTTATTGAAACGCCTCCAATCTCCCAGCTACCCTGCTTCACTCCTTCCTTGTAGCTTGATAAGATCTCTTCAAAATCTTGAAAATCCTACCATACAATGTGACTACCAAAATCCTAGTATTACTAACAAGAATTTGCAATAATTCAAGAAATTACATTTTTTTCATCCAAAACCAAAAACGAACTCCTTCTTCGAAAGTTTAGCATACATTATATAGAATAGGCGCACCATTCCCACTATCAAAAGAATTAATTGAAATTGACTTCATGCAAAATTGATTGTTGACATAGTGGGGGAGTTGCATGCAAGAAGATGGAATTTTAAATTCACTTCTAGAAACTTCTCATTTCCTACTACAACATGTGCTAAATTAACATATTGAGAAAATAAACAATTTCTAAATTAATTTCATGCAAAAATGATTGTTGTCATGGTGGGGGTTACATTTGACCATGCATTCAAAATTCAAATTCAAATTCTCCTCCAAAAATGCATTTTGTAACTCCTTTGTCATAAAAAATGCCATGAATAGAATTATTCTTGTCATAGAATAATTTTGTAACTCCCATGTCATATATTTGCTAAATATAATATGTATTCCTTAATATTTTGAATTTAAGATTTATTTTCTAGAATCTTCTTATTTCTCCTACACCATGTGCTCAATTAAGATATTGAGAAAATAAGCAATTTTCAAATAAATTATGACCTCAGGTGTGTGTCACCACTTAAATTCCTTTTTATTTAAAAACTTCAACCTCATTTCAATTTATCTTTTCTTTCTAACATTACTCATAAAATTAATATAATAATAATAATAATAATAATAATAATGATAATAATAATAATAATAATAGCAAGTCATATCAAGATCCAAAAAGAGGGTTAGGACAAAAAAGCAAGACAATAGTTTTGACATTTTTTTGAATGATCTAAAAGAGTTGTTTTAGATATGGATAACATCAGAAATTGATGTTGAATGTTGAATTTAAACATTACTTTCTCAAATGAATGCATTCCTCATGATTGATATTGAATGCTGAGTCGACCATTTCTTTGCATATCCTTTCAGTGAAAAAAGGATTTAAGCCGTCTTATTTGACCCAAAATGCATTTTCAGTATGTCTATCTTTTCAATAGTCTACTTTCTTCGAATTGCTTAAATCATTTGAAAAGTAATAAGACTATCACCATACCTTGAATCTACCATTTTGTCTTCAACTTTAGAAGTAGTATGAATTGGACATCAAACTTCACTTGCATTCCTCCTATTTCCAATCTGAAAAGACGTGATTGAATGTTAAATCCACCATTTGTTCAGTCGCGTGCATGCGCTGAAAAGAATATATTAAATGGAAACATTCGTGATAGTGATAGGATGACTAAATTGATATGTTGTTTTACCTACTTTCTTAAGAAATTCAATGTTTATACATCCAATTGCTGAAATCATTTGAAAAGTAATATGACTATCTCACTTTGAATCTAACATTTCTATACAAGTGTATAAATAGTTGATAAAAGATTCAAGCCGTCTTATTTGAAAAAAATGCATTTTCAGTCATGCCCATGCATTCAAAGACTAAAGATCAAATGCCTAGAATTCATAAGTTGCTGCATGTACACATCAAATTTAATCAACTTTGATTCTTTAGTGAAATTTACCAAATGCATTAGAGTTCACTAAGTTATAGAATACAGACTCATTAATAATACAAATAAACGTCATACTGCTATACTTATACATCAAGGTTGAAACAATAATTATGTCACAAATAAAAATTGTATTAAAGTACCACTTAACAAATATCAACAAAAGTATGGAACGGTAACATTGTAAGTTAGTGGATCAAGTTCAAAAAGGAGTATAGATGGTTCTTATTGAAATTAAAACCTCTTTGTACATAAGTTTGAATCACATTTTCTAATAAGAAAAGAGCATTTTATTTCAAGAGGGTTAGCTTACAATTTTGTTAAAACACCTTATATAATTACTTTTATTTTAACTTGACATCAATATTTATGACCACCTAATCTTTCAAAACCTATTTACTGAATCTAGTTAAAAATATAAATTCAAAAAAAAATTAATCTACTTTATATAAGTATATAAATATTATATGTAAAATTATAACTACCACACTATAAGAAAATATATATTATAAGTAATATGAATTTGAATCATTTTCAATATTTTTTTTTCAATGCTTGCATATATAAGTCAAACTCACCAAATGCTTTAGATTTTACTAGATAGTGATGACTGAATTGATATGTTGTTTTACCTACTTTCTCAAGAAATTCAATGTTTATACATCCAATTGCTTAAATCATTTCAAAAGTAATATGACTCACACTTCGAATCTAACATTTCTATATAAGTGTATAAATAGTTAGTAAAATATTCAAGCCGTCTCATTTGAAAAAAATGCATTTTCAGTTGCGCCCATGCATTCAAAGACTGAAGATCAAATGCCTAGATTTCATAAGTTGCCGCATGTACACATCAAATTTAATCAACTTTGATTCTTTAGTGAAGTTTACCAAATGCATTAGAGCTCACTATGATATAGAATATAGACTCATTAATAATACAAATAAACGTCATACTACTATACTTATACATCAAGGTTGAAACAATAATTATGTCACAAATAAAAATTGTATTAAAGTACCACTTAACAAATATCAACAAAAGTATGGAAGGGTAACATTTTAAGTTAGTGGATCGAGTTCAAAAAGGACTATAGATGGTTCTTATTGAAATTAAAACCTCTTTGTACATAAGTTTGAATCATATTTTCTAATAAGAAAAGAGCATTTTATTTCAAGAGGGTTAGCCTACAATTTTATTAAAACACATTATATAATTGCTTTTATTTTAACTTGACATCAATATTTATGACCATCTAATCTTTCAAAACCTATTTACTGAATCTAGTTAAAAATATAAATTAAAAAAAAAATTAATCTACTTTATATAAGTATATAAATATTATATGTAAAATTATAACTACCACACTATGAGAAAATATATATTATAAGTAATATGAATTTGAATCATTTTCAATAATTTTTTTCAATGGTTGCTTATATAAGTGAATACTTATATGTGTTTTTTTGCATACATTTCTAATTGTTTAAATCTTTTTCAAAAGTGGAAGACATTAGCTTCAACACTTTTAGTGTTAGTGTGGTCCAAAAGAGTTGTTAAAGGTATGGATAACATCAGAATTCTTAACATGAATTAAAAAAACATGTTTCTAACTGATATTATTATCAAATTAGATGACATTTTTTTGGTTCTATATAAATTATTAAATTTTATTATATCAAACATTTTCAAGTATATTTTATTCTCTTAGAACATATCATTTTCTTAGAAAGATAATATTTAGTTATGAATTAACTAAATACATCAAATCTTATCAAGTTTGATTCTTTAGCGAAACTCACCAAATGCTTTAGATTTTACTAGGATACAAAGTATACTTGCAATAATAATATAAATAAAGGAAATACTACTATACTTATACATCAACGTTGAGACAATAATTATAGCACAAATAAATTTTTTATGCAAGTACCACCTAACACATATAATGAAAAGTGTACAAAAGGAACTTTCTAAGTTAGTGGATCAACTTCAAAAACAGCTGTAAATGCTTCTTACTCCAGCTGAAATCTCTTTGTATGTAAATTTGAGTCATATTTTTTAGTAAGAAAATAGCATTTTATTTCAAGAGGATTAGCTTACAATCTTGTTAAAACACATCATATAAATACTTAAATAATTTTATTTTAACACAACATCAATTTTTATAATTATCTAATATTTCAAAACATATATCCTAAATCTATTTTAAAATATAAATTCTAAAAATAAAAAAATTACTTTATATAAATATATAACAATATTATATATAAAATTGCAGCTACCACACTATGAAAATATACAAATTATAATTAATATAATTTTGAATCATTTTCAATAAATATTTTCAATGCATGCTTATATAAGTCACTGCTTATATGTTTCCAATTGATTAAATATTATGAAAAGTGCAAGGCATTAGTTTGGTACTTTTAATGTGGTTAGAGGAGTTGTTATATGGATAACATTACAATGATTAACATCAATTAAAATGATATTTTTTTAATGTTATTATTATCACATAAGATGACAACATCTTTGGTTATAAATTAATTATTAAATTAAATATATCAATCATTATTATCTATATTTTATTTGATTGTAACATATAATAAAAATTGAATGCAAGTACTACCTAAAAAATAATCATGAAAATTATGGAAGGGGAACTATGTAAAAAGGGGTATACATGTTTTTTATTCAAATTCAACCCTCTTTATATAAAAGTGTTAATCATATTTTCTAGTAAAAAAAAGAGTATTTTATTTCAAGAGGACTACACTATTATTAAACACATCATATGAATACTTGTATTTTAACTTGACATCATTTTTTTATGAATATCTAATATTTTAAAACCTATATCATAAACTTCAAAATATAAATTCTAAAAAGATAAATTTAGTTTATATAAATATATAAAATTATAATATTCTAAGTAAAATTATAACTACAACAGTATGAAAATATATAGATTATAAGATATAATTTTGAATAAAAAAATTCAATTCATGCTTAGATAAGTTAATAATTATATGTTTTATTTTTTTTGCCATACATTTCTAATTATTTAAATATTATCAAAAGTGAAAGGTGAAATGCATTAGATTTAACAATTTTAATGTGGTCTAAAAGAGTTCCTATGGATATGGATAAAAATAGAATGGTTAACATAGATAAAATCATAGTTTTTATAATGTTACTTTTATTGTAGTAGATGACATTTTTTTTTTGTTTATAAATGAAAACTAAATATATCAAACATTATCAAATATATTTTATTTGATTAGAGCATATAATTTTTCTAGAAATTTAATGTCTAAAATCTAATTAGTTAAATACATCAAATTTAATCAATTCTTTTTTTTTAGTGAAATTGACCAAATTCTTTAGATTTCATTGGGATATAGAATATGCACCCAATAATAATCCAAATAAAGGAAATACAACTATACTTATAGAACAAGGTTGAGATAATAAGTATACCAAAAATTAAACTTGTATGCAAGTACTGCCTAAGAAAAATCATGAAGGTTGTGACAGGCTAAATTATGTAAGCTAGTGGATCAACTTCAAAAAGGGGTATACATGCTTCTTACTCAAATTCAAACCTAGTTGTGTATAAGTTTGAAAATATTTTCTAGTAAGAAAAAGAGCATTTTATTTCAAGTGGACTATCTTACAATCTTATTAGAAAACATCATATAAATACTTATTTCAAATGGACACCAATTTTTATGATCATCTAATATCCCAAAACCTATATCCTAAATCTATTTAAAAATAATGTGTGCATGTGTGCACGTGTGTGTGTGTGTGTGTGTGTGTGTGTGTGTGTGTGTGTGTGTGTGTGTGTGTGTGTGTATTCACACACACACACACATGTATATATGTGTACATAATATGTGACTAGCACACTATGAAAATATATAAATTATAGGTAATATGATTTTAAATCATTTTCAATGAATTTTTGCAATACATGCCTGTATAAGCCAATAATTATATGTGTTTCTAATTTTTCTTTTGTCTATATTTCTAATTACTTAAATCTTTTGAAAAGTTCAATGCATTAGCTTTGACACTTTTGGTATGGTCTAAAGGAGTTGTTACAGATATGGATAATATCAAAATGATTAAGAGAAATTAAAACAATATATTTTTTAGAGTTATTATTATCACACTAGATGACAATTTTTTTTAAGTTATGAATGAATGTAAATATATAAAAATTTATCATCTATATTTTATGTTCTAAGAACATATAATATTCTTAAATATTTAATGTCTAAAAATTAATTAAATAAATACATCAAAGTTTATCAACTATGATGCTTTAGTGAAACTCAAAAAATTCTTAAGATTTCACTTAGATATTGAATATATACCCAACAACAATAAAAAAGTAAAGGAAATACTACTCTACTTGTACAACACGGTTGAGACAATAATTATGACACAAATAAAAATTGTATTAAGTACCACCTAAAAAATATAATTAAAGTGTAGAAAGAGAACTTTATAATTTATGTATTACATCAAGAAGTATCTATATCGAGGATATAAATTAACAATGTAAAGGAATTGATATCTAATAAGATGACAAAATGATGTAGTGACTCGGGTCATAAGTTTTGACTCAGTTGTACATTTGGACTAAAATTTAATGTGGAGGTTTATCATGAGGGTTTATTTGGATTACTAACAAAACCTATTTTGGTAGGACCTTGGTTCCATCAACTTTTCAGGGCCAAATTCCTTCATCTGTGGCTTCAAAATTGGCTTTTAGTGTTTTATTTTCATGTTTTTAGAAAGTTGTTTTTTAGTTACTTTTGAACTTGTAGTATTTATGGGGTTAGACAGTTGTAAATTTGTGCCTTAACAATGTTTTCTAGATTTCTAGAATATTTCATGACATTTGGGATAGATTTGAAAATTTTCATAAATGGCAAATTTTGGATTTTGTAAAAATCTGCCCAAAGAGGAAATTTTAGTTTGTTATTAAAATGGGCCCTTTTTAGTTCCAAACTATTGCTACAATGGCCCAATTATGCAATATAATTCAAAAGGAGCCCATGTGGTCAAGCACATACACAAATTTTTTCCCATTGAGAACAAAAACTTATATATATATATATATCGAGAGATCGAGAGAGAGAGAGAGAGAGAGAGAGAGAGAGAGAGAGAGAGAGAGAGAGAGAGAGCTAAAACTCCCACTTTGAGTTATCTATGCTCTCTTCTTCCTTATTCTCCTCTCTATATATTTTTTTATCTATCTTCACAAAACCAAAATCCAAAAACTTCTAGACAATTCCCCAAAATCCACCTAAAATTGTTGCAACCTCCCCAAAATCTCTCATAAATGCTTTCCATTTCATCTTCCAAACTTAAAACTCCCACTTAGACTCGTTCCTTTAGCATTTTTCCTAACTACAACTTATTTATGAGTCCTTATGGGTGTGTAACTTGCTACTTCCAACAAAAGTAAAATAATTTAGATGTTAAAAGAAAACTCCTATGGTATGGTGCCAAGTGAGTAGTCAACCAAAAGACCTATGTTATGATGCCCCTACATCAAATTACTGAGGTACAAATTTTTTTGAGCCCCTTCTTACAAGGTATAATCCTTTGATGTTACAAATAAAAATGAGTTGATACAAGGACAATGTTTTATTGAAGTTATTACCTTGTTTTTGTGGGATGATCATGTAATTTCTTCAAATAAAAAATCTTGTTGCTATTGGTTGAATAAAATGACTCCACCTCCAATGGGATTAACCATGTAGCATCCTCTACTAGTCTATTTTTTAATTTCGCCAAAAATTCCCTATATTCATTGCCCCTAGTCTTCCTAACCACTCTTGAATATAAAATGCTCTCAACCTCCTCACATTCTCGCTCTGGCAATTGTTCCATCCATTTCTTTGGTTATATTACCTCCTCCTTTTTTTGATATTGTTGTGTATCTCCTTTATAGTAAGTGTATAATTTAGATACATTAAAAATTGGAGAGATTTCCAAACCTATAGGTAGCTCCAACTCATAAACATTTGCTGAAAACTTCTTGATGGTCTTACATGGTCCAATCTTCTTCAACTTGAGTTTGTTGTAGGTATGATTGGTGAATTGTTCCTTTATAAGTGTACCAACACCATGTATCCCCCTTCAAAATTATTTTCTCTCCTTTTTAAATCTACCTTCTCTTTGTATTGATGGCTGCTCCAACTGAGCTTTTCTCTTACTTGTTGGTGCAAATCTTGCATGTGTTTATCAAATTCTTCTTCATCAACACTTCTCTTATATCCTTCAATATTTTCTAGATCTCTCAATTCTCAAATAAGCCTAGCATTGTACCCATAAACAATTTGACATAGTGTTTTACCTCTACTCTTGTTCACCAAATCATTGTATGCAAATTCACCTTGAGGCAATATCAAATCCCATTGCTTAGGGTTGTCAACAACCAAACACCTTAACAATTTTCATAAGCTCCTATTAACAACTTTGGTTTTTCCATTTGTTTGGGGCTGATATGCTAAGCTAAAATTCAAATCAATACCTAATTTCTTCCAAAGTTTCCTCTGAAAGTGACCCATCAACTTAGTGTCATGGTCTGAAACTATACTTTTTAGTATTTCTATGCAATCTAACAACCTTTATAAAGAAAAAATTTGTAATATGTGTACCCTCATTGATCTTCTTGTAAGCTATAAAGTGAGTTGTCATAACCCTCTTTTCCTAACTTATTATTATTATTATTATTATTATTATTATTATTATTATTATTATTATTATTGTTATTATTATTATTATTACTACAACTACTATTATTTTTGATATTATTGATTCTATTAGTAATGTTAGATAGACCAAATACATTGAATATGATTGGAATTTTAAATAAAAAAAGAATTAATAAGTGAAGACACATATAAGGTCATAAGATTTATTTATAAATTATTTATTCTAGCACATGTCGTAGGAGAATTTGGGAAGTTTCTAGAAGAGTCTTTTCAAATTTATGTTCTTGCATGTAACTCACACTATGTCGACAATCAATGTTGCATGAAAAAAAAATTTAGAAAAGAATCTCCATTTCAATTAATTCTTTCGAAAGTGAAATATGGTGCACTCTTTCTATATATTGTATGTCAAACTTTTGATAGGGGGTTCATGGGTTTTGGTGTGAAATAATTTATGAAGTTATTGTTAATAGTAATAGGATTTTGTTTGTAGTCACATTTCATTGTAGAATTATTAAGTTTTCTCTTGAAAAATTCTCACCAAGCTACAAGGAAGGATCTAACAAGGCTAGAGAGGATTCAACATAAAAAAAAAAGCTTTATCAATCTAGGTTCCCTTCTTTTCATTATTATTTACATGTGTGAAATTTGTATTTTCAAAATGGAAATATATTTTACTTCTCTTAGATTTTTTTTAATTTATTTTTATTTTATTGTATGAAATTTTTTCTTCAAAAAAAAAAATCATCTCTTAATTATTTAAAAAGATTAATCAAAATGAAAAATCTATTTTTTTGCATTGATAAAAATTCTTTCCAAATATGCATATGTAGATTCCTTTTTATTTATTTAATCTATTTTAGAGAAGAGAAAGAAAATCAGATTTGTTTTTACTTTTTTCTTTTCTCAATTTTTAAAAAAATCTATGAAAAGATGTATGAGAAATCTTTCTATTTGATTTTCTCTGTGAGTAATTTTCTTCTCCTTTTCCTTAGAATGTGCATAGAACAAAAGAAAATTGAACAACTTTTTTAATTTGTGTGTGTGTTGTGAAATCCCTTCTCTATGTTAATTCAAACCTTGTTGTTATTATTTTCAATATGATGTAGAACCATTCATCTCTCTTGAAATCTGTGGAAATCCAAGTTCATCTCTCTGTGAAATCTATGAATGTTCATCTCTCTTGAAATCTACCTCTAGGAAATTATTTATGTATTTTTCTTACTTAATTCAAAAGACTACCACAGAATATTTATTTATTCCAAATTACCTCTCTCTGAAACCCTTTCTTTTCTCTGTGGTTGATTTCCTTTGAGACTATTCTCTCCCCAAAACATGCATGAAAATATAGGTTAATTTTTCTCTGGAATTCTTCTCTGTGAAGCAATTTATTTTGGAAATTTAATCCAACAATGCATTGAGAAATTTTAATAATCTCTGAGAAAAATTTTCTACAGATTCATATCTACCTCAAGGGTAAGTGCACCATGATGGTGAATATAAAAGTGGCCACATGCAAAAAAAAACTAAAATTTTTGTATAACCCGTGCATGTTTAGGAAATTCAAAAACATGCTAGCCTTGGTAAAAAAACAATTAAAAAATAAAAACGTTCTTCAAAACCCATACGGGTTTTGAGGAACATTATATTTTATAATATAAAAATTAAAAGTTCCTCAGAATCCGTACGAGTTTTGAGGAACATTATATTTATAGTAGAAAAAACCAAAGTTCCTCAAAACCTGTACTGATTTTGAGGAACATTATATTTTATAATAAAAAATCAAAAGTTCCTCAAAACCCATACTGGTTTTGAGGAAAATTATATTTTATAATAAAAAATGAAAAATTTCCTCAAAACCTGTACATTATTCTTTTTAGAAACCTACGGATTATGCAAAAACTATAAGTTTTTGTCTTAGTTCTGCATAACCCATACGGGGTTATATAGAACTAGGAACCAAATAGGAAGTGGGAGAGAGAGAGAAGGTAAGAGAGAGGATAGGGGACAGGGAGAGAGAGAGAGAGAGAGAGAGAGAGAGGAGAGAGAGAGAGAGAGAGAGAGAATAGGGGATAGGAAGGGGAGGAAGAGAATAGGATAAGGAGAGAGAGAGAGAGAGGGAATAGGGGATAGGAAGGGAGGAAGAGAATACGATAAGGAGAGAGAGAGAGAGAGAGGGAATAGGGGATAGGAAGGGAGGAAGAGAATAGGATAAGGAGAGAGAGAGAGAGAGAGAGAGAGAGAGAGAGAGAGAATAGGGGATAGGAAGGGAGGAAGAGAATAGGATAAGGGGAGAGAGAGAGAGAGAGTAGGATAAGGAGAGGTGGATGGATGGAGAGAGAGATTGGGAAAAGGAGAGGGGAAGAGGGAGGGAAGAGAGAGAGAGAGAGAGAGAGGGGGATGGAGGGAGAGGGAGAGAGGGAGATTAGGAAAAGGAGGAGGGGGAGAGGGAGATTGGGAAAAGGAGAGAGGGAGAGGGATATTGGGGAAAAGGAGAGGGGGAGAGGGAGAGAAAGGGAAATCGAGAGAGAGAGAGAGAGAGGGGGTTGGAGGGGAGAGGGGGATGGAGGGAGAGGGAGAGAGAAGGGTAGAGGGATATTGGGAAAAGGAGAGGGGGAGAGGGAGAGGGAGAGAGAGATATTAGAAAAAGCAAAGGGGGAGATTGGGAAAAGGAAGAGAGAGAGAGAGGGGGGTACGATGGAGGGAGAGGGAGAGACGGAGATTAGGAAAAGAAAAGATGAGAGAGAGAGAGATAGAGAGAGATAGAGAGAGAGATAGAGAGAGAGAGAGGGATGGAGGGAGAGGGAGAGAGAAGGGGAGAGGGATATTGGGAAAAGGAGAGTGGGAGAGGGAGAGGGAGAAGGAGAGGGAGAGAGAGAGATTAGAAAAAGCAGAGGGGAAGAGGGAGAGAGAGAGGGAGATTGGGAAAAGGAGGAGAGAGAGAGAGAGAGGGGGGTGTGATGGAGGGGAGAGGGAGGGATATTGGGAAAAGGAGAGAGTGAGAGGGAGAGAAAGGGAGATTGAGAGGGAGAGTGAGGGAGATTGGGAAAAGGAGAGGGGGAGAGGGAGAGAAAGGGAAATTGGGAAAATGAGAGAGAGAGAGAGAGAAGAGAGAGAGAGAGAGAGAGAGAGAGAGGAGAGAGAGAGAGAGAGAGAGAGAGAGAGAGAGAGAGAGAGGGAGATTCGGAAAAAGGAGAGGGGGAGAGGGATAGAAAGGGAAATTGGGAAAATGAGAGAGAGAGAGAGAGAGAGAGAGAGAGAGAGAGAGAGAGAGAGAGAGACAGGTGGATGAAGGGAGAGAGAGAGAGGTGGATGAAGGGAGAGAGAGAAAGGGAGATTAGGAAAAGGAGAGTGGGAGAGGGAGATTGGGAAAAGGAAAGAGGGACAGGGACAGAGAGGGAGATTGGGAGAGAGAGAGAGAGAGAGAGAGAGAGAGAGAGAGAGAGAGAGAGAGAGAGAGATTAGGGAAAAGGAGAGGGGGAGAGGGAGATTGGGAAAGGGGGAGAGAGGAGAGAGAGAGAGAGAGAGAGAGAGGAGAGAGATGAGAGAGAGAGAGAGAGAGAGAGAGAGGGAGAGGGGGTAAGAGAGAGAATAGGGGATAGGAAGAGAGAGAGAGAGAGAGAGAGAGAGAGAGAGGAGAGAGAGAGAGATGAGTGAGAGAGAGAGAGAGAGAGAGATTAGGATAACGAGAGGGGGAGGGAGGGAGATTGGGAAAAGGAGATGGGGGAGAGGGAGAGAGAGTTAGAGATAGAGAGAGAAGGGGGATGGGGAGAGAGAGAGAGAGGGAGAGAGAGAGGGAGAGGAGATGAGAGAGAGAGAGAGAGAATAGGATAAGGAGAGGGGGATGGATGGCTAGAGGGAGAGAGACGAGCAAAGGGATATTGGGAATAGGAGAGAGAGAGAGAGAGAGAGAGAGAGAAGGGGATACGAAGAGAGGGAGAGAGAGAATAGGATAAGGAGAGGGGGGGTGGAGGGAGAGAGAGAGGAAGATATAGAAAAGGAGAGGGGGAGAGGGGAGAGGGGGGAGAGAGGGAGATTGGGAAAAAGGAGAGGGAGAGAGGGAGAGAGAGAGGGGGGGAGATTCAAAAAAGAGGAGAGAAAGAGAGAGAGAGAGAGAGAGAGAGAGAGAGAGAGAGGTAATATAGAATAGGAGATAGGAAGAGAGGGAGAGAATTGGATAAGGAGAGGGGGAGGGAGAGAGAGGGGGAGAGAGAGAGGAGATTGGGAGAGAGGGAGAGGGAGGGTGGAGATGGGGAGTATAGGGGGGAGAGAGGAGAGAGAGAGAGAGAGAGAGAGAGAGAGAGGGAGAGGGAGAGGGAGAGAGAGAGAATAGGGTAAGATACTGGAGAGGGGGAGGTAAAGGTGGGAGAAGGAGAGTGAGTGGGAGAGAAAGAGAGAGAAGGGGGAGAGGGTACAAGAGAGAGAGAGAGAGAGAAAGAGAGAGAGAGAGAGAGAGAGAGAGAGAGAGAGAGAGAGAGAGAGAGAGAGAAGGATGAGAGGTAGAGAGAGAACGAGAAGGAGAAACAGGTGAGAGACTTGACAGAGAGAGAAGTGTGAGGGGAGAGAGATGAGATTAGAACTCAAGGAGGATAATTAGTGCTTAGAATAGACAAATACAGTGATGGGGAAGGAATTTGAGAGAGAGGAAAATAAGGGAGACATGCATGTATACAAACATATATACATATATCTATATTAATATATGTATATATAACTATAGATATGCATATATACATACATAAACACATATTATATATGTAAATCTGTACACGTGTAGTAAATCCTAAGTTTACAAGCATACATTATTATGTATTCATAACCCGTATGGGTTTTGTGAAACACAAAATAATGGCTTTAGGTGTACATAACCTATATGGTTTATGTAGAACTATAAATAGTACTTTTTGGTTTTTTAAAACCCGTACGAGTTATGAAGAACTATAAATAGTACTTTTTGATTTTCAAAACCCGTGCGAGTTATGAAGAACTGTGAATACTACTTTTTGTTTTCAAAACCCATGTGGGTTTTGGCTTGGTAAGAGGGTTGGGAAAAGACCCTAAGGCTTGCAATCCCATTTTCCTCCCATTTTTGTCCCTTTACACATTTTTTCATCTTCCAACATGATTTCTTGACTTTGTCATCATCACATTTACAAATGATCAAGTGGGTATCTCTAAAACTACCACCATAATCTCACATGTCTTCTCAGTTCTCTGACCATATAATGTTTTCTATTTTTGGACAACATTAGCATAGTAAACTTTAATTTTCTTTACTAGTGCCTTAACAGTCCTCACAGACATATGTCTACCATGTTTTTAATAACTTTTGATATACTAGACCAAATTAAAAATAAATTACATATTATTGTTCTACACTAGATTTTATACATTTAAAAAAAAAAAAGTTTTCATTTTCGATTATTTTGATGCAAGTTATGCCTACCGCAAGAACATGTACCAAATTTTCAGGATGTGGTCACTTCAAAAAATAATTAAAAAAAAAATACTCAACAAAAAATTACAAAAAAATACACAACTTCTAGATATCACTCTTACCTATCATCCCCTACCAAATGGTTTTGCAAAATAGTAAATCTAACTATATATTTTGTGTAGCGCACGAAAACAACTATGTTATATTTTTATGAAAAAATTAGGAATAGTTTTTCGTGCGTGAAAGGTTTGACCCTCTTAATCTTATCCGATTTTTAAAAAATTAGTAGTTTAGAAACTATATTCAGAGCACTAAAATTCTTATTCTTTTCTCAACTCCTAGCTTTTAGTGAGTGACCTTGAAATATCTCTTTGAAGTTCAGGTTTACCCATTTTCAGAAAAAAAAAAAAAAAAAAAAAAAGTGGCCACTTATACCCCCCTTTTTGTTCACCATCTTGGTGCACTTACCCTCAAGTGTATTGTAAATTTATTCCCTATGGAAAAAAAAAATAGAGAGAAAGAAAGAAAACCATTTCTAGAAAACAAATAATCTCTCTCTGCTAATAATTTTATCTTCCAGCAAATAAGTTTTATATCTCTATGAATTTATGTCTCTGTGAATATATATATATTTGTTTATTTGTGTTATTTATTTATTTTCATTCTAAGTCTATTTAGTCTCTCTGTAAAATTTAATAAAACTCAGATAAAAATATACAAATAATCATATATACAAAATATATATGCAATAATAATAAATTTATAAGAGCATTTTTATTGTGTTAAGAGGTTGCAGGGGTGGCAGGGCCTGTGGGCCCTCACTCCCCCACTTTTCTTTTATTCAAAAGTAGAAATAATTAAAGACTGCATTATATATATAAATTCAATTTTAGTTATTTATTTATTATTGTTTTAAAGAGTAATAAATGCATGAATCCTACTTCATATTTATTAGTGAAAATAAGAATTATTAATATAAAATTTTGTTTTGTAATACAAAAACTTGAATTGTATAGGGTGATTTATAAATAAAATATAATTGCAAATTGAGTTGGCTAGTTCATGAATATAATTTTATTAATATAAAAATATGTAATTTTTTTTTTACCATTAAAAGGGGATAAATTTGGAGAGTTGTTTTTGTTGAAGGATTGGGGCTCTTCAATCTTTCTAAATCAAGGGAATTAAATTCATAGATGGACTTGTAACTATATGTATAGTTTAGACTCATCTAAATAGTTTTAGATTTAATTGAGTTATTTGGTTGGCATTTTTATCCTATTTTAAATTATTAAATTATATTGATTAAGATTGTATAAAGGGACCTCCTCTCTAAGAAATCATAGCCACCTTAGTCAATTGTTTATTTCAAGGAAATTATTCAAATTTAATTTAACTAATTCTCATTTAAGACAATGAACATTTTTAATCTTCTTATGAGTTACATTATTATTGTTATCATGCAAGTTACATCGTGTAAGTTAATTATTGCTTCCATGCAAGTTACACATTATTGTCATCATACCAGGTACATATCTATGATTATCATGCAAGTTACACAATTGATGTTATCATGCAAGTTGCAAGAAGCTAGAAATAATAGTCCTTCTCATTTCGAATATAAATCTCTTAGTAGTAGTAGTAGGTTGGATATTGGATTGTTCTTTATTGGATTCCAAGATGCAGAATAAACAAGGGATTTAGTATAGCCAAACCTAATAATAGTCAAATTTATCTTCTAACTATGAGGAAGCATAAGAATAGAAAAAGGGAGAAGTTACATTTAAATGTAGGGGTGAATCTCATAGTAAAGCTTCATATAATCTACAGGTTATAATCTAGAACATTGAAATTAATTGGGAAGTGCATAAACTTTATATGAAAACAAAGAGAGTTATTAAATCTGAAATCATTTTACCATGAGACTGGACTTAGCTCGTGAACCTCAAATCAAGTATTTGTCTTTTGTTGTAAATGTCTAATGAAACTTAGCTTCAAAGATTGAATGAGTTAAAAATTGTTATTGTTGGATTATTAACTTAATGTGGGTTTTGAGAAACCTATTCCATGATCACTTAGAAGATTAAACAACAATTTTAATTGAGGAAGATCTTGGAGAAAACCTTAGCCCCATCTAATAATTTGAGATTGATAAAGTTATTATTTGTAA